>NW_024884711.1:38912342-39463418 GCF_019232065.1 Centrocercus urophasianus
TTTTTTTTTTTTTTTTGGTTGGAGGAATATTTGTAGCTGTAGCAGGAATTTAACTGAGTCTTCATTAAAGCGCTATAGGTCCATTCCTTTCTCCATAGCGCTGCTGAAAATGAGTATGTTTGAATTATTGTATTCAGTACTACAAATGAAAACAGTGAAGTGAAATGAATGCTGGTGTGTCTTACAAGATGCCAGATAGATCAGTCAGTTCAGTTTCTGAAATTCAGGGATTGACGAGGACTTCTTAACTTATATGTGGTCGTGTTTATTTCAGCCAGGGCAGAAAACATATGGGGGACATATGAGCCTCTGGCAAAATATGATTGTTTTATCATATCACCAGTAGAGAAAAGGTTTATTGGGCAGAAACTTTATAAAAGGTTAAGTAGATTTGTTTCCACCTTAGGTCCTCCTGAGGTGGATTAACATGGGGCTATTAAATCTCACAGTATTTCTCAAATAATGATTCGCCAAGTATGGTATCTCATAACTGTTAGAAATATATATATATATTTAAATAACTTCAGGTTACAGAAGCAAGTGCAAATCTTGTGAATCATAACAACTTGTCTTCTGTGATGCTGACTTTGAATAACCTGTCCTTGCTATTCAAAAGTAGGCTGTCCTGATGGTATCTCAAACAGGACAGTTTCATCTTTCAAACATGGCTACAACTGATGTGAAGCCCCAGTGATCTGGGAGAATCACATTTTCTTTTCCTCACGTTACCCCAGGGGGTTGGGGCTTTAGAACAGTTCATTTGTAAGGAACCAATGAAGAAGGTCATGCCTCCCACCTCTGCCTGGGCTGAGACACAGGGAAACGAGGGAAGCATTTATCAGTAAGGGTTTCTTCCCAAGTTTTGGAGATTTCCAAGAAACATAATTTGTGTTTACACTGGGATGATGGAATGTCATGGTTACTTGTTTCAGAATCTCAGGACCGTTGTTAGAAAATACATTTGCAGCTGTTGAGCAGCCACTCTAGCAGTCATTACTGAGCAGTTATTGGAGAAGACATTTTGAGAAGAATGAGAAAGGTGGAAGAAAATGAAGAAAGAAAATCTGTTGATTTTTCTTTTTAGTTTACACATCTGTTTTCAGTCCACTATTTAAACATACGTTTCCATTCTTTCATTTCAGTGATGTTACTTATCTTTGACTGATAGCTTTGAGGAGAATGGAATAAAAAATATTATTTGTATAATTAACATTGCAGATTTCTAACTATGGTTATTCCAAACATACACCAAAAATTCCCAGTGCTTACATCATTCATCTTCCTCTTCTAAGGCCGGAAGATGTTCAGTGATGTTATACAGAAGATGTGCAAAGTCAGTATCTACACTTCTCCTTAAGCACTGTATTTTTACTGAGCTTATTATAAATTTGATTAAAATATTTAAAGACACCTTCTAAAAACAGACCAAAGCCTTTCTATAAACTATCAATACTAACAATTGAACACGAACACAGATTATCTGAGGTCCTTTTAGCAAGGTCCAGGTATTTTTTTGCCTTTTATCTTCTGTGATTGTTTCAGACTAGTGAATACATATGATTATAGTGAATCCACAACCAAATCGCTTGTCACATGTGCTGGCAGAGCCTCTCAGTGAGACTCTAGTTGGACTCGGAGCATCCTTTCCTGCTCAAAGATAGGTCACTGCTAGATCCCAGTGTTCACAGTGGTATCTGAGCTGTCTGCACCTTTTCCCTCAATCATTTCATATCTGCAGGCTAACCCTGCACTTTTCTATACAACTTTAGATGTCTAGGGAAATTAATGTTGCACTTTCCAAAATGTTTATGCCTTTCAGTTTTTTGAAAATTGACACAGTCTTCATGTATTTTGTACATGAGAGTTTACTTTTGACTTGATAACCATACCATTACAGGTAGTGAATGGCATAACAATACTAGAAGTCTAGGAATATAGATTAAAGGATGTTCTTGCATCATCTCTTTCATTTACTTCCAATCCACAAGTGAAAATGTTCTTTTCATTCTTACTTCTCAGAGAACTGAAGCTTTTCTATTTAATGAGTGAATTTTGCAAGCTCCACTTGTGAAAGTCTTACAGGAATAAACCAGAACTTTATTATTTATTTTTTTTTTGTAGCACCTCAAATCTGTATAGCAGATTATTTTGAAATCTAATGAACACTTTACTGCTTTGTGTTGCAAATTGTACGCTATTCAGTCTCATCCTGTACTTTGATTGCTCTTCTTCTCTGTGGAGATTTCGATGACCTGTAGTGAAGGAACAGTTCCTTTTAAATCTAGGCTTACAGTAACTTTTCACAAATAGCAATAGTACACACATACACACAATAACACAGGTCAGATTAAAAATGCTAATAGTCAGTGGTTCAGAAATTATCTAGTCTTAGGCTTCTTTTCAATTTTACAGCCTATAGGTAGTTTTTTTCTTTGGTTTTTGTTTGTTTTGTGTGTGGGCTTTTGTTTTGTTTTTGCAGGAGCTGTAATGAGTTGCTCTGGTGCATGTCAACCATAATCTTATAATTCAGAAAATAAAAATTTAATTCAGTGGGAATGAGAGTTTGGGAGAAGCAGAAGTAGCATGGAAATGAGATTCATTTTAGACAAGAGAAGAAGGTATTGTAATTACAAGGTTTATCACTGATATAGGAAGGTTAAGAAACTATAACCCCTAGAGACTGGATTGTAGTAAAAGGAGAGCATCTGGACTTTGAGTCATCTATAGAAGTTTATTGAAACTGTGTCAGTTTCTGGAAGGACAGGTATGATATTACTGACTTTTGCTGATGTAGCTTAATCTCTGTGGTAGTTGCATTTCAAATGCTTGCTGGAAAAATGACAGCGAGTTTTCTTTACAGATGATTTCAATCCAAATTTCAGTGATTTTCCTGGCTGTGGCTCGCAGAATGCCACATTCGTATCTTCATTTATCTCTCTATAGACAGTATTTATTTTTAATACTGCAGTCACCACAGTGCTGGAATGGAGAAAACATCTTGATATGAAAACAACTTGGAGAAGTTCCTTGTTTAACATAGAAGCAATAACTCACATTTCCAGTATACTTAGAATGCATTTCCACTTCTGGTTATGTGTAAACCTACTTTATTGTTCTGGGATATCAAACACTGAAGCTGGATGGAGAAAATAATGGTATTATTTCTCATAATCACTGTTATAGTTCCATTTTGCTGAGACTTCTTTAAAAAGATTGGGTACCTCTTCCTGTTGAGTCACTTGAGATGAATTATTTTCTGTTTTTAAATGCTTTCTATGACACCTGTAAGAGTCCAGCTAACTGACATCAAGAACAAGGAGTAGTGTATCCTCAGAAGGCAGAAAAAGCCAAGTGTTTGACCAGATATCATTTTAATGTTTATTGTATTCCTTCTTATCCTCTCCTTATCTTTTTAGTACCAGGCAATCTTCTAGGAAGGCGTCACTTGTACACCTGTTGACCACAGGTATATTCTGAATACGGTGAAATGTCTATTTCTGCAGTATGATTTTAAATGATTGGATTTGTGTCGTTCTTGGGCAATGTGCAAAACACCACAGAATTGAAAAGCAAATGAATCCATCCGAGGGGGGGGAAAAAAAAAGAGATAATTTTGAAAGATTTAATCTTGGTGATCTTCTGGCCTAAATTGCTTCCTTGACTTTATTACCTGTGCATATGAATTATTCTTAGCTAATTGTTCAAGTATTGGGAAATGTCCTGCATCTTACTTCCTGCAAACTGTAAAATGATAATTTGTAATACTTGCTTTATGTTCTAACTTTCCTGGTTGTTTCCTGCTGCCAAGTATCCTTATTCAAAAGTGTAAGTTTTCTTATACTCTGATACTGGACTGGTGTTCAAGAAATAATTTAAAAGTGAGATTTCCTTCTTAAAAATCAGATGATTTGTTGTTCATCTCTCTACAACTTCAGTGACAAAAGACAGATCAAAATTTTGTCATTCATTGCAAAGTTATCTTTTCCCAATAGCATCCAACAATTTCTAGCAATCTGATAGCTTGTTTGCAGAGATAATCAGTCAGATTTTTCAGTGCTTTATAACCCTCCATAACAATTGTGTTTTGTTATCCATTGATTATTATCTCGATTACTTTAATTTTTCCTCTTTCTTTTTTTGCCCACCATCCAAGGTCTTCAAATTTATGCACTGCAACAATAGAAATCAAAATGATTTCTGGCCACGTTTGAATAGCTGCTAAGTTCTTGAAAAATAAGTTTTACAAATCTGTGCCTTTGAACGTTAGGGACAATAGGAGCGAACAGACATGCACTAAATTCCTGATTAGAAGAAAACTCCAAACGGAATTCAAACCTTTAGCTCAGAGTTTTATGTGCCAGTGGTGCTGGATGTTTTTAGTGTCCTGTTAATCAACCCAAGAATATGAAAATATCAAGTAAATAAGTACACAAGAGAGAGGCAAGAGAAGTGTGTCATTCAGAAGCAGCTTATTTCTGACGTGACCCATCTGTGTCCTGAAGCACACAAAAACTAGTCCTTCCTAATAACCGTTTTATCGGGTCTGACAGTTTCTCTTGCTGTCTTAATGCCGTACCGATCTGAGCTAAGCACACTCTGGGAGCAGTCGCGATTCAAATGTGTATTTTGTCTTTTGCTGGAAAATAGATGATTGATTGCTAGCACAGTTCAAAAACACATGGGCCATTCATTCCTCGCTAGTTTTCTTCATGCACTTTCTACAATTGTCACTGTTTCCCTCAGTTCTTATTATAGAGCAAATCATTCCCTTGCCCCTCATCCTGCTGTGCATTCAAGGTTCCCAGCTGTCCTCATTTTCTCTATTCTTTTAGGAAAATCTCTTCAAGAATCTCCCCTTCAATGCCTTTTCCTAATTTTCTGTGGTTTTAGGATCTCTTGTAGCGCAAACCCACATGGGATATGGTCATTTGCATTATTCAACCCTATTATCTTGTTACTTTAAGCCATGCCACTTTCAATTGAAGTTGTCTAGTGTTTTACTCTAGTTGTGGTTATTCTTTGCAGCTTTTACTTTGATCCTCTTCTCTAAATGCACTATTTGAAACCCCTCTCTGCCTGATGCTTTTCTTCCTTTGCTAAGTGTCATGTACATGTGCTGATGACTACAAAATACATTAGTTTAACAAATATTTGTGCTCTCCAAATGTTTGTCTTCGCACATTGTTTTCTAGAAGACAGGTGTAGGCACAGGGGCAATTTTATCACTAACTAGTTGATGACGGGAGATTTTTGGTCTGTTTCTAATTCTGTGTGACTGGTGTAGTTAGGGAAAGCATGGGAAATATCTTTTTTTAAAATAATAATAATAATAATAATAATAATTTAAGCAAAGAAGAGCTGATTTAAGTTTCTGAAAGAGCACTTTGGGACTCGAGTCCCAAAATTACTGTGGTCTTTATCGAACCTGAAAACAATTAACCTGACTTATTCAAATGTTCTGAGGCTTTGGATTTATTTGTCATCACTGTTTAACATAATTTGTCACAGAAAACAACAAAAAAACTGTAATTAATAATAATTTTAATACCTTCCTTTTAACCATAAATTAGTTAAGCATTTGTAATTTGCTGCATACTTGCAAATGGATGAGACAGTGGTGGTGTTGGTGGCAATATCTGTGGTTTATTGGTAGAAGAAAGCAGTTCAAGGTGCTTTTTTTCTCTAAATATTCGAGAGATGCAACATAAGGTATTCTTATCTACTGAATAAATTTCACTACAGGAGAAAAAAAGTGGAAAACTAATCTGCTTGGATGTTTTCCTTACTGAGAAGTTTATGAGGAGAACATAATTCAAACAAAATTTCTATGTGTTTCTGAATAGTGCTACACTGTGAGAAGTTTTATTGAAGGACATAATTTGTGTCTTTTTCTAGATATTTCTCATTGATTGCTTAACTAAGGTGAGTTTTACCCTTGGAGTTATCAGGTTTAAATTATTTCCCTTTCTCTGCTGTTTCTACACTGATTTATAATGCTAAAAAATAAGTAGTATTACACTCCTTTCAAAACTATCTTCAGGTTAAAGTATGCCCAAATCCTATGAGCAGCCTGGGGCATTGTATATTGGACTTTCCTGCTGTTTGTAAAGTATCTAGTAAACTTCTCTATACGCTGTCTTATTTCCTTGAGGAATTTTGATCGGAGCAGTTTTCCATTCCCCTGTCTTCATTTGTACTGATTCATCAGAGAGACTTCTTTCTCATTGGCATCTTTACCAGACGCTTTTACTGGGAGTATTTCCATGTAATTTGAACAGATCATAATTCTTTCTGTCGTGTAGGAAAAAATGTGTATTTTGTTTTAAAAAAAAAAAAAAAAAAAAAAAAAAAAAGTCACAGTTTATTAGTAATAATTTGATTACCTTCCTTTAAACCATATCTAATTTCCGTCGTTCTGATGTGCCCCAAAATTCATAAGGGTGTACTAAAGTCTGCATTCTCTATTGCTGTAAAGATTTATGGGCTATTTTAATAGAGATTAGTGAAAGTGCAATACCAAAGCACCGTAGGTGGTAAAACCCAGTTATCATTTGTATGATTAGTTTCACCTTGTAGCTGTGTCTCTGAAAAATGCAATTAACAGTTTCATATTCAGCATAGCTGGCTTTTATTCCTGATGCATGGTGTGCAACATTTGCATCATAAAAAAAACCCTAATTGGTAAACACAGCCTTGCCAGATTCTCTGCAATTTACCCAATTCTCGTAACGTTAATTGGCTCAGCTTCAACACACATTGGATGGGTTTTCAAAGGCAGCCGCAGATTAGAGAGCTTGCAAGCACTTGTGTTCCACAGTACTGACTCCAAGGAGACTGAGGGAGGAAAAAAAAATATTTTAAATTAATGCTGAATTCAGGCGAGCTCTCTTGTCCAATGGTTGCCATGGAAACTGTTTTGTCTGCTAATCTGATAGCAGAGTGCATGTTTATTGGTACACATCTCTAATGACCTTCAGAGACTAAACTCAGCTGGAAAGTAGTATTCTACCACTGTGGTCAGAGACAGCAGCTAAGTGATTACATCCTAAACTCTATTATTGTACCTTACACTGTTGTAGTGGCTTTTTTTTTTTCCTACTTTACTGTTGTTCCCTGCTATGCATTACTCTCAAAATGACAATTTGTGCTGAGATGCATATCTTTGGCAACAGACACAGTGTCACATACAGTATATAAAGTTCTTGTAGAGTGGTCCTTAAACTACAAATTCTTGCATTGTTGAACTCAGGAATGTATCATATTTTTGTCTGTAATAGCGGGTTAATTGAGTACAGCTGTGCTTCTAAAAACCATAAAGAAAGAAACTGAATATTATCTATTATCCCTGAGAAACAGGGAGAAACCTGGTTTTCCTCTTCCTAAACAAACCTGTTTAGATTCACCGTTTTAAATGTGAATTATGTTGTTTCTGATTCCATTAAAAAGATCATTCTCAAAGTCCAGGTGTTATCCTTTTATGTCAGAAACTTTAGGTATATTAGGTATAGATGCTTTGACAATTTTTAATTCTTTAACAATAATAGTACACAAACATTACTTGAACAATTTCTAGAAGCATATAAAACCAAATTGTAGCCTAATTAACCATGCGATCTTACTTTAAACCTGGAGGTGTCAAACTGTTGACTCTGCCTTAATTGCCAGCACTGCATGCATGATGCTATACGATAGCCAATTAATATTAGAACTGTCAGACTCATACAGAGAAGGATTATGGGTTTGTTTTCAAGTCCTGCAGACCAAATGGCACCTCAGCATTCCATGGAGTGCTCATATTGACTTCTGCAAGGTCTAATTCTAGCCTTTATGAATTAAATGTTAGCTAGGACAAATCCACGGCTTTGCAGCATTGTAAATGGGAAAATGCTGCATAGGCATCACCAAAGGGATGCATTTCGTGCCTTCAGGGTGTGAGGGCTTCGTAGTGTGCAGTGGAAAGGAGAGGGACTGCTTTAGACCATTGCCAATTCCTGTGCTTTGCTACTTCTGGCCTGCAGAAGTAGGAAGACTGTTGCCATGCTTCTTGTCTGTATATTATTGTGAAGATAACCAAAAGTGTAAAGACGGAATAAAGAGTTGGAGTGAAGGGGCAGAAGATGAAAACACACACCAGCGTTCTGGAGAAAAGGGACAAAACCTCTTTCTGTACCAAGATATCAGGTGTTTCCTTAGCCAAGCTGAAGAGGAGTTCACATTACATCTTCAAACTGAGTTAATGCAGAGAATTTATTTTTAAACCTTTACAGGAATGAGCTTTCAACCTACCCAATCATTGCTTTCCAAGCTTCCTTTGCCAAAATTATCATTTGGTATCAAATGATACCAAATCACCTGATATTCAGAATAGATCATTGCTTAGATTGACTCCCCACGTTCCAAGCTTCATTCTTTAAAATGAGAACTCGAAATCAACTCGAGATAAATGTAAAATCTTTTTTATTTACATTTCTTTTGAAAATACCAATCCCTGCATTTTGTAAATTTGACTTTAATTGCTGCTTGCAGCTGCTCCAGCCTAGCAGAGTGGTGTGCTAACTTTGCAGTGGATGCAGTGCAAAGTTATTGTGGAAAGGCTTTGGGAAGAGACCTTGCTGTGTGTTATTGGGACAAAACAGGCCTTTTCATGCAGGACTTCCATTCTTCTCCCAGTAGGATAAAAATCTAGCCTTTAATTTATGGGTTCTTTTCTATTCTTTGTCCTCTTTAAGTTCTGCTAACCTTCTTTACAAGAGCTGACTTATGTTCACAGAGATGAAAATCTCCTTCAAATCTGTCAGGTGCTTCTAATTTACCAATTAAAGTATTTATCTTCATATGTGTTTCAAAAAAGAAAAGACAGTACTTCCTGTTCTGTGTGAAGAGTACCTGAGACTCCATTTTGCTGGAAATGAATTTTCTTTTTTTTTTAATAGTAAGAAAGACAGTTGCAATTTTATTCTTTCCTTGCTGTCATTATTCCTTGAATGCAGTCCTCCTGTCTGATTTTAAAAAGTGCTTGAGAGCCCTGATTTTTCTCCCCTAGATTACCAGTTTATTAATAATCAGTATTGTATCTGGGTAAGGAGTGCAGATAGGGCTACTTACTCAGTATGAAGTTCAAACCTAATTTCAACAATCTCTTAGCCTCAATGCTAGTAAAGTCAATTGGTCTTCAATGAGGAAGGACAAAGTTCCCAGTTTTGGGTTTCTTTTAGTTATGATATTCTCTGAAAAGACTCATTTAAAAATAAATAAATAAATAAAAATCCATTGGCTGTTATTTTATTTACACCTTAAAAGATTTAAGGGAATAAAAATGCGAAGTTTAACCTTTTCCCCCAAATGAGCAAAGTATTTATGTAAACATGAGTGCTATTTACTGTTTTCTGGTTCTGTCTCAATATATTTACTTCCTATCTCACTCTAAAATGTGTGAATGTGCCATGTGTATACTGCTGTACATACTTAGGCTTACGTTAACCAAACAGCACACAGTTGAATCACTTTCAAATATAAAGATGCTGGCATCGAAATATATTCAAAACAGACTGAAATGCATAGAATCATAGAATTGCCTGGGTTGAGTAAAGCTTCAAAGATCATCTAGTTTCAACCCCTAAATTCCAGACTTAGGTTTTTATAGAAGATAAAGAAATCAGAATTTTGTCTGTTTAAAATATTTTATAAAAATTACTTTTACCAAGTATTCCAACCTTTTTAAGTTTCCAGTCTAATTAGAAAAGAAGTAATGCTATATTTTAAATCTCAGAATTCTTTTTTTTTTTTTCCTTTCTTCTTGTTCGTGTTTCATATACACTCATAAAGAAGCATTTCTATGGAAGAATTTGTTAAATGTATTAGTTATTCTTATACATGTATATGCTGACACAACTAATTTCACTCTTCAAGCAATTCAGTTTTTTTTGTTAAAACATACCTTGCTGAAAAACATTTTTCTGGACTGCTTGAATAACTTGATATTGTCTTAATGATATATAATGAAATTAGTGAAGAAATTGATATATTTTTTGTTAATGCTTATTAGATGGATATCATCATTGAAATCAAGTCATTTCATTTATTATTCACTTTGGTTAGTGATAGTAATTAGTTTTAGAAATATAATTAGTGCAACTTTTCTACACCTAACATTTATCCAGGCCTATTTGCAGAGATAAGCAATGAGTAAAAGGGGATTTACGCATTTTTCTTAATTCTATACTTTTTCCTCTGAAAATATTTTTTTTAATTTGATTTTACCTGTAGGGAGGGAAAAGTCATTGACTGCTTTCTTACAGGAGTACTCAAGTAGTTTTTCATCCCTTGCTACCTTGATAACTTGTGGTTGTGAATCTCTGTTGAGCCATTATCATCATCAGTTATAGACTGCTTTACTGATTTTTGTCCAGCTAACGCGTGGGTTTTCTGGTTCCTGGACCAAATTATTATTATTTTAACTTTCCTTTTACTACAGTACTGCTGTACTTGGTGCCTGCTCTGTTGCTATATAATAGTTCATGGCGGACTGGATCATATTCTCCATTTTTGCCTTATTCTATTTTGTAGACAGAGTAGTTAAAGCTCTATAAATGGAGGATATATGTTTCAACATTTAAACAATATTTTCAGGAATTAAATGAACCACTCTACAGAGTTTTGAAAGAAACTAATTTCTAAATCATTCTACCTATGTTTTCTCAGCTTTACAAAAACTCTTAAGATAAAAAGAAAATCCATGCTTTCTTGACCTTTATCTAAACCAAGCAAAGCATTTGACATATATACTGAAATGAAAATGCAGATGAAAGCTGAAATTCATTTCTTCTCACTACACTTCATCTGTACGTTACATCATATGTGGTATCAATAAAAATTCTGCTTGAGAAGCAAATTCAGTCTCAGATCTTTGCATATACAGGCATACACACAAAAGAGGAAGTTCAACTTAAAATAAAATGATCCTGTCATTAAAAAAAATCTGTTTAAATTTCCTTTTCTTAAACATAACATTCTATAGAATAGGAAGTGGATAAACTAGTGGTGCTTATTTCCAGTGCAACTTGGGTAGTTATTTTCTTTAATTCTGTAATCTCTATTTTTCAACATCCTATGTAAAAATGATCATATAAATCCAGCAGCATCGGTCTTTACATAAAAATGTTAGAATGCTTTATGAGTTTCAACATTTTTAAAATAGATTAACCCATCCTCGAACAGTCAGAGGTCTGCTTCATGAAAATAACTTGTGTTCACCATCATTCAAAACTTGTTCTACCAAATGGCTCATTCAACAATTTCACTCTTTGCACAGTTATCTTCAAAGCTGATTCTCTCCTCAAACAAGAGGCCTATTTTGAGTTTGAAGTATAAAGTATTCTCATTAAAATTCATGGAATTTGGCTTATCTGTGTTGTCTGAACCTTTGGCATTTTAAATAATATAGCCACAAAAGACAAGATAAATGAAGAGTAATGCCAAAATGTCAAAATGATGATGCTTCTTCCACTCTGTCATCAACTACACAAATACCATAGACAATTTACTGTGAAGCTAAAGGGTAGCATGATCTGGCAATATCACAGACATATAAATATACACAATAGCTCAGAATCCATGCTGTGCATATTCTGTTGATGTATATATCTGGATGGAAATATCCATTTAGAAGGACAGTTAGTTTCTTACTAATTTCACTGAGGAAAAAAATGTACCGTTTGTTCACAGTATTTCAAATAGCTCCTAAAGTTCATCTCTGTGCATCTCTGGTTCTCTATCCCTGGCTCTGTGATTTGAGTCAGAAGTAAAAGTTTCTCCTAAATTTCTCCTTTGGTTTGTCTGCCCACCCTACATCTCCTAGTTATCACCTGGGACTTCTACTGTTGATCTGACTTATTTGCAGATTTTGATGTGTTCATTTTGAGATGCTGACAGAAGCCAAATAATGGCTTGAAATGAATTCATCATTTGCTTAGGACAAAACTGTATCAGAAAAGAGAGATGTGTTGTTTTTTTTTTAACGTAGTCTGCATGTAAGTTTTCCCCAAAAACAAGCAGTATATTTATATGTGCTTCTGTTCTTTTGCCATCTTGCCAATTTGGACTGACATCAATGCGCTTCTATTTATTTCAGAGTTCCTCTAATTCAAAACTGTTGTTCTCCAAGCTTGATAGTGCTGGCAGAATGCAAGATTTCTCAGATGGTAATTTAGTACATTGTGCTAAATGCTAATCTCTTCTTGTTGTATTATCACCTTCCAGTCACTTCTTTCCTGTATAGACTTGGTCTAGAAAACTCAAAATACAGTAACGTCTTCCACTGATCTGGACAAGTACTGTTTTCATAAAAGAGTTACATCTGGTATTCATTACAGTATTAGATGTCAGTTCCACTGTCACTGATATGTTCCTCAGTGACGTGTTATGGTGCTCCAGGCTCATATTAAAAAGCTTTATTCGGTTTGTAAATATTTGTTTAGTGATCAAAGTCTGAAACTACCTTTTCTTTCTGATTATGGGGTTATTTTTTCTCTGTCTAAAGAAGGTTTCACAGTGAAATGCCACCTCTAATCTGATTTTCTATGTCTACAGTATATTTTATTAACCCTTTTTTATTTTCTTCAGTGACAGATTAGTAAATTCCAAGGTAGCTTAGCAATATTGCTTAGTGACCTTTTTGTTCTTTGCATTTTTTGAGGCGAAATCAACAAAAGACAACAATAGTAACCTTTCTTATTCATTACCATAAGCTGCATTGACCTTAAGAAACAGTCTCATGATTCCACACTTGTAAATCGGGCAGGGCTGCTGTGCTGATTTCATGAACTTGACAATTTTTCTGTTTGTAGAGCTGTGCCATGCAAAGAAATTAGAAGTTATATTACGGTGTCTGCTTGTTCACATGGGATGGACTGACAGATAAATCCCTCAAAACTTGCGTTGTAGAAGCAACTTTTTAAAAAATATATGCTCAAAGTAAACTTTGGAGTGATATTAAGTATAAAAGTTTGAAGATGTCTTAGAAATCTGGTAAAAACAGGATCATTTTCATTATTCTTTTGATTTTATTTGAAAATAGGCTTATTTGTAAAGTAATAGAGAATGAGAATGAAAAAATAATTTTAAATAATTGTTTTCAGGAGATGAGGATAGGCCAGATGAGAAGTTTTAGGGGTTAAAGGGCAATCAAAAACTTGAAAGTGTGGATGAGCTCACACTGATGAATCTGCACTGTTAGACTAAACTTGGTGTCTGGAACTTCATGACATTTGATCTTGATATCTTACTGTTGCTGTTTAAGTCTACATTATTTTCTGGTAAATTTCCTAGAAGAAAAAAATACAGAGCTGAAAAAAATGCAGTCGACAACTTGCAGGCTTACCTGGTAAAATTAAAATATTTCCAAATTTGTAAAGAATTAAGGATTGATTAAAAAATATTGCATTTTATATGAAGCAGTCCAATGGCTTTTAGAATATAGTGTCTACTCAAAACTAAATACAAACTTTTAAAAAATAGTTAAATCTATATTACAGCAATACTCTGAACTCACTGTCCTCTGTGTTCTGTATAACTCGAAAATTTACTATATATGTCTTTTTCCACCTACGCTTCTTAAAAAGTAACCACAAGCTGCCATGACATTAACATTTTATCATGATAAAAATGTGCCATTTAATCTCATGCTTTGTTGCTCTTTTTCTCTTCTGGATGTTTTGTTGTTTTTGTTTTTTTTTTTTAACTGTGGCAATGTTTTCTTCTATTATTAATTCTTCACTTCTAAGGGATCTTGATCTGCTTTTTGGCAATCTGAATGAAGTATGTCAGAAGGTTCTTCATTGACATATTTTGAGGGTTTTAAGTGTGTAGCATTTTCTTCATCACCTAACCAAATTTAAAAAAAAATATGTATATAATAATAACAAACATCTTTCCCAGTTTCCAATTATGCCACCATCACTGCCTCCTCTGTAGTGAACACCACAGTTTCTGGAACAGGGCTTTTTATCTAATTTTAAAATATTAATACAGTATAATTTTCAAGACATTTTATTTCTAATCTAAATTACCTACTAATTCTCAAACAATTGTTTTGTTGTGATTGTTGTAAAGGCATAAAAAGTATTTGCTAGGAAGTAGAAATCATGGGGGAACAACTAGTGAGGGTGGCTTCCCTATGAAATAGGACACACAGCTATAGTCCAAGAGGCAAGGCATGGTCTTTCTTTACAGAAACAGTTGTGATTAGCTTAATTATCATCATCTTCCAAGTGTTTTGTTTTTTTGATTTGAACTGTCATTTATGTCCAATGGTCAGTAATTCCCTGGAGCGATTCTATAGCTCTGGATTAATTTGAAATATTAGCTGTAGTGTGCTATGTGCATCAGAAGCAGCAGAGTGCGTATTGTATATATTTCAGGTACCTTGTATATGAGGTTTGTCAGAAGCTTTGGATGCTTGCTATTTGTTGCAGAATGCCTGGCACCTCTGTTTTGACAATATTTCATCTTCCTTTCTGGAAAGGAGCCAAAGGATAGTTTGCCTTAGGTGTAGCTTTCTCTTCCTTGAGCAGTTTTTTTTTTTTTATCGTTCTGCTCATTCTCATGTTCTACAAATATCATTTATTTGGCTTTCAATGGAAAATCATTTTAGAGTCTCAGATTTCCCTCTTTTAGGAGTTGGCTGTAACCTGTGGCTCCATTGTGGCTCTACCAAACACTTAACTTCCAAATTTTAAATAATGTGCATCTAACTTAACTGGCCTATTGGATTTTGACATTAAGAATTTCTCATCTTCCTGCCTGTCTGCCACAACTACAGAGAGAGTATAAATATTAAACATGTAGATGGCAAATTTGAATGTAATCAGTCCTGCTATTATCAGCATCTGGGAATTCAATAAAAACTGCAGATCTTGGTACCAGCATCAGCCCCTTGAGCAGCTTCTCTCTGTCCCTGGATTCTCTGGCAGAATGGACGAGGGGTACGATTTCCCCCATAGATGTTTTATGCTATGTATCTAAAAAGGTCATGATGTTATATCTGCTTCTTAAATGTTTTTTGCTAGATATCTATAAAGGTCATGTTTCACCACAGCCTGAGGTGTCTGTCCTAAGCGGGCAACTGTGTTAGCATGTTTCTACTCCCCGTCTGTCATAAATACATGTTAAAGCATGATTTGTGTACTTAGTAATGTAAACGTACAGTCTACCTTCCTGAAACTTAGACATTCATAGTCTGCACTGATCAAGTGCTGCTTGTGGCTTTCACTGTTTTTAGGTTTCTTCTCTTTCGAAGTCTTGTGATTGAGATGACTCCTCCTTCCTCCTTCCTCCTTCCTCCTTCCTCCTTCCTCCTTCCTCCTTCCTCCTTCCTCCTTCCTTTTTAAGGACAAAAGTCTTCATAAACCCAGTGTTTTTCGTAGATGTTGAGCCATTTGCTATGCCAGTGTTTTTTTTTCAAAATTCTGGGTCCAGAAAGGGTTGTGTTTTCTATCTTTTTGTGGAAATAGTTGATGAACCTGAGCTAATTACACTGTTGGAAAGGTGTAAGTGAGGTTCATGCTCTAAATCTTTAGAGGTTGCCCCTTGAGAAATCTACAGGAGTTGTGGGGAAAACACATGCTGTTTTGTTATCACTGACATCGTGGAGGACATTAGATTTTGCAACTCTGCATTTATGACTTTATTATTTGTTTGGGTTTGCACACATAGTGGGATTGAGGATGGAACTTTAAATTCTCAGTTGTGCAACTGAGAAGTTGTGCAACTAGCTTCAACAGGAGAGGAAAAAAAACATCATAATTATCCCCTCTTGATATTTCTATCATATTTTGTGGCATTGAGAATAAACTTTCAAAACCAGATGAAATCTTATTGCAAACAGCCAGTTCTGTAGTTCACTAGTTGAATTTTATCACATGCAAGGAGGAGCAGCAGCAAGCTCTGAGAGAGTAATTGCAAACAGTAGATCTTTCCCTTGATTTGATAGTATGGATTGGATAATTTTCCAAATCACTAATTCCTCAGTACAGCTACGGCACAGGTGGCTGCTGATAACTCAAGCCTGCAAGTAGTCACAAAGCTGCCTTGTTCACGACACTGCTGCCCCTGCATATGTTGGTATAAAATACACAGTGGTGCTCCTAAGGAGGAAAAAGAATGAGAAATGATAACACTAAATCAATAATTTTGATTTGACTCCTTTTATCTTTGTTCAGCTCAGTAGCGCAAGAAAATGAAAGCAATGGTTTTTGTGAGAAATTTGGATAGCACAGAGCGCTCAGCCACCATGAAAGTAATTTCGTATCTGGAGATGAGCTGTGAAAGCAGCTTTTCTGTTTATTTGAAGGATGGAGCAGAGAGGCCCAATGTGACCAGGAACGGCTTGGAAACAGCAGAAGGGAGTAGCTGCACGTTTCTCTCTGACTGTCTTAAATCTCTTTCAGATTAGGAAACTGATCTCATGAGAAGGCATTAAATATGGCACACATCTTCAACCTGCTGAATGGTGGTAGCGCTACCATCATTAGCTATGAGTTTATTTTGGTACCACACAGAGATCAGATTGCATAATTACTGCACTGGCTCTTGCAATATGTTACTGGCTCAAACCTTGGCAGACACTTCGTCACTGAGCAGACTGATGAGGTTTGGCCCCAGATAGTCTGATTTTTTTTTTTTTCTTTTTTTTCTTTTTTTTAGGATATGCAAGCCGTATGACACATGCACTCAAAAATGTTCTTAAAACTTTTTACAAATGCTGGATACAATATATATATACATATATATATATATAAATCTTTTTTTTTTTTTTACCTCTCCGCCCTGACATAGCTCCCTTCTGTGCATGTTCTGTGCATACTCAAATACCTGAGTATTACTGACCCAGAACAAAACATATTTTAAAACAGAATTTGGGCCTAAAAGCCCAGGCACATTATTAGCATTATCTCCATGGTCATCATTAAATGGATGACAACAGTTTGTAGGCTGGATAGGGAAATATTTGCATGCAGATAAGGAGTGTTTGTTGTATCTTTTGACTACTACTTAAAATCTTCCCACCACAATATGAAAGGGAAGTGGGAAAGGCCAAAGCAAAAACTCCTACCAGCTGAGATTGCTTAACCTACCATCTGTTTCTGAGCTGCTGATGAGCCTCTGGTTACAGAGAAAGCTGCCACCCAGATATCATTCCTGCACAGCGTATTTATGGCCTTCAGCTATTGGAGGCAGAATATGAAGAAATGCATAGACTTCAACTTCCATGCTTCTTTTCATTGAGATCTTTTAATCCTGCGTGTCCTTATGAAAGTAAAATCACAGTAGCAGTATTCCTGAGGTTTTCTTCTGGTGCTGTCTTGCAGATTTTCTGAGTGTTCAATGAGTTGTATTACTGTGTCAGGCATATATGAAGACTATGCATCCAAAACAGGTTAGTTCTGAGCTAGTAAGATTATTTCTTATAGTATTAGCAAATTTTTCAAACATCTCTTTTGTTTGACTGCTTTTTTTTTTTTTTTTTCTGTTGTTGTTGCTTCACTTTTCAGTTAATTTATTGTTTCTGAAAGCAGTGCATCTTGGATTTAGTCTCACAGATGGTACTAACTAAACGTCATTGTAGATGGTCTGCAAATGGAAAGGTGTTGAAGTAAGTGTTGCCAGGAATTCTATAGGTGGCACTCTCTGCTCTGCATCAGTCTCCTCTGCATCAGTCTTCAATCGCCCTTTATGCAGTGCTTGTTTTTTGTTCAAGATAGCAGGACCAGCATCTTTGTTTACATCCAATCTCAGTAGGCAGCGTTTATGCAAGTGGTATTCGTAGAGTCAACTATTTGTCCATACTCATATTGCTGTGTTCTCCTAAACTTAATGGCTGATGTTTGTGGTACTTATATTCACTGCTGCTTTATTTCTGTTTGATAGGAAGCACATGCACGTGGAAACTGCTGGGTTAATTAACACTGTTGTTATGATTAATAACAGAACTCTGTGAGTTCTGCTATTTTTGCTCCTAGTGAGTTGTATTTGCAGCTGAAATAATCCCATTGATGCCAGTGGGGCAGTGCATGAGGCAAGGCTCAGTGTGGTTGGGAGCGAGGCTGACTCTACTTCAGTGTTGGGAGGCTGCCAGCTCTGAGAAGTTAAACCTTGGATGGTTTTCACAAAGTTTAGTGTTTTCGTGGAGTGGACATGGAGTGGGGCATCTTTCCACTCAACTAAGCGCTGCCAGATCATACGTAACCAAATAACAGCTGCATCATGCTTGATGTTCCCAAGAAAGATTAAGCTTTAAAAGAAGTCTCATCCTTTCATCAACACCTTGCTTAGATTATATGTGTAAGAAGGTTGGAGATGGTATTTGCTTTAAAATAAATGATGAAATAGGTGAGTTAGAAATGAGACAATCTTCCCTACAACTAACAGCTCAGTCCTTCTTGCAACACAAAACTGCCTCGTTTATGAAGTTCCCAGGGAGTGAATTCTGACATTTCAGCCCACTTACTGCATCTGAAATACAAGATCTTAACCATGTAGCCTTAGTTGAAGGGAATGCCTGAAAGGAGAAACCGTGGATGCCTGCCTTCTTGAACTAGTAACAATTTTATCAACTCACTGACATCAAGAGATGTGAGACACTGATGCCACCTCAAAGGGTTCTACCTTGTTAGCCTTTCACATTCCTATTAGGATGTTCCTAGTCTGGCTCATTGGGTAAATTCAGTAATTGTCTTTAAGAGATTTCCAGAAATCTAAAATGTGGCTGTCAGCACAGTGTTAGAAGCTGCACATTGGTTAGTGAAAGGAGCAGAGGGAAGCTGAGCCAAGTGAAACCTGCAGGCAGAAGATTTTTAAAAGCACTGCCCTGTGTCGGGCAGCATTTATTACAGTGCTTATGTTGCACTTACTGTAATAATTATGCACGTATACTAATGTAAAAGAACTATTAGAAAATCTACATTGGCCATAGATGCAAGTAGTTGTTTAGATAAATATATTTTGAGTTAGATTATTTGTTCCTAAAGAGAGAGATGGAAAAACGTGGTACTCTGGTCTGAACTATAACATCATGGAGTTACATTGTGGTTTCTGTATAGTGGACTGAAATAAATAGCCTCTCGTTCATGAGGAATCAAATTAATAAGAAAGTAGAGAAAAAAATCCTTTTCTTTTTTTCTTTTTATTTTAATTAAGGGTCCAAATGATTACATAAATTCATAGTGGAGATGTAGAGGATACTTATGCTGATCTAATTGGGAAAAATCTGCCTTTTGGAAGATTTTGGAAGGTATAAATTTCCTCTGTCTCAACTGAGTAGTTTTCTTTCTTGTGTTTTCTGCAAAGAGGAAAATTAATGAAGAGTCTTATTTATGTTACATCTTCTAGTCTGCTGGTTTAAAACTCTTCTGTAATTTGTACAGGCTTTTATTATGCAAAACATAAAAGCAGAAATCTCAGATGAAACTTAAATTTGCTGTTATTTTTCTTAAATAGAGATATTAACAGTACATGGGAAAGCTGTAAAGTGAGCCACCTGCCATTTAGTATTTGGCAATACCAACAATCTGTTGTCCTGATTCAGCTGATTCCTTACACTCTTGTCTATACTGAAAAAGCTTCTACTTCTGGAACTGTTCCTGGAGAGAAGGATTTTGGCCCCCCGTATCAACTTACAGCTTCTGATGGCCTCAGGCATGAAATATTGGCTGTATAAGATCATTTATTTGACTGTTTATCATGAATCCACCTCTATCAGACAAATTCAGTTTCTTAAATGAGCTTGAATAAGAGCTACAGAACACAGGCTCCTGAATATACTTATATCATTGATTCTCCTCTCAAATACATGTCCACTTCTGCATGGCATGGTCTTGCTTTTAATGTAACAGAAGGGAGCTGACTGTATTCATGGTGCTGAGAAAGTAATAAGCAAGTATAGTGCTCACTGCCTTCATGAACTTTAGAAATTCCTTTTAAGGGCTTAGAATGCCTAGCCTGCCTTCTAATCAAAGGATTAAAGAACAACAAGATTGCAGTTAGACCAAGTAAGAACGAATGCAAAAAGTTTGGCTTGATATTGCTTGGGAATGGGCTCCTGCAGGAAGATTTTTTTCTGTGGAATGTGGGTCAACTTGTTCTCATCCATCCCCAACATCCTCCATTCCAGACTTTGGAGGGAACGTGGTCAGGATGCTTTTCTTCCAAATGATGCCTGCATATAGGCAAGTTATTTTCAGCCTGCATAGCCGCATGATCCATGGGCAACTTTTTTTCTAAAGTTTATCTGTTCTTCTCTGCCAACCCACCCAAAGAGGAGTCCAGATGTGTGCCGTCCAAGGGCCCCCAGTGGCATTCTGGCTACTCTGTTTGCATCTGAGCTCAGCTGGTTAAAGGTAAAAATCATGGCAAAACTTCCTGGTCATCTTCATGGCCAGGAAGAAAAACTGTTCCCCTGAGTGTGCAAGCAGGTACTGGATGTTACGTCACCGTCAGTATTCCCTCAGTAAATCATGATATAATTACTAGAAATATTTGGAGAAGAGTAGAGGCAGAAGTTTACTGAACTGCTTTAACCTGTCTGAACAAAGAAAGGCTGCAACATATGCAGTTTGTTTTCAGGAGTTTAAGAAGCAGCTTGGAACCAAAAGAAAGATCTATTAAATCTTGGCTGACAATGCTTGTATCTATACTGCATTCCAATCAGTTTGCTCATCTGGAGAAAGACATCTGTTAGTACTTGTGCGCTTGTGACAAACTGAGCCTATCAGACACCAAAAAGAACATACAATTGGAAGGAAAACCAGATATATGAAGTTGATAGGATTTGTTTACCAAAATACCTTGGTATATACATAGATAATTTTTTAACTTGGTTTCATGTGCTGTGTAATATAACGTGACATTTCTGTATATGACAGCAGAAGGTTCAGCACTCGAACTTCTCACAGCATGACTCAACACCTCCTGACAACTCAGCAAATAACAACAGCAAAAAAAACCTTTAATCAATTCCTCTACCCAGTAATCTCAATTGCAATCATCCAGAATTATCCATTAGTCTCAATTGGTATCAGAACCCATCCAAGTCTTTCATGACTTCATATTCAACTTCTTTCCCTAGAAAAAAAAAATAAAGTACACAGCTAATGAAAAGGTAAACTCCCTGTGTACACATTGACATAAATGTCAAATTTTAATGATTGCCCTCTTTGAACTTTGGACCACTGGTATATAGTGTGGAATCCTGCATAGGAAACAGTAAATGTCATCAAGATGGTGCATAGGATGTAATATATTATAACAAAAGGCCAAATGACTTGAAAGTCATGTTTTCTTGCATTTTTTATGAAAGAAAAATGACCTATTTTTGTGAAAGATGTCACTAAGTTGTAGTATAATTTTTGTTGCAAAATAGAAGTCAGTGAATAAGATTTGTGTTCCTAGAGACAGCCAGACACTTTTGGAAATGCTCCTCCTAATTAAAAGGTACTAGCTGATTCAACCAAAAGTGCTTTCATCTTTCATCCTGTAGAAATTGGTACATGGCCATGAAAACTGATTTATTTTTTTTTCCCTTCCTTTTTCTCTCTGAGCTTTTGCAGACTTCAGCTGCAGTATGGAAACAGGCTATTTTTGTCTGAGCAGCGGCCCTTCTGTTGAAAATAGCTTTGATGTCTAGGAAAGGATAGTGGATGTGTCTTTGCATTTGACATATATCTTGAAATTAAATCAAAGAAAATCTTTGTTTTACTGCCTCCAATTTATTACATATATATGCATATAGATACACACAAACATATGTACATTCAGCAATAAGAAACTAAAAGACAAAAAGATTCCTATGAATTTTAACTTTACCTGTCATCACTGCTCTCTTGCAGAGCATCATGCTGTATAAAAATGCACTGTAATTTGTAATATAAGGCAACTAGTAAATAAACGCTGCTTATTTTGCATTGCTAAAAGGAATCACAATTTTAAGGTGGAAATTAAATAAGTGAAAATTTTTCGATCAGTCACCCCTCTGGATGTGACGAAATACATTCATTGGTGTTTCTACTGTAGTAATTGGTTTTTCTTAAAGTCAGCTGATCACTATGTATAAAAATGCTTAAACACCAAGAGTTTGGAATTTGAGGATTCCCCCCCCCTCCTGCCTTTTGTTTCATGTACTGTGAGTACACAAGCACTGATGGGTACGAGAGAATAAGGGGGAGGGATCAAATGCCATAGTAATACTTTCTGAATTCATTGTCATGGAATTCTTAGCAGAATACAGCAAATTGGCTATGAACGTTGGAAAATTGTGTGCAGGATGCTCATTTTTGGAGTTTTCCCTTTGTTTTAGATTGTAATATATATGAAATTGCTGTGGAAGGTGAAGAAGAAAGAATCTGACATGGAGCAGCAGGGAGCCTGTTTAAAAGCATGGTTCAGGCCTCCCACGGTGGTAGGGTTTAGTTGTGCAGGGAAAGGAAGCAGTCCAAATGCCTTTCTTCATGAATCCAAGCAACAGAAAGGGCATGACAGAACTGCAGGCTTGATTTCAGTGCCAAGGGCTCGGCAGAAGCAGATCCTTGGCTTGGCACCCATCTCTTTGACAGGAGTAAATCCAGTTATCCTGCCTTCCCCGCAGGGCAGACAAGCTCCAGCACTGCAGAGGCTGGTTTGTGCAGCAGCAGCTGAGCGTTCGGAGCAGATCAGGAGGTTGAGGCCCGCCAGCAGCATCCCATCGTGTCACCAGCACTCCTGGGGTATGCAGCACCCATAGTCCAGGAGCTGGTGGAGGGACTGGGAGATGGAGCTGTTGAAGAACAAGTGGGTGTGAAGCCACACAAGCCAAGACCTCCTCAAGGGTGTTTGGATATGAGATAGGCTTTTTCAGTCTCTTGCCCTATCTCTTAAACTTCATTATTCTTCATCTGCCTCTCTTTGATTGTTATTTGCTGCTATTGGTAGCATATGGGGAACCAGCAGCGTTTGTGGGAATGGACACACCGACACGCTGGAGATGGCTGTGCAGCCTGTGCAATTCTCGTGGGCATTTACTGATACTCTGTATCATAGGCTCTGCTAATGGGCAAGCGAAACTTCACACTGAATGAGGGTAAGCGATTTTGACAGGAGTGGGAAAACAGATGCTGGTTTCAGAACCAACCTCTACGACTCGTTTCTTTATCATTTTGTTTTGCTGAACACTGCTTTGGACTGAGTTCCTGCGAAAAGGGACGCTTGCAGAAGTAACAGAATTCTTCTCAATTTTTATTCATTGAAGTTTTTGGAAATAATTGCCTGTCCATATAATCTGGAAGTAAATTAGCTACCATCAGGCTTGACAAAGTGCTGTAGATTATCTGTAGGTTCATTCTGTTCATGTTTCTGTTCAGGGTCAGTTCAGTTCAGATGGTCTACACAGATGGTACCATTTACTTTTTTTAAGAAACAGCCAACACAAAAGGAGAATTTTAAATAAATTCCAGAAACAAAAATCCCTGTATGCTAAGACTATTCTGTCCATATTTAGTTTTAGTCTCAAGAGTTTTTTCTTTTAACCAAAATTAAAGGCTTATATTTGGAATGGCTTTTGTTCATCCCCAAGATACAGGAAATATGCTTAATGAAATATAAATATAGGGAGAAAATGGTGGTGTAACAGGTGTTTAGAAAGATACACATAGCACTCCAGGAGTTTGGGAGAGGTATTAGGTGTACAGAACGTGATTAAACCGGACTGGTCCTGCAAAAAAAGCAGGGCCAAAATATCCAGTATTAGCAAAAAATCCCTGGTGTCACTCTCAACCAGGCAACAGTGTGGAACTCTCATTACCTTGTGTGAAGGGTAGCAGTTCATTCATATACTCTTCATTAGTAGCTTCCTGTAGCGTTTGCATCTGGGACAATTATCTGTTTGCTGTTTGTTTGTTTGGAGGTTATTATGTTTTTCTTTAGGAAAACTTAAGTTACTCTAAAACTCCATAAATATCTGAAGAAATCTATTTTTGGTCTCTTTGACAGGGGGATTAAAATGTTTACCTTGGTATTGTTTTCATTGTTCTAAAAGTTGTTACACATTTTGTATTGTCTGTCGCCCATGGGAAGTGGTGGAGTCACTGTCTCTGGAGGTGTTTAAGGCAAAGGAGAATGTAGTGCTTAAGGACGTGATATGGTGGTAGGTGGATAGTTGGATGAGCTGATCTGCGAGATCTCTTCCAACCTTAACGGTTCTATGATTTAAGACAAATAGCAAATTAAATAAGTGCTGATAAAGTGCTGGAGTAGTGATTGCTATTCTTTCTTGATATTTTACCTTTTTAATAGCAGGTAAATATTTTGGACATGCATCTCAGCAAAGAATAACCCTAGATTCGAATGATTTGGTTAAATATTAATAATGATAGGTAAACAAAATCTATTACAAAACAGTGAATGAAAAATTCTTCTTTCAACTTTGCTTGGTAAAAACCAAGCTTTAAAGTGTATTTCAATACATCCTCCATATTAAGAATTGTTGCTTAATGTTCCTGTGTAAACTTCACACAAAAGGGAGATCTTTCATTTTGCACTGAATATCAACTTTAGTATTAAAAGATGTGAAGAGCTGAATTTTCTGATTATCATGCAAGCTTAATTCATGCATGAAATGACTGTGCTTGCTTATATTGTAGGACTGTGTGCACAGTGAGATCAATGCAATGCTGACTCGATTCTTGCCATGACACACAGCCCTGATGTATCATGCCAATGGCCCCTTGGGTCTGCCGCCCTGAAGGAACCGAGTAGTGCTGCCACATGGGATAATGGTGATCCTTCAATTCAAGAGCTTTAATGTCTAACAAGAAAACAGAAACCAGAAGTGGGCAGATGCAAAAAAAACTTACAGCTGGGAAGCGGAAGTATGTAGAGGCTGTTTCTAGGCTTCAGAGTTGTGCAAGCTGCTTCTCTTGTCCATATTTTTCATATTTGAGTCACTGACTGAATACATGACAGCTCTTCTCTGTGCCAGTTTTGTGGGATTCTTTCCCTTGGAATGAATTGTTTTGGACTGATGAACACCATGGTTCTGATGTTGTAAAATCTCACTGGTGCAGTGTTTTCTCTTCATAGGTATCTGAAAACTATGTGGCAATTTGTGTTGAGCTTCAGTATTTGCACATCAGGACTTTCTGCACGTCACTCTAGACATCTGTCAGATTGTACCACTATTCTAGGAAGCATCTCTTAAGAAATTGCTATAGCACAAGCAGACATTAATTGCTTTACTGAGATAAGTTGATGATTTGCTATGTCTGTGAGTACCTCTGGCTGATTCCATAAGCCAAGAAGTTGCCTAAAGGAATGCTTTGTAATATATCCTTTTTCAAAGGTGATATTTACATGCTAGAATTGTATGTGTTTTATATTTGCTCATTGCAAATACTACCTTATTCCTTGCTGACTAGAATGAACATTTCCTATACTCTCTTTGCACTGTTTTTCTGAGACTGAAGTTACAGGTAGATGTGAGGGCTACCTCACTACAGACCAGCCAGCCTCACTTGGAATAGATGAGTGGATGTTGAGATGGATTGAGAGCTGGCTAACTGGCATTGCTCAGGCTGTTGCCATAAGTGCCATTGTCTGGTTGGAGGCCTGTAATTAGTGGTGTTCCTACCACTAGTGCTGGATCCAATCTTGTTCAACATCTTCATCAGCAACCTGGATTAAGGGATGGAGTCCACCCTCAGCAAGTTTGCTGAGAATAAAGCTGGGAGGAGTGGCTGGCACACCAAAGAACTGTGCTACCATTCAACAAGACCTGGACAGACTGGAGAGTTGGGCAGAGAGAAACCTGGTGAGATTTAATGAGAGCAAGTATAGAGTCTTGCACCTGGAGAGGAATAACCACATGCATCAGTGCAGATTGCAGGATGATATGCTGGAGAAGAGCTTGTGGAGAAGGAACTGAGTGATTTGGTATACAACAGGTTGGCCATGAGCCATTAGTGTGCCCTTGTGGCCAAGAAAACCAGTGGAGCACATTAAAAAGAGCATGGCCAGCAGGTCAAGGGAGATGCTCCTCCCTCTTTGCTCTGCCCTGGTGAGGCCACATTTAGTCTACTGTGTCTAGTTCTGGGCTCCCCAGATCAAAAAGGACAGAGATCTCCTAGAAGGAGTCCAGTGGAGGGCTTGGTCCCTAAAATGTTCAGTGGTAGAAGGCATTTTTTTTTCCATGCTATTTTATCCATTATACCACTGGTGAACCAATACAAAACTAATTAGCTGCATTAAAGCTGTTGTTACTGCACATTTACTCTCACAACTAATCAAACAATTTTCTAAAGTTACCCTTGGATTTCCTCTTTCACATTTTCTTAAAATGTTGTGTCATGAGTTTTGTAAGGTATTTGTCGTGCCATCATAATTATAATTCACTTTCTACTCTTGTCAAATACATAAGGAAGTATGGGGACTTTATTGTGCAAATAGATCTTATTTATTTATTTAAATATTCCTACAGCAATTGCAAAAATGTAATCATAATATAGCTTGGGCACTCCAGTCATTAAGATGATACAAAAAGGTAACAGAAAACAACAAAGGAAATGAGTTTTTTTTTTATCTCATGGGAGCAGAAGCATAGGTGTTAGAATATTACATGTAAATATAGCTATATTCTGTCCATAAATGTAGCTATATTCTGTCCATAGGTGTAAAACTGTTTGTTCTATTTCCAGACAGAATTTATTGGATGAAAAATCAAAGAAAGCTGTTTACCTGGATCTAACTGTCAGCAAAATGAATAGCTAGTTTGAATCCTGGAAAGATCATTCTTTGCTTGCAAGATGATGTGCCAAATACAGCCCATTTACTTCTCAATTCCTGATAATCAAACAGAAAAGAATGAAGAGGCGATGTCTTTTTATAATCAGAATATTATTGAATACATATTTGCTTTTAGATATTAACCTGTTTTGTTTGATGACGACTGCTTCCAGCTTGCTGGAGCTCTAAGGTAGGAAGAGCTTAGTTGTTTAGTTCCACTGTCATTCTTTCCTGTGGTTAAAATAGTGCATATGTGTGCATATGCATGAGAAGGAAGAGAAAGGTCAACTACTTTTAAATCTGATATTGCATTTTCTTCATGATATGAATAAGATGCCATGTGAGATACATTCATGTTACAGTATGGTGAGATACATACTTGGTTGAAGGATTTCAATTGAGCGCTACACTGTTGACCCTAGTTTACTGTCACAATAGTTTGTTGTGTAACTTCAGTATTGAAATGCTGTTTTAACTTAGATATGAACATCAGAGTGCTTCATTGGCTTGAATAATGGTGGCAGAATACAGACCTATTAAAGTGTTTTATTTTCCTAAATATTGAATTGCATTTTATACTCTATGTACTGTATGCTTCTTGTACCATTTTCCTAATAATCTAATTGAACTTGTGCAAAGTGTTAGTCAGTGTTCCTCTGAATTGGAAGCATGGATTTGATGGATTGATCATTCAGTGGATAAGAAATTGACTGAATGGACTCAAAGTGTAGTAGTCAATGGCTTATTGTCCAACTGGAGACCAGCTAAATGTGGTGTTTCTCAGAAGCTGATATTAGGACCAGCATTATTTAACATCTTTGTTAGTGACATGGACAGTGGGATTGAGTGCACCTTCAGCAAGTTTGCTGCCAACAACAAGCTATGTTTTGTTGTTAGATGGAAGGGTTACCATACAGAGGGACCTGGACAGGCTTGAAAGGTGGGCCCATGCAAATATCGTGAAGTTTGACAAGACCAAGTGTAAGGTCCTGCACTTGGATTGGAGAAATCCTACAAATCAGTATGGATTTGGGAATGAATTGAATGACAGCAGCCAAGAATGACTTGGAGGTGTTTGTTAATGAAAAACTCAGTGTGAACTGGGAATGTGCACCTGCAGCTCCGAAAATCAATCACGTCCTTGGCTGCATCAAAAGATCCATGGTCAGTGGATCCAGGGAAGTGATTCACCCCCTCTACTCCACTTTTGTGGGACATCAGCTGCGTTCAACTCTGAGACCCCAACGTGAGGGCATGGACCTGTTCCAGCAGGTTCAAACGTGGTCATGAGGATGCTCAGAGGGATGGAGCGCCTCTCCTTTGGAGATAGGCTGAGGATTTTCAGTCTGGAGAAGAGAAGGCTCCAGAAGGCCTTACATTGGTCTTCCACTACCTAAAAGTACCTACAGGAATGATAAGGAGGACTCTGCAGGAAAATTAAGGAATGTTGTGATAGCACAAGTGGTAAGAGCTTTTAACTGAGAGTAGATTTAGATTGAATTAGGAATAAATTCTTCACTTGATGCCAGTTGTCCAGAGAAGCTGTGAATGGAAGTATTCAAGGTCAGGTTGGATGATGCTTGGGACAACCTGATATGGTAGAAAATGTGGCTTTCCTTGGTAGAGGCATTGGAACTAGAGGATCTTGGTCCCTTACTACCCAAATGATTACATGATTCTAAGATTCTCAATCTGTGAATATCAAGTAAATTTAACTCATTGGTTATTTAAAACGCAGTCTTCGCTTAGGACTTATGTGTGATTATGATCACACATAAAATAACAGAGAGATAGAAGTAATGTGTTTCTGATTCTCCACATAATGTGAAATATCAAAACTCAAAAGAACTTCAGTGAGTCTGTGACAACTTCTACTGGCTGGAGTTCAGAAACCAAAACTTGCACCAGTTGGTCCAAAGATTGAAGTTAAAATTCTTATTTTGCTCTTAGCAGTAAAGCTTAGAAAAGAAGATGTGAAAGATTAGGAATGTTTAATTTATTCAGAACATAGATTTAGGGTTGGTAATTTTTATGAACACATTTTTAAATATTTTTTCCTCTTTTCACTAATCTTCTCTAGGCCAAACTTTGGAATTCATCAAGAGAGGATAGTTTAATCTCTTGTTTGCTTTTACTTTCTTTTCATGCTCTAATTAAAAGTTTCTTTTATTTCCCTTAGTGATTGAAATCGTTTTCTTTGCTATTTTAAATTGGTTTTATATTTCATAATTTGCATGCAAATCTAGTGAAATACTTTAAGAAAATATAAAACTCATGAATGAAAGTGCTTGTTGCTTTGGAAATAAGACATGCTGTTCTGAAATTTCGAATTACACATCTGAGTTCTCATAGGCAATGAAATTTAAAACATACCTTAAAGCCAATCTTCTCACCCAGTATACCACCTGAACTTAATGCTGAAATTAGAAGATCAGTTCATTATAGAAAACTTATCTTTGAACTTAATTCCATTATTTGCTGATATATGATCTTCCGCATGGCCTCTAATATATTGTAGCAAAACAAAAAATGAACAGTAGTTGGTATCATAAAATAAAAGGCTTCAAAGAAAATAAGAAAAGTAGAAATTAGATCAAGGTGTTCTGTAGTAATTTTTCTCACAACTTAGTATGTAGGTTTTATAAGCAAAGTCAACACCCTATCGCAATATTCATTTCTTTCATGGCTTTTGTGTAATAGGAAAGTTAGTAGCAAGACAGGATTTCTCTGGATTGTGATTTTCATATGACAACTCCAAGCTCTAGTGAATTGCCATCAGTTGGATGTGTGCATATCGATATGGAAAAGCAGCTCTCCCTCTGTTTTTTCAGTCTGCACAAGTAAAGGTGGGGTGTCCTTGGTGCAGGTACATTAGTCATACAGAAAACACTGCAGGTTTGCCCTGTCCCAGATTTGGCAAACATCGTAGTGGAGTTTCCCAGCTTCAGTATGAGATACAAGCCAAGCTCTTTTGTAGACCTCTGCCTGCCTCACCCACCTCTTGTGCTCAGATTTAATAACTGTTCATAAGCTAATGAGTGCATGTTTGCTGATGATCTAGGGTGTTTGGGTGCTCAGACTTGATTTCCTGAGTGTATGTGTGATTGAATGGGGTCCTGTCCTGTTACAAAGTGGATATCTTCTCCCCATAGGAGCATTTAGATTTGTAAGCAAGACAAGGAAGGCCTGTTTCTGGCACTGATCTTGGACGCAGCCTTTTCAGACGGTAGAGCCACATCCATCCAGGAGGGTCTTTGTTTATTCCCGTGGTCAAGAACCTTCATTAGGTTCTGCTTGCACACCTGTCTGAAACTGGTTTAGATTTGAACTGCTGATCCCATTTGGCCCAGGTCAGAAAGTGGAGAAATGGTGGGTACCTGAATTCTTCTCCACCAAAAACCTACAGTATAAATCTGAGTGCTTCTTAGAAACAAACAACACCACTTCCCATCTCTGTGAATTGAACAAAATCAAGTCCACACAGAAACCATGTAATGCCAGAACCAAGGTTGCTTCTGCAAAAATTAACTTGGCCCTTTTGAGTGTAGACAGGGTGACAGTCTTTTAAAAATGGATACTGTTTCTTCCACATGACCCCGCTTTATGGGCAGATTGTGTTTTTTTTCCATCCTCTTCATGTAGTTTGTTGCCCCAGGGCTTTTCTTACCACACTTCATTCAAAACATGTACTGAATACAAAATTATTTGCTGCTTTGTTGTTCTCATAGCTCTCGTACCTGAATCCTTCACAGAGTAGTGCTGTTACCTGCTTAACACCCAGGTTATTCATAGTTTTGTTATGCCTATTTCACAGGTGAAAGACAGAGACATAGAGAGATGAAGCACAAAATAGTTGATATTGCACCAGCTAATTTCTAAATAATATTTTTTTCATACATTCTGGTTTTTTTTAATCAATCTTTATTTGAATATAATTGCTGTTTTAATCTACACTGTTAGCAGCAGTAAGTATTCAATAGCTCAGCTCAACTAGCTAGTAGAGAGGCCAGTCAATGAGGAGCATCAAACTAATGGTCATCTATAAGAAACGTTGTGATTTGTGCATCGTCACATAGGAACTATGTGGCAGATCTAGAAATGGAATTTAGGCCTTCAACAGCAGCTGCCTTAACCATTAAATCTTACTTTCTTGTTCTGTAGTCCCTTGCTGGTTCATTATATGTCTTCTAGTTCCTAAAACAAATGAGGCAGAGAGAAATGAAAGCCTCATTCACTACATAAACCTGATTAATTCCCAGAATACCATTTCTCAGAATACTGTCCACAGTACACACAAAAAGAGCTGAAGCTATGCCATGGAAAAGTAGTCTGTGATCACATAATTGAAGTTGGTTTCATAGCAAATATGTTCAAGGGGTACAAATTGATTTGCATAAGCAATTTTAATCTGAAATTTCCTACCTTTTAAATACTTGAATTTGAATGGGATCCTTAGTAATTATTTCTGATACTCTGAAAAATAATAGTAAAACAGTAAAACAGAATTTCCATTCTGCTGAACAATACTTTCCTTGCACTTAGTTGATCAGAACTTATATCTTCATCTTTACAGCAAAGACAACTTGCACCTGAGCTCTTAAAGTAAATGTTATTTGTTGGTGACTACTTAACTTTTATGAGAATCAATCACTAGAGTGAAAGCAAAGAGCACTTTTTTTTTTTTTTTTTTTTTTTTTTTTTTCCCAAAATAAAATACAAAAAGTCAATTTTGTGCCTTTCCATAGAAATGTAGAAGGAACTTCAGTGTAGGTAGGGAAGACCTATCAACTCCATAGGCTTTCTTCCCTGTGAACTTTTCATCCCTTCACTCTGTACAAGTTTTAACCCTTCTCTGCTAATTTTTTTGCCGTCACACACTTCAGAACACAGTATTTCTTAGTGGATAGGTGCATTTGCTGATTAGCAGGTTGCAGAAATTCATAAAAGGAAAAAAGTTGAAGGAATGCCTTATCTGAATTCTACAGTGATAATGTTTGGAGAAAAGGAAGAGCACAGAACTGAGCTGAAATGCTTTTATGTTGAGGGTCTTCAAATAGCTGGAATACAGAGTAGAGAGGCTGGAACTGGCTTTTGGGATCAGACATGTTGATAAATTCTTACATATGGGACAGAGTACTCTCAGTGGTCAAACCTCTGTAAATTTCATGTTCTTAAGCATCTCCCAGCTGAGTGATGGAGCATAACATTTTAGATACAGATATTTCTACCATTTTCTGCAGTATTCTATGAATAGTATTAATGCTGCAGTACAGAGGCTAAAAGTCAATGAGTCAGGCTTGGCCACAGCTAAATCTGTTGCTTTCCTAAAGAATTTTGGCTTAGATTTCTTACTTTGCTTGTTAGTACATTTTTTCTGTTTCTGATTTCTTGATCAGGAGCCAAAATTTCCTCTCCTGTTACGTGTTGCCTTAGGGAAGGTGTAATCCCTATGACTTTGGCAGATGTCGATAACTTCTGAAGGGAAGTAGCTTTTGCAAAGAAAAATTGTGGCAGGGAATGTGATGCTCTATAATTTATTCCTATTCCATTTTCCTATCATAATTCAGCTGCACAGGATCAGTTCATTCAAAATATCCTTTCATTTGTTAGCTATTAGTGCATGTCAGATTGCAAAAGAAGCTATGGCTTTTTTGCATATTGTATATCTTTCTGGATTTCTCAGTTTGCCTGCTGTAGCTCACATGGAAATAGGATTTCCTTTGTGTTTTTTGGTAAATCTTAAGAACCTTATTGTTGTGTTTTTTTTTTTTATTCAGAGCTTCTCCTGGTTTATGCCCAAGAATTAAGAACATGTTGGTCTTGATTTTTTGCTATGGTTTTGGCATCTGTTTTGCTTAAAAACATGAAGTTACTTTCAGCCTTGATTCTAGTCTAATCCAACTTTTAAAAATTTCATTTTAGGATATATATCATAAACTATTTAGAAATAATGAGGAAAAGAAATGATATGCATAGGAATCAATTCTGTCCACAGCAAAGAGATAAAACAGATGTGAGAATAGGGCCCTTCCGTAGTTCCCAACATTTGTGTCCACTAAAATCCTATCTCAAAGATACCATGAAAGAAGTAGATGGTCTGGCTGACTGTCTGGGAATAAAATTAATCTTATCTAGCAGTAGAGTTTATCAATCTTAGGTCCACAGATCGGTAGAGATTTACAAATTGCAAAAAGGAAAAGAAAGCATAAGTTTTTTCTCATATACAAGCAAATAGTAAGGATAACTACAGATTCAGAGTGCAGCCTAATTTTTTTTTCTGTATGAAAATGAAAACCATTGTGATGATTCTATACAGAGTGAAACAAGATTTTTTTTTCTTTAGAAATTGTTTGAATCATTTCTAAAGATTTTTATTTGCATTTTAATTTCGAAGATTATGAACTATGAGCCCAGATATAGCATCTGGTCATACTGGTCACACGGGCATGTTATCATCAGATCTGCGTGAGCCCACGCAGCTGGGAACCGGAGCGGTGCAGTCAGCCTATTCCCTCGAGATCAGAATCTGGCCCCAAAAGGTCAACAGCAGAAATTGCATTTCAGCTCCAAAATAATGAGTCTTCCCATTTTTTATTGTTCTACGTTTGTGTGGTTGGCATCCATGTTAAACCTTTCCTCTTTTACGGTAATGGTCTCTGCATATACTGGTTCAGCCACAGACTGTGCTGATTTGCCATGCTGTTATTTAGAAAGCCTGCAATCCTTCCTGTTGTATTATTGCTGGTTTTAGTCATTGGTTTTCTGGAGGTTTGATTAGTTTAGTCTGTCAGTGTTCAAAACTGTGGGGAGCTCTCTGTCGTGCAGAAGGTATATTGCTCAAGGCCAAATGCAAATGTTCTGGTTTGCATACACTCCCAAAGGTTTTAATTGCTGGAGCAAGGCCTCACGTTTAATAAACAAGTATTGGCGAAGCTCACATCTGGAATAGTTAGTTGTTTTGCTTTATTTTCTGGGGGGGAAAAAAGTGCTTTTTATTTTCAAACTGTAGAATAATTTTTTCTGGCTCTTTGGAGGAAGATTTCAGTTTATCTGGTCTCCAAAGAAATAATGACTGCTCTCAGTCATATGCTGCATATCTTAAAGATTTCATCAGATGTTTTATATGCCATTAAAAAAGTGTGGGTAATATTTGTCGTGGACTGCTTTTGAACTAATTCAATATTTATAACGAAGGTGAGAGTAAGAAAAGGTGTCCTGAAAGTAGTAATATGCTGAGCTGCCCAAGGCTCTGTGCAAATCTGGACTTGATGCCCCTCTACTTCTCTTGAGCTTGTGATCTCAAGAAACTAAGGCTGGGAGGGATTATTATTCAGTGTTGCAGGGAGAAAGTGAGCTGTTTGAGCAAGGTCATGTGGCCGAATCAGAGGCAGAGCATGTTATGAGACTCCTGAAACTTCCTGAATCCAGGTCCACATTTTAACCACAACTCCTTAATGTGAAACCTTGATTATCTGATGCATTTTATCTTCCAATCAAAACAAAGGAATAATTAATTCTTTAGAGACCACAACAACGAAACGAATGAAATCAAAGAGGAGACAGATGTAAAAATCCATAATCCGAGTCTTGGATTTGAGGAACTCTTTATTCAAGTCATGATGAGCTATGAAATTAATTGGAAAGCTAATGATAATTATTATTTGACGTGAAAAGTCAGGATTAAATGTATGTTGCTTAGATGTGGTCTTCTGTTTATAGCCCTGGAAATTTCTTACCAATTAAAGACAAGCCCAGAAGTGCACAGGGAAGCAAGACCTTCATTCTCAGTGTTCCATTAGGTTGTTAATTAGCCATAATGTTTATTACTTTCTAAAGCAAGTTGCTGAAACAAGTTTGAGTAACATTCACATTCTTTTGTATTCTAGCGGTGTTTAAATTGGTGCTTACTCTAATGTATGTCATAGCGTAAGACTTCACAGAAAAATGAAATGGATATATTGTTTTGTAAAGGAAAGAAATAAGATTATAACATATGTATTTGTTCTGATAAATATGCATGTGCCAAATGAATTTTTTCTGCTTATGCTTGAGTGGGGAAGGACAGATTTCAGGTTAAATCCATGCAGAAACAGCTTCAGCTTATTGCTGGTATTTATGAAATGGCTATATTTTTTGTTTCAGAGATTGAGATACATTTTTTTCATCTCTCTTCTGACCTCTTTCTATTTATTAAATTATTCCTTTTTATACTGAATGAAATGTATGTAGAGAGGGAGGAGGAGTGTGTGATATTTCTCATGAAGAGCAATGCCATTCTTAGTCCTGATGGGTTATATTTTAAATTTTAGAAAATACATTTATTTTTAAGAAAATTGACATGGAATAGATATTTATCTGCACAAGATTTTTCATAAGTTCTAACTCTTAAGCACTGTTAAAAATAACCCTTGTAGTTGTTTTTTCAGTGTAAGACCTGGGAAAATTCTTATCGCACAAGTTTTATTTAATAAATGAAGCAAAATCTCCTAGAACAGCTATGTAGCTATTTTTGGTGATGTTTAGTGAAAATGTGACAGCACTGACCTTTAGAGTGTTTGTCAAGTACGAGCAAAGTACTTGAACCATTCACTCTAGTGATGTAAAACTGTCAAGAATCTAACCTATGAGAGAAGGTGCAAGTGCAGTAATAATTCTTCATATACCTAAGGTTTTGTTCTAGCATTTTTAATATTTGTGTTGTTTTCCTTTTTTTTTTCCTATCATGTGATAGTAGAGTTCATGTATGAGGAGAATAGTAGTATGCCAAAATAAAAACCAGATTGAATGGCAGCACACTGATCTGCATCATAAAGTTAGGTTCATGTAATTTAAATTATGACCAGAGTTAATAAAAATTCTTATTTCTAGGTTATAAGAGAACAACATGAACCCTAACAGCTGCAGAACAGTTCACAAGAGACAGTTTTACCCATAGTTTTACTGAGGCTTGTTTGCAATGTATGATAAGCTGTCTCAGAGTGGACTTCTCATTTTTAGATTGCCCTAAATTTTTTGTTAGTAAGTTTAATAGCAGGGCTGCGGCTGATTTCAGATAGGACTAACAAATGTAGGAGGTACAAGTCTAAAAATATACTGATAAAATATACACCTTGAGAAAAAGATAGCCTATCAATATTACAATTTTATATGTATTTTCACATTCTGCAGTACACTTTCCTTTGGAAAGAAAGATTCTAAAATAAAATAAATAAAATAAAAGAAGCTTAAGAAAGGTTGTATTTAGATATCACTGAAAATCAAATAGTGGCCTTCTGAAGGCAGCGATCAAAAATGTTGCCTTGGACTTCAGAGATATGAGGTTAGCCATAAATATGTTTGATTCAAGAAAACATGCAACTAGAACAGATGTCTGAATGCAAAGAAAAGAACTAAAATACCTTCGAGAGATGATGAGGAAGCCAAGTAGAAGGATTTCAAGGCACAGAAAATGAAACTTTTTAAAGGGGGCTTTATGTTTGAGTCATTAAGATGAGCATTAGTTTTCTGGTTTCTGATTGATATGATCGATTTTAACATTTCAGAAAATTCTTCTAAGTTCCCGTCTACCCTGTACCAAATTGAGGTCAATTTAAAAACTAATTATTTTCTACAACAAACTAGCTGCCAATTTCTGTAAAGGAAAAATGAACAATAAATTCCTGCTTTCATGTAACATCTTTCATTGTGTAGATTCTCCAGATCTTTTCATGGTAATATTTCCATTGACTGATCAGCTCTCAGGAGGAAAAATACAATGTTAAAGTGCACATTAACAATTGTCCATAAGTCCAAGCCAGAAAGGGAAAACAAATCCCCTTCCTTTTGCTTAGCAGTGAGAATTTGAGTAAGCAGAATGTAATTAGTGAAACGGGAATTTGGCCATAACATTTGGGACGATATCCAATTCTTTCGCTCTTACTCTGAACACTGTTGCAAAAAGCATCTTTTAATCTTTGATAGTGATAAATGATGAGCACCTGGCATTAAGGACTTTTTTGAAGTCAAGGTAAATCAGCTAAGCTTTAGCATCTGGCACTAAACCTAATTCAGATTATTGTGCGTCAGGTAGCCTGCCCCATTTGAGGGACTTTGACTGTGTGGAGATGCAAAGCAGAATAACATCAGGAATGTAAGTGGGGGAAAAGGTCCAGATGCTGTGTTGACCCATTCTTTGGTTATCAAGGTGGGAAAAGCTGGAAAGGGAAACTGACTGCTGGCATCCCAGTTTAATTCTTCATGCTGAGGTCTTTCTCAACCATATTTTGCTAGCAAAGTACCAGCTTCTGAATGGCTGGTATCATTCCTTGCAGCTTATGGACCTTAACAAAGATCAGGCCAACTTTTGGCCTAATTTAACCATAGCCTACAATTCTGAGGAATGTCTGAAGTTTGGCAGTCACAAGAAACACAACAAAGCAATTGCCTGAGTTGGCCTGTTCAGTAACTGCAGTCATTTACACAACGCAAAATCTTCACCACCAAAAATTCTGCAGTATTTTATGTAAAGTAGCTGGCCAGCAAACATCTGCCTCTGAAATTCAAGAAAAGATGTTGTCCCTTGTGAAGGAGAATTAACAAGTAGAAGAAGAATAGAGCCATAAAGGTAGCAGTGACAGATCAGGGGGTGACTGGATCTTAAATGCTGTACATATTTCTTCTCCACCAAGGGATTCTTATGGTGTAACAGTATTTTTCATCTCTAATCACTGGTGATACGTGTCAGTATCTCTTATTCCTTTCCCGATTTGAATGACACAGCGTGATATGTCTAATGACAACTAGAACAAATTTCAGTAATGAGGTCACCTTGGGCCTGTATTACTGTCTGACTGCTGTTTTCCATAGAAATTATTTGTGAAAGCAGACCACATGCTCTGCATAACTTCCACTGCTTTACTGAGAGTGACGAAAGGGAGATATGTTAAAACTTGCAAGGTGCAGATGGTTTGCATTGATCTATTCCTGATTTTGAGCTGTAAATTGATATGTAATGAGAAAACTGCCACTTTGGTCCCCTGAAAAAAGTTTATGGTTTTGGTTGAATTGCTTAACTTTCTTTTATAAATGTAAAATCATGCAGATTTTTACTGACTATGGGCAAACATATATGCCAGCAAGAAAAATAATAAGTGTTTGAAAGATGAGTCCAAATGAAAATCTGAAGTAAAAAACCTAACTTTGCCTCTAGCTTAAGTTGAACTGAGTTTTCGGGAAATAGTATACGGAAGTAATGATCCTGAGAGACTAGGAAATAATAAGAGTCAAGTTAGACCTTCTGTAATTCTAGTAAAATTCTACTGCTTGCTACAATACAATATGACTTGTTTATTGAAATATATATGTATGTTTCTACTATGTCATAGAAAAATGATTGATTGGATATTTTGCTCAGTGTTCCCGAGAGAAATAGAAGAAAAATCCCCTGAGACTGTGGTGGTCTCTATTCTGTATTGTGCAGAAGGAAATTGGGAACACTTGGGCAAGAATAGTGTCTAATTTAGACTGGATTCATTCAAAAGACCACAAGGGATTTGAATTACAGTGATGTGAGATCAGAATATGTCTGCTGGTTACGCACTAATTTTCACCCTGTAAGCATCAGCTGAGTAACATTGTTCACCTTAAAAACAGGATTTCTATAGGAGTCCTCATGAAGATAATTTTCTGTGCTCAAGGTCAGGCTTTAATTGAGTTTGTAAAGAAGATTCACACAAATTTAGGAAATAGGTAGCGGATAGAGAAACAGATTCAGCATGAAAGATCAATTTCAACTCTACTGTGACTTTAGTAAGGATCTCCTGTTGAAGAAAATATGTAATCATATTTTCTTGTAGAGTTAGTGATGAATAATAGTAGGCTCCTGTGCTTTACAATACCACTCTTGTCTCACTTTAACACCATCATTAAATAAGATGGTGTTAAAGCAGCGGACTATGTAATGTTTGTGCAAGAATCCCCACCAGAAGACCAGTAGACATTTATCTACAAAATTTGCACTGTTGCTCACGAATTGATTGACCATTGGTTTGTTAGTTAATGGATTTCATTACGTATTTGTGTGCATTTCAAATGCACAGTACACTTACAGAGCTATATAAAGATGATCACCAGGCCAGGAATCAAATTATGACTAAATCAATACATTGATTGGAAGGAACATTTCTAAATAAGCACAATTAAGATGTTTTGTTGGTTTTTTTTTTTTTTTTCTTAGTAAATGGGCTTATGAAAACTCATGCAAAATTAGCACTGACTGCTTAATGCCTTCCACACGGAGCTACAAAATATTCCTGAGATCAAAAGCATTTTCATGACAGTTCTGTGAGAGTTTTGTTGGCTACTTGCAATGCTCATGCTTATTGTAACTAATTGGTACTGATTCTGTTCACTGACTTATAGTTAGTCAGAAAGTTAAATTAATTGAAATCAATGGAGCTGTACAAGTATGAGATGCGCTGATCTCCTATTTGGTGCTATGAAGGTAAAATCAAGAGCACTTTTTTTCTCATCTGTAATTCCATTAATTTGAAATATCATCATTCTTCAAAATTCATTGCTGTTTTTACTAATAATAAGATATTAAAAGGAAAAACAGTGGAATTTGTTGTAGCTGTTGGGTTTGGTTGCGTGTTTTTCTTTGTTGTTGTTCTGGTTGTGGGTTTCATTCATTATCTGCTTATTATTCTTCTGCTTTAATGGTCAATCTTTGCCTTGGTTTAGAGAGATCTATCACATCTATTAATTCAGTGACTTGCTTTCAGTAAACAGACAGTGCTGCTAACATCTGGTATGGGCTTATACATATTGAACTGTTAAATACATTTTTTTTTTTCCCAGGGGATATTCCCTTAATATTGGCTGTAGTGTATGTGAATGAATTGCAATATTTAGCAACAGTGATCTATATCCCAGAGCTGAGTTAGAACTTTAACAGCTAAACTAAATACACTGAACTTCTTCTCTTCAGTTTTATCCTGTTACTTCTAGAGAGCAGGCATGTAGCTAAGGCTTGCTGCTGGTAGCGTCTTTCCCCACCACCTTGGCAGTCGTCTTCAGTTATTTTATGTGCTATTTTGTGTTTGTGTGTGTATGTCTTCAGGCTGTCCAATATTTTTCCTTTGCATCTGCTCTGAGTGCTGGCCAACTCAAACTTAAATGATACATGCAAAGCATATCTGTTAAGTTCATTATTGTAGCTTGTGACTTGATAACTTTAGTCCCCACTTCAAGTATCTTTATCGCCTTCCTTTGTTCCATTGCATATTTGTAGTTTGTGATCATGTCCCTTTTATCTGATTATATTTTTATCTGTTTGTTTCTTTGTTTTTATCTAAGGTAGTTAAGATATATTGTATCCTTACAACCTTCCTTATCTAGTTCTCTCTGAAGAATCATTGGAAGAATCATTATGGTTGGAAAAGTTCACTGAGATCATCTAATTTGAGCACCAACCCATCCACATGCAATGGTCGTTCCTCAGTCATATGGACTTCTTGGTTCTGTAGAGATTTTCCAAGTAAAATTTCTATTTTTCTTACTGTAAAGCCCACATTAAGGTCCATAACTAAATTTTATTTTTTTTTTCTTTGAGAGTTCTGTGCTCTCAGCACCCAGTGAAATCAAGACTCGATTTCCTGCAATTTCTTGATTGTTAGAATTAAAATATTTAATTTTGGTAAAAATTTATTTTCTGGAGACAGTATTTTGCAGCATAATGTTAGATTAAGCAGTATTGACAATATTATTTGAAAATGATTTGACTGCAGCGTTCTCAGAATCCCAAACTTTTATGCTGCATAATCTACATTATGAAAATCAGAGAATCTGAGAATCATGGAATGGTTTGGTTTGGAAGGGACCTTTAAGATCATCTCATTCCGACCCCCCTGCTATAGGCATGGACACCTCCTACTAGACCAGGTTGTTCACAGTCCTGTCCAACCTGGTCTTTAATGCCTCCAGGAAGCGGGCATCTGCAACTTCTTTGGGCAATGTATAATTCCTCTTTCCAGAGCCTGGTTTCTGTGAGAGATCATTGGTTCCAGTTTCAGATAAAGTTCTGGCACTATCAAAATCATCATCAGAGTATCTCTAACTTCAGGAGCATTAGACTGTCCCTCAGTCTAAGGTTAAGTAAGACCATTTCAGTTCTATAATGATAAATTCAGTTTATCTTCCATCCCTTACAGAAAGGTATGTGGAAAGAGGTAACAGAAGCAGTATATGTAAAAGTCCCCATAATAATACAGATAGCTTGCTCTTTATGTTGGCATTCATGCCAAATTCATGTCATCTTTCTTACTCATGACTATCAAATATTAAACATCTGAATTAAATGCTCAGCATGTTTCCAATACTTCAGAAGGGACTGAATTTCCCTCTGATGGTGTCAGTCTCTCATTGACAAAGTGCATACAGCTCAGAATCACTTCGTCTGCTCTCCCATGGGTATCTGATTTGAAATGGAGTTCAGAACATGCAAACAAACTGTCAGATATGACACAGGACATACAGAAGACCTGTGGCTTTCTGCAGAGGCTACCGGAGGCCAGACAAATTATCAATGGGCGTCAAATTTGCTGTAAATCACGAGTGAGCAGACAAATTATGGTTTAGACTGGGATAAGGTTTACCCTCCATGTAGTTTCATGTGAGATTTTTTACTTGTGTTCCTGCTTCAGTCAAGGCTGCTTATATTAGTAGAGCATAGCATAGGTGTTTATCTTAATGTAAATGGGCTTTCTCTTTAGAACATGAATCAGTTTAGACACATAGGTCACTGATAGACACTTATTTTCATTATCTGAACCTTACAGCTGACTCCCATTCTGGAAGTCAACTTTCAGATTCCATCTTTGGTATTTAATTACCTGAAGAATGATTTATTTTTTTTATGACTTAATTTTCCATATAGATTATCTAATTTTTTTTAACTCCCTATGCCAGACAGGAAACAAATATGCTTTTCTGTACTGGTACGCACACATGGTTTTATACTACTAAATTACACATGAATCAAGAGCAGTTTTGATCAGTTGATCACTGTTGAGAGTTCTGCATTGCTTATCTGCTATCGTGATCCAGAGCACAATTTTAACTCGCCACATGTAGGATTTTTTTCCCCAGTTTCTCAAAGCGTTTCAAGGAATGGCACACTCTGGGGGCCATTAACTGTAGGTAACAAGAATGCCCTAGATTTTGCTTTCTTTATAGTCTTCCAGCTCTTACCATCAAGGCTTTATGTCATCAAACACCCCATATTCCCTCATAGCAGTTCCAGGGAAATCAGCTTACAGAGTTTTCACTTGATGGAAATATTACACTGGTGAGCTATAACAGCCCTTATTTGGGATGTCTTGAATCCCTCCCTCTAAACATTATTCTTTGACCAAAAGTATAAATAGTAATGTGAGGACCTAGAAGGAGGCTCATGGCCAAGCCTGTGCTAGAGTAGAAGGGGCCTCAAGACCAGAGCTCAGTTTTATTTAGCACCAAAGGAATTGCCGTATCTATAAGAATTGAAGGATTAGGATTCTTAAGGTTTGTAATAACTTTATTGTTTGAAAATAGATTTGATGGACAATAGATGGTAGATAGTAAGTTTAAGTTATGTACAAGTGTTATTCATTACGATGCTGGGTTGGCAGTTTATAAAGCCACAGTGTGAAAATTGGATGAAAACGTATGTTGCAGGACAAAATAAATCAGTCAAGGGAGATTTTGTTAATTTTGGTTAGAAAGCCTTACTTGTGAAGAAAAACTTGGTGAGTTATCAACGGTGGAACAGTGACAAATGTCAACTGTTTTTTACTACTGTAGTGAAAGTGGAATGGCTGGGATTTTTTAAGGTCTGTGTTACTGTTGAATATTCCTGAGAAGAAACAGAAGGTTGCCGAGTCATTTAATCCCTATGGTTGACTTCTGTTAGTAATGTTATAGGCATGAAACTGAAGTACTGAATGATTGTTATATTTTTGCCTGATCAGTGAATACAAAAAGAACACCTCTGGGGCGAACATTAATGATTTTTGTTTTAAGACATAAAAAAAGTGATGTTTTTGTCCTATGTGTTAAGAAAGAGAGCTGATAAGCATAGATGCCTCTATGAAATACAGTTCTTATTTTGAAATAATCAGGAAAATTAAGTATTGTTAGATTGTTTCTAGACTATCAAAGAAAATTATGTGACAAATTTGTTGAGAAGTTTATTCAGGGATACAGAAGTCATGAATGAGTAAAACCAAATCTGAGATAGGAGGAATGAACAAAAAAATTTCACTTTATCCCTCAGTAACAAATCATGTTATGGACAGTTTGAGTGGCCACGGATGTTAGTAATGATATAAATATCAATGGGAATTACAAACACTGACATATAGTACTGCAGCGTATTCATAATGATCTTGAAACATACTTAGTGCTATCAGGCTCAACAGAAACTGTTCTGCTTTCTGTTGTGTTCACAAGGGCCTATGTTACACTTAAACGATTCAGTAATCTTTGCTTGAAATGTATGGTTGAACATCTTTTTTTCAGTGCTCTTCAAAATATTTCTTGAGTTTCTGACTGTTCCTTCATGCAGGGAATAACTGAGACTGCAATATTTGAACCAGCAGCACCGATGGTGTATTTTGTCGGTTGTTTTGCAATTCCCTAATCAACAGTGAAAGTCTAAGCTCCTTAGCACGCTGATCAGGAGCAGGGACTGCATGACGTGTCTACATCTCATATCCTTCAAACCTAGAAAGGAATGGTCAGAGAGATCTAATTATAAATGTGTCATTCTGTATTTACTTTAAAAGAAAAGCTCATTGAAGGACTCTTAATGTAGATGACAAGTGAACAAACCGAAATGTACCCCAAGCTGATTGCTACCAGAGAGATTACAGGATTAAAGGAGCTGTGTTGCTTTTCTCATTGTCTCTAAAGAAAAAAAAAAATCTTGAAAAAAATCCCCACATAATGTATTTCTTTAGCCTTTCACATTGTATTTCTAATGATAGAAAGGTATTTAATATTTCAGGCAAGCATTATAGTTCAGGTTAATGAACACAGATAACGCAAATCTTCCTCTTTTCCTTCATTATCTTGCTATTGTGATATTGTTAGCATTATTCATTTTGAGGGAAGCATAACTAGGCCCTAGCTGCAGGATACTTGTTCCATACGTAATGCACCTCTTCTGAACAGTTCAGTCTGATGCGAGGAAGTCATTTTCATGCAGTTATTCAGCAATGCAGCTCTCTCTTTATTTTCTTTACAGAGGTCCTGGCTTTCTCCCAGAACTTGTTAGAGTTCTAAAAAATTACTCCTCATTTTTCCCCGTGATTTAACCCTTGCACAAATATCAGTAAGGCTTAATCAAATACACCATCTTCTTTTTAGCTACAGATACTGGCTTGGATTCTCTGTGGAGCCAGTACACGCTATTTCTCAACTGCCTGGAAGAATTGCTGCTGAGGGGCATGTGCCACTTGCCCCCTGCTCCAGGGCTTGGCTGCTGGTTCAGCACTGCACTTTTCCCAGAGGCTTAAACACCCTTGAGGGCTGGAGTTCCTCTGCCATGGTCTCCCTCTGTCTCTGTTGCCTATCAGCTGCAAGCCTTCCCTGTGGGAACCCTGTAGCCCTGTTTATTTGCATTTTCATGTCCTTGAATACTGGTCAGCAATGCTGTGCATCGCTCACTGATTCCAGCTTTCATCTTTTCGAGAGTGGATATTATTTGTTATATTTCAGGTGCCAGCATGAGTGATTGCCATCCACAGACAGATGTGCTTTTGAAGTAGCAGGAAAAAAAAAGATTGACATGACTTTTGACATGATTTTTGTCAAGACTTTAGCATGCCATTTGCTAGAATACCTATTCTAATGAATACCTTTTACTCCTCAGAGATGTGCAATCTAATGTTATGCTATCTTTTCCCCTCTTTGATATCTAAATGTCAATCATCAGTGGGGAAATTATGTTAGTGAATAGGTAGCATGCAATTTATCCCATAGAAATTAAATATCTATCTGGGTTAGAGGAAAGAGTATTTTCCATACCCAAATGTAATTTCTGCATACAATTTTGCACTTGCCAAAATCTAATTTGCACATATGGAACATTGTTTTTATAAGTCATCTTGGAGAGAGTGTTTAATATATGTGATGTTATTTTAAAAATAATTTGGTACATGTCCTGCTAACAAAGGGAAATTATTGTAGCAGTAGTATTAAGGCTTGCTTCCCCAGGGATTGCTCTGACCATTGAGTTAAACTAGTAGCATTGAAGCCACAGGCCCGAAAAGCCTTGCTATTTCACAACAGAGTTCCTTATGGATAAGTAGCAATTTTTTTCTTCAATTCACTTGGATTTGTGTCTTAATGCACATGTGAAATGCATCACCCTTCAGCTGATGGCAAAACTTCTGTGATAGTTTGCATTTACTAAATGCTGAGGTATGGTAGAAATACTGCAGAGGTAGGTACTCAAGCAGTCCTAATTTACCAGGAATGATTTCATCATGACTAATGCTATCATAAGAAATTCCAGAGAAATTATAATGATTTTCATAACTTCAAAGCATGATAACAATTCAAATACATGTATATGTATATCTTTGTGCACGTGCTTAAAAATATCAAGAAACATACTCTATTTTGTCTTTTATGCAGAGGAAATGATGAGACTTTTCAGAATAATTTTGCGCTTGTTTGGATAGCTCTCACGCTGACCAAATTTATTTTCAAAGTGAGAAGATAAAGCTTTTAAATTCATAGCTAGACATATTATGGGGCTCACTGATCCTTGCTTCATCTCTTTTTTTAGTTATTTTTATTTTAATTCCTAGGGATAAATGATATGATTTTTAGCTGAATAAAAAATGAAAGGAATATTCACCAGCTGAAGAAGGAGAGTTTGTCTCTATCTATGTGGAGTTTTGTGCTTCAAAGACAAAGAATTGGAGGTAGTGGAACTGTTTAGGTTGTACAAACTTTGCCAACAGATCCAATCCCAACATAGTCACTGGCTGTTTTTACAACTGTTTACAAGGGTAGATAGAGATAGGAAAAGGGGGAATGGTTTTAAACTAAGACTGGAGAGGTTAAGTTAGATATTAGGAGGAAGTTTTTCACACAGAGGTGGTGACACAGGAGCAGGTTGCCCAAGGAGGTTGTAGATGCCCCATCCCTGGAGGCATTCAAGGCCAGGCTGGATGTGGCTCTGGTCAGCCTGATCTGGCAACCCTGCACATAGCAGCAGGTTGAAACTAGATGATCATTGTAGTTCCTTTCAACCCAGGCCACTCTATGATTTTATGATTTTATCTGCACCTTTGCTAAAGCACACATGAAGTATGTTTCCTCCAAACAGTATCAGTGTTTTCTACCTAAAATAAAACAGTAGTCTGCTGAGAGATTTAGTACATTCAGGCAAATGGTTAGCTTTCATCTATACATCATCTTGTGTGCTTGACAACTTTTCACCTTGTTTGACCAGGAGATCAATCATGTTATAATTAGACTATTTTACACTGCTATTGCAATATAAGCAGTGCCTAAGACTAAAGTTCTATATTAGTTCAAAAATTCCAAGGCATACTACCTTTGAGATTCAGAAAATGCAGCTACTCTGGTTAAAGGTCAGTAATACTAGAAGAAATTTAGCTGTAGCTTCTAAAATTTTACTTATAGAGTCAAACTGGGGAGCTTCCCACAGGGTTTGACCAAAAGAATTTTTGTATTGTCATCATCACAGGTGACAGTGATGGGAGAGAGGGAAAGGTTTGCATAAGGATGTAAATCTGTAGACAAAAACCTTTGTGAACATACTGAACTACCTATTCTAGGAAGGAGACCGAATGAAAAGCACACTATGTATAAAAATGTCTACATGCGTTTGCCTACTTACACAATTATTAGAATGTTTACCTACTTAAACAGTTATTAGAATTTCAGGGAAGTGCCAGTGTTTTAACTTCTTTCTACTCTGTGCTGAAACAAGAAGTTGCAACTTAAAAAAGGAATTCCAAAAAGAAATTTTAAAATAGATATCCTTAAATATGAAGGCTACTGTTGCTCAAGATTTCATTTCAGCAATGTCAAAACAGTTCAGCCTGATGTTGTCAGCACATTAGAATGGGATATTGAATTATAGGAAATAGTATTGCATTATTTGGAAATTAAATTTTATAGCAAGTGCAAATAGAAATGGAACAATATTGTATCGTCATGACAAAATCTGGTAAGATAGCTCAATGTTCCATTTTTATTTGAAGCATTTGAATTTTTCTGTCAAATACTATAAAAATAAACATGTTCACTTAAAGCTTTCGATTACAATGAAGCAGCGTCTTCTGATGGGGGTGGTTCTTTGGAAAAATGGTACCAGCTCTATCAGATAAATACTTTGAGATATGCAGTCTTCTCTGAAAAGGACCATTAATTTTGAAATGACAATTTCTGCAGTAAAGAAATAAGGTTTATAGGCACTGGTGTCTCTTCATCAAGAGGAAATCCAGATACCTTTCTCCTTTTAAAAGAGTGTCTGTTTGCTTCAATATATTAGGTTTTTGGTTTTGTTGTTTTTTGGTTCAGTTTGGTTTGGTTATTTTTGTTTGGTTTCTCTGCCAGCTGCAGCTTCATCCTGGACTGAGAAAATTGTCTTGAGTGAATGCATGGGAGAGATCAAATGTGTGTCTGTGTGTCTCAGTGGCCATGGCATTGTTTCTGAGAGACTGTGTGTTTTTCCCCTATCATGCTATTGTGTTAGTATTGTATGAGTGCTGGGGAGAATGCTTTGCATGACTGGTGATCACAGACAGAGCTGCCTGGCAAACCTGAGAAGCTAGTTCCTTTGTCCCTCTGTCGATAAAACTAATCTCTCACATAAAGATATTCTCTTTCATACTGCATTCTGATGATGTAATTTCTGTAACTTTCTATTGTATCTATAAAATGCTCAACATGTTTCTCATTCACCTCAGTTACAATCCACCTCCCTCCCCAGCTCCTCCATTCATAAAAATCTGTACCCTTGTAGATGGACAGATCTTTTCATTCATGCACATGTGGAAGAAGGAAATTATTTTGAAAAAAAAGAAGCTAATATGCATAAAAGTGGTCTACAGAGTATATTTTTGAAGAAGTGCTCAAATTCACACACAACTTGGTTAATGGAATTTCTGTACCCATCTCCCCTGGAGGGCTTTCGAAATGTACTCTGTTTGTGAGCAGCTAATTAAATGTGCTTTCTGGAATGCAAGTAATTAGTTGTTTTTAACAATTATTCAGGTGCTGTAAGTAAAAGGTAATGATGAATTTTAATTTTAAATGTTGATCCTTTTCCCACACTGAAATACATATGCTAAAAGGCAGCTGACACCATCTTTCCAATTTGGTAATCAAATAATCCAAAAATGAAAATGAATTTATATCTTTTGGACGTGTCAGCCCTAAGAATCTGTTCTGTAATCCTGTGGATTTTGTACGCCAGAGTTTTTGATCAGAACTTTTACTGGCATTATTGAATACACTCATTAAAAAAACCCAAACATTTGCATGTATGCATGTGCGCACACACACATACCATAAGCTTGAATTTAATCAAGAAAAATGTTTTTTGCTTTATGAGGTTGGATTAGATGTTCGTAGTGGTCCCATCTGGCTCTGCAATCCATGAGGTTAATTTATTGATACAACTGAAAAATAACATCTAACTGTGCAAAATTAAATTTGATATATGAAGACTGATAGCTGCTAAATAGAAAAAGTAAATGAAATTTCATTAATAGTGACAGGAAGTCAGAGTTATTTGTTCTTGTAAATTTTATTTTCCTTATCACTAGAAAAAGTGTATTCACTTGGAGATGCTTCAGTGCTTCAATTTTTCACTTATAAAACATTTTTCCTTATATTTATTTCAGTTTTTTAACTTTTTCATTTTTTGTTAAAGCAACTCTTTTTTTTTTTTTTTTTTTTTTTTTTTTTTTTTTTGTCTTTATAAGGACAACATGTGGCCCAAAGATTGTTAAGAATTTTGACCAAGATAAAATTTATTTTGCCTAATTTATGTTGTCATCTTTTGTATGTCTAAAAAATGATGAATACCATCTCTGCTGTGTAAATTAACACTTTTGCAAACCAAACATTTGTGTTTCTGTAGGGGTTGCTGCACCATGTTATTCTGGTCATGGAAGGCAAAGGTGAACTCAGCTACCTTCTAGCATAAATGGCTCCAATGGTTGTTTTGCTTCACCTTCTCAGTGCAAACTATGTTTTTTGACGATTCCACCCCATTACTCTAATTAGTGCTTTCTGACTCATAACTGCTTTCTATTTAAAATAATGTTATTTATGTTGATAGGTGATTGTATGTCTTTATTTCTGAAAGAGCAGTATAGTGTTTTCACATTCAGTTTCAGATACAGCATATCAAAGTAGTCCAATCTGGAGGAGCTGACACAAATTGTTTTTGTATATGGCTAATACCTTCTCTAGCAGGAAGTAGCAGTCCTCATAAATTGCAAATAATTAAAAAATATATGCTTGATGCAATCTAAAATTGCATCTTGGAAAGTGATAACACCCAAAATTTGCACAGCCTTGGGAAATGGAAGGTCTACCTTCAGTAGAGCAGTCACCTTACCAGCTCTTCATAGCTGTTCTTCATCCACATTTGCTGACTTTTGATATTGATTCTTGTTGCCATTCTAGTGTTATGTAGTGGTGAAGGTCAGTGAGGAACAAAATTTGCAGTTCAGTATTATCAGCACCTTTTGCTAGTTGTTCACTGTGTGTCTTTCCAAGTGTAAGAAAGGAGACAAAAGTATGGCCATTTGGAGATGACAATTTTTGGTGAAGTAAGAGCAATCCTGGAGAGCTCTTTCAGTCCTAGTGAAAGGGAACAATAGGAGCCACTGCAGTTTTTGGCCATTAACTGCTATGTAGTGTAGCATTTTGGATCTCAGCTCATCAAAGGATTGTAAGGAGTCCTAGAATCATACTTGGCTTCTACCTCTCTCTGAGAAATTAAAGATGCAGCTTAACCTTTCGTAACATCAGAGTTCCTGAGCAAAGTGCTCATTCAAGGAAAAATAGAGATAGAATTTTGCTTTTCAGAATGAAATGTAGTTTTCTACAATAACAGCATACTATTGAATTGATATCCAAGTTTTTAATGTTTTCTGATATGAAATAAGGCTTCTTGGCAGTGTTTAAATTTGAACTTATGTCTTGACCTATAGTTGAAAGACACTTATTATTTCTAATTGTTTTCTTCTTACTGTTGATAGTGCACTTAAAAGAGGGAAATGGTTTTTTGAGTGCACAAATCCATTTATTTCATCGGAGAAGGCAGTGATGTTGATCAGGCATGTTTTACCATTAATGAATTCATCCTGACTTTTTTGACTGACTTCTGTTCTAAAAATGTTTTCTAAAAGGGCTGTTAACATTACTGTGTCATACTTGTTAAACTGGGAAACTAGTTTCTCTTCAGTTAATAATGATAGCTAATAATAGACATATTTGGAGTATTTATAACTTCAAGAGATAGCATAAACATTTTAATATAGAACTTGTGTGTCAGAAATAATGTCATAAGCTGTACCACATCTCACCGCCACACTACTGAGTCTGAATTTCTCTCCATCTGTACTGATCTCATTCTAATAGATCATTAAGATATTTTTAATTAATCTGACTGCTTACAATTAAAAAAAAAAAAAAGAAACAGCACATCTCCAGCTTTTATTTCCAGATTTGATTTTTTTTTTCTTCTTTTGCATTGATGGATGACACTGTAACATTGGTTACTTCTGTTTCTCTGACATCATTTTCACAGTGTGACTCAGTCCTCCAATGATCAAGTACTTTATAGAGCCAGTTGCAAACAGGCAGAGGCTCCTGTTGATTGTTTGGTTAACTAAAGCCAAGATCTATGGGGAGAAAAGCAGGACTGGGAAGGTTTCCTAAGTTGCTGCAGACAAGACATCATGTTTAATCTGTGAGGTCAGCTAAGCCTTGATGCTTCACACATTTTCAAATTGATCCTAAGCACCTGTAAGTAGATCTGTAAACCTATTCCTTTGAAGTATATTGCCATGAGAAAGAGCTATATTACTGTGACTTTGGGAGCGCCTTTCCTCCCACTGCAGTGCAAAGGATATCCACATGAATACTTAAGTGGGAGGTTGAAATTGGAATTGTATGGTTCACAGCATTTCACGTTAGAGGGACTAAAAGTGTCCTTCTCTATATACAGTTTTTTTTAATTTTCTTCTGCTGAGCATCACTTGGCCTTTAGTTAACAGAAAGCTTTTTAGGCTGCTGGAAATAAAATATCAAATTAGGTTCAAATAGCTGCCTTTTTATCCTGGCAGAGGCAGCTGGCTTCCTCTCACCTGGAACCTCTTTTAACTTGACACCAAGGGAAAAAAGCCCTTCCCCGAAAGCTCATATTATAACTTTTTTCACATCTATCTGCTTTTGTCTTCTGTGAGGGATGTCATCCCTAGGATGTGAGCTTGGAGGTTAAAGTATGAAAATGTACAAAATTTGAGTACAGAAATTGCTCCTTCTCAGCACTCTTGATGCAAGCCACTAAAAAGGGGGTAGATGGCAGCCAGATGTTGGTGATGGGAGCATTGTTGGTTACCACATACCACCAAGGCAAAGACAGCACTGCTACCAGTGTTCCAGGGGAGCAATGACAGCATGTCTAGGCTGCTGACTTTGTTCCCTGTGCAGGAAATACCAAAGAAGCTTTCTGATGTCCTCTCAATTTTCCACAAACATCTTTGTGTTCTCAAAGTGCATTTAATCCCTCTGTTTCCTCTAAGGGAGCCAAAAAAGCCTACGACCCAGTATCTTTCATTTAAGGCAACTTCAGAGAATTTGTTCTGAATTTTTCAAACTATTTTTGTTTCAGTGCTCCTGTTTTTGTTACATATTAGATTTCTCACTGAAGTCCCAAATGTTTTCTCTTGTCCTCTCTCTATGGTTTTGCAATAAAGAAGTTGATGATGAAGTACGATCCTATCAGACACGTAGCAATCAGCACACAGACATGGAAGTGCTGGTTTTCCAGTGTACTTTACTGGCAAAGTCATTTCTTTCCCTTTAATCAGTATTTTTATTGGCTTTTTCTGCACTGAAGCTTATTGGACTCCACAGTTCTAACAAATGCAGGTTGTTACAAGGGCACACAGAAATGCATTGTTTTATGTGTCCCATAGGAAGAGAGACAGAAGGGATTGCTCAGTTGATTGCAGAGATAGGGAAGTGGTGCATGACTATTCAGAGTGGATGTTATGATTTGTCTGGTTAACTCTGATGCTAGCTGAGCCACTAGAGCTGTTCCTGTAATGGGCTTACAATATATTTTTGTCTTAAGCTTGGCTCGGTTTGAACTCTGTGCTGATTGAATTACTTGATGAGGACCAGCAAATACAATGATTCCTCTCAGGAATTTGTGGTTGATGGCAGCCCAATCTCTACTGTGTGTGTGTTCTAGAATGCAAATCATTCTCACAGGGTTACATAGTCAGTGTTTCCCCTGACATGTTATTTGAATAAGCACATTATAGAGTCATACAATCTTTTTAGTTGGAGGAAACCTTTAAAGGTCATCTGGTCCAGCTCCCCTCCCACGAACAGGGACACCTACAGCTCCATCAGGCGTTCAGAGCCCCTTCCATCCTGATCCTAAATGTCTCTAGGGATGGGGCATCCACCACTCTCTAGGCAACCTATTCAAGTGCCTTATCACCCTTACTGCATAAAACTTCCTTATGTCCAATCTAAATCCCCCTTTTAGTTTGAAACCGTTTCCCCTTGTCCAGTTACAACAGACCCTCCTAAAGAGTCTGTCTGCTCCCTTCACACGGCTCCCATTTATATACTGAAAGGCCACTCTCAGATCTCCCTGGAGACTTCTCCAGGCTGAACAAGCCCCAGTTCTCACAGCCTGTTCTTCTAGGAGAGGTGTTCCATGCCTTGAATAATTTTTGTGGCCCTCCTGTAGACATACTTCAACAGGTCCATGTCTCTCTTGTACTGATAATTTCTGTACTGCAGAAGAAATCAAATGCTAAACCATAGAATCTAGAACAGTTTGGCTTGGAAGGGGCCGTTAAGATCACCTGGTTCCAACCTTGCTGCTATAGGCAGGGACACCTCCCTCTAGACCAGGTTGCTCATAGTCCTGTCCAGCCTGGACGTGAAAGCCTCCAGGGAGGGGGCATCCACAGCCTCTATGGGCATCCTGTTCCAGTGTCTCACCTCCTCTCCACCTGCTGTTCATGCTTCCTTTGACACAGCCTAGGAAAGGATACAGTTGGCTTTCTGTGCTACAAGGACACATTGCTGGCTTACGTTCGCATTACCATCCATCAGTACACCCAAAGTCCTGTTGGGCATCCCCCAGTTTGTACAGATAGTGACCCTATCTCGCAAGTGGGGAGGAATAATCTGCCCTCCCTGCTCACCCTGCCTGCATGGACTTCTGCAAATTATGTAATGACTCTGGTTTTCCTTGGCCATCACTTATCTTCTCTATATTATAAATTCTTACAGTTCTGTTCTTTAAAAATGTGAGAGGAGAAAGGACTTCTATCATGAAAATACTTCGGTCCTACTATTATAACTGGAAAAAATCAAGCAAACTGCATAATCTTTTGAATAAAAGATGTAGCCTTTTTTTTTTACAAATCTTGATTCATAGTATGAGTCAACATAAATCACTTAGCAGTGGGCATGTTTGAGACAGATGAAAATGGATGGTGTTTGCAATTCCTCTTTTAAAATAATAAAAAATAATGATGCATATATTTGGTTGTACTCTGCACTATCCTTCTACGTCATTTTTTGTTTCACAGTGTGGAGTCTGTATGTCTGCTGTAATCTAAACATTGAAAGTTAGACCTGTAAATCTTAGTTAGTGACTTTATATTCTCCTGTAGTTAATACAGAGAGGTAGGTACCTCTACCTTATTTCAAGATACTTATCCAGGACATGACAGAGCTTTTCCTTCTGTTTTTTTAAATGTAGATTATAAAGTGTGCACTTGAACATCTCACCCTTGAACAGTGAGCTATCAGGACTCCGTGATACAGATTTTCTAGTTAAAGATCTTACATTTGTCTTCGTATGACGCAGCATGATAGGGAGTTGGATCTGCATACACTGTATGTAAAGCATGGTGGCAGCAGTATCTTGTCTTTAAGAATGGAAAAGTCAGTAGATAAACTGAAGTTTAAAATGTGAACCAGTTAATTACTAGTGGGGGCCAGTCTTTAAATGTGGTCTCTTTAGCTTAATGTCTTGCACCTTCACATGAAAGTTACATTCTGCACATCAGTGTCCCTGTCTTGCTCACTCCAGACTTTCTCCTTCTGTATCTCCACAGTTTGTTCAGTGGTAGCATAGTGCCGACACACTCATAACTCACGCAAAGCCTTGAATCAAAGGTAATCCAGGGAAAGCAGAGACAGAGGCTCTGATGTTTCAGTTTTGTTTGTATTTTGTTTTGAACTTGAAAAACACAAGATTTTGTTACTAATAAGAGCGTATGCATAGAAATATTAAAAAGTAAAAGCATACAACCTTGAGATGTACAGCTTGATCTTTGGGGCAGCATTGAGAAATCCATAAGATTTATATTATGATGCTAAAATATTCTCTGTAGCAACTAATTAATTCCTACAAGAGGTACATATTAAATACTCTTCCAAGCAGCATTGCACTTTGAGTTGGAGCAATAGCAGTACAATTACAAAAGCATTCAAGAGGCGTTAGATGACCTGTGTTAAGCAGGTGTCATCCATACAATTGAAAAAATTGAAAAATAATTGAAAAAAATAAAGTAAGCAGACTATTGGGATTTCTAAAATAATGAATGAATACCAAAATAATCAATATGAAATAAGGTCAAATCATGTGATGAGTCACTTTATTCTGACAAAGATCTTAGCAACCATTGTGGCTATGAAAGTAGTTAATGACAATTTAAATCATAGAATCTTACAAACTCCAATTCTCATTAAAGGAGAAAATGTTGATTTTGGAAAATGCAAAAGGAAGCAAAGAATACTGGGGTAGTTAAACATAACATCACGACAGGACAACTTGTCATTCAAGTCCATCACAAATGGTTGATATTTCTGCCCCAACAATATTAAACAGGATGCTTATATTTTAGATGGCTGAGGTTATGTACTAGAAACCCACTTTCAGTGCCTCTTCCACTCTTCTGTCTTTTTAGGCTACATAAAGTAATTATAATTTAACTATTATTTTATAATTCGTGTTTTTATTTATAATTATACATAGCTACTGATATGTTGTCTGTATGCTCCTTACCTCACTGTAACTTCAAAAATATTTACTGCTCGTTCTCCTATAATACAAATAAATCACATTGCTAGAGGATGAACAGACATTATTCTTATTTCTATTCCATTTCTACAATAATTTTCTCCATTTGTTGGACAGTTTTCTTGGTAAATTTGAAAAATGCATTATTGAAAGCCACGAAAAATTGGCAATAGTGCTGAAACCAGAGTCATGTTCTAGAAAATATTTGACCTACGGCTATTTTAAAAACAGCTCTACTGATTTTTCTGGGATAAATAATTTACATACCCATGAAATTTATTCATAAAGCTTGTTGCACTACTTTGTCTTCACATAAAGCCAAGATTTGAAAATATGTTTTTCCTATCAAGAACTTTGTCCCAGTTATCTACTTCAAAGATCATTGTATTTTGAGGGGACTAAAGAAGATATAATATGGGATTTTGACTTCTTTCCCCAAATTTTGGTTAGCTTCTTTTTGTTCCTGGTCTGTGTGTTGATTTCCTGGGATACATCACCAAGTAATAGCCCACAATTGCAAATCGCTGAACAGATACTTTGCACAGCATTCAGTGAGCCTGCTCATGTACAAAAAGGAGGTCAGTTATGTTACAGTGTTTCGAACTGATTTGTCTTCTCTGCAGGGCTAATTAACCCAGGCAAAGTGTCAGGTTAAATGGTTCTGCTTTCCAGTGTAGCTTGTGAAAAGATAACCTCATATCTCTGCTTGGTGCCAAATTTGCAATGAGAAGTGATCTGGGTACCTGCTACCAGCAAAGTCCTGCTGAGGACTTGCAGCAGCCCAGAGCGTCCAGCTTGCAGAACTGTGCTAAGACACTGGGCTACAGCACCAAAAGCCTAGCATCTATGTGCTGGATAATGTTACATATTTAGATAGATGCTTTAAAACATCTAATGATTTTCATCCCAGTTTTATATGAAGTATCCTGTGAAGTATTCATATGTGTATGCAGGTGTTTTTTTGTTCTGTAGAAATTAGGCTTCTGAAGGCATTAGAATGCAACAATGAGTCTTCATGTTTCAGTATATGAACCCTTTTGCTGATTAAAAATCGTGCAAATGTGACGTCCTTGTGGTTAGCAAAGGATATGAAGTGTTTGAAGTACTGATGTAACCAAATGTCTACGTAAGGGCAAGACACAACAGTTTGCTATTGCAGATGTGCAGATTTCTGTTATTAGTGGCAGTTACATGGCTGCCTTAAGAAGAGAATAGTTCTTTGGAAATATATTTCCTGCAATGTAGTATTGCATATTTTGCAACAAATTATACTTCTGCACTTCAGATGTTCTTTCACTCAGGAAAAACAATGACAGCAACAACAACAAACAAACAAACAAAGCATTCAAATTGAAGAAGACAATTTAATTCTGATCCTTACTCTCTGAAAGAAGGAAGAACTCAAACCCTCTATAATATTATATACAGCATTCATTTTCCAGTTCTTCTCTTTGGCATCTCTAGGAAAGAAAGCAAGAAAATGGTTCACAGAGGTAAGCAAAATCATAAGAAACACATAATGGATGATAAAGAGAATATTATCTTTTGCGTCTCTAAACATAGATTGCTTGATATACATGTATAGAAACATCTTTTAAAAAAGAGAATGCTTGCTGTTGATAGCATAAATGTACTTCCATGTGTAACAGTCCCTTTACCTATCCTTCAAAGTTTCAGCCATTTCAATTTTAAATGACCCAAACCATTCTGCTCTCACCACTTCCAGCAGGAGGCTGTTTCACAATTTCATAGCCCTCACCTTTAGAAATTATTTTTTCCTGAACCTATGTCTTATCTGAATTCTACTCCTGTAGTGTGCAGAAATCCCTATGGTCTTTCTGCAAGAATTCTTCTTCCTAGTTATTTATATCCTTGAAACTAATAGCAAGGATTCACCTTTCCCAAACCTACTTTGTTACCTTTATTTCCTACTTGAGATAGGGCCTTTTGCTTCATCCCCCTGTGGCTCATTCATTCATGCAGAGATTCAGCAGCAAGGAAGATTGTGGGGTAGAGGCAAGGTCTGAAGGGAACTAGTGTTAACTAAGCAAAGAAGACCATCATGGAAAAAATTCCCATTTGGTTTACAGGAAGAGCTCCATATAGTTTCCTGTAATTTGCATCCTAGAGCTATAAAGATTTCCCAACTGTTTATTATAGAGTTTGTTTTTTTTCCTTTGGGAAAAAAATTATTTTTCTTGTCTCAAGTTTTTTGGCTGTCTTTTGGCTGTGATCAGCTCCTTTTGCATCAGTTCTTGAAGTGCTTAATCCTGACTGCCTATAAAACATACTGTGGGATGCACAAGAATATCAGGAGTCGCTTATTAGTAACTTTAATGATGCATTCATTCCTTAGTAATGCCTTAATGACATCTTGGTAAACTTCAATTAAAAAAGACCAAAGGAGTAATAATTTTCCAGTTAGTTGATGTCCTTTGAAGAAGAAGTTGGTAGCTGTAATAAATAAATAAGCAGATAGAAAAAGTTTTTTGAAATGAGAATCAGCCATCTGATACTGACCCTGCATGTGCTAGTAACAAGGTCTGTCTACAAAAAAAGGAGTTACCAAATCTAAAGCCTTTCAGATTAAGGAAAGACTTAAAGACTTGAGATCAAAAACCCCGAAGCTTTGGTTCCTGAAGGCCTGAAGTTTTTTAGATGTGTTGAATACTTGTTTGAAGACTTTGAAATGCTGTGAGATGAGATAATGTTGTAAGACCACAAAGCTCTGAGGCCTCAGAAGTCGTTGCGTTTGCATTTGGGGGTCACTTGCCTGAATTTAAATTCATTGTATGCTACACTTAAAAATTGGTAAGATCCTCCCAAGAAATATCTTCAAATTTGGACTGATAAAACCTATGATGCCTAAATGCTCTGGGATATAAATTCGTTAAAGCTCTTCAAAAGGGCACATGAGAAACATCCTGTGAAGTTGTGAAGCTTAGGGTGTGATTCTGGGTTCACCCAGCCTCACCAGGACAGTACAGATTTTCCAAAATATCGACAACATCAGTCATGAGAGCTTTGCTTTTCACTGATTTGATTCTGTCCTGCCTCAAATCTAATTTAGAGCTGTGAGGCTGTTCTGATTTAGAAGCAAATACCTTGCAGAAAATATGAATGACAGCACTTGGTGCCAAGGTATGGACTATTGCAATTTATGAGCTAGAACACTGAACTAAAGAAGGATTGCAGTCAGTTTAGAGATACGGTCACAAGAAGGACATTAAGGCACAAGAAGGCTATCTTGGGCCAATACCCTTCTGCAAAGTAGGTGAATTGTACAGCAAACCTGCTGCTACACCCTTATGGTTCTTCCTAGGCACAGGATTCATGGAACAAAATACAAACACATTTACTTTGAAAGTGGAAGTCAAAATCCTGATAGAATGAGTTAAATCAATTTTCAGTCCTTTTATCAAGGTGTATGATTATAATAAATACATTCTAACTATTGACCATGAAATCAGGTCTCCCAGAATTTTACACGCAGGCAGTTTTAAGTATGAATTTCCACAACAGTAGGATTGACTGAACCAAGGATCTCAAAGGAATTTTAACACAGAAATGTCCCTGGGACAAGATGGGATGCACATGAGAGTGCTGAGAAAGATAGTTGAAGTCACAGAAAGGCCACTCTATCATCTTCAAAAGTAGGGAAGATCAGGAAGCGATGCTGGAAAAAAGCAAATGTTGCACTCATCTTTAAAAAGGACAAGAATTATTCAGGCAGCAATGGTCTGTTCGTCCTCATTTTGACCCAAAGAATATTATCATCTGTGTTCTCTTTGTACATGAAGAACATGATTACTAGGACTAGCTAGCATGGATTAATCATGGACTAATCATGGCAGACCAACTCACTGCCTTCTACAATGAAATGACAATCTCTGTGATGTATAACAGTGGTTTTACCTACTTTGACCTAAACAAGGCTTTTGATATGGTCTCCTTTAGCATCGGTGAATTCAATTTCAGGCATTCAGTACATGGGTAAAATGTACCTGATTTGTTGGAATCAAAGGTAACTAATTAATGGTTTATAATCTCCCCGGTGGCCTGTTAGGATTGGAGTAATATTGCCACTGGCAATATTTACTCAAAGCAGAAAATGTAACAGCCAGGAGATAGTCCTGGAAGTCATGACCAAGATATCTTGGTGTCAGTTCATTGCTTGGATTTTTTCATACAGAAAACTTCAAGCCTCTCCTGAGGATTTCTTAGGGGGCAGATGGGGATGAGGATGATGAAGAAGGCACATATCAGGGAAAGGAAGAACGTATGTGATGGAGTGGGGACTCCAGGTTGTGTTGCAGTGCAGGCAGGAACCTCAGAGGCTCTGAAGCATAGGAAAGACTGTAGATTTTTCTTGTATTTCAAGGCTCCTCAAGAATTTTAAAAGGAAAAGACACAAAACCATTACATCATGCTTTTTTGTTTTTGTTTGTTTTTTTGGTTTTTTGTTTTTTTTTTTGTTTTTTAATTTGACAACATACTAAAACTCACTTCCGGTGGAATCTCTCAAATATCTATGAATTTTCTCTCAGAAACCTAATTTTTTTTTCTCCTACCATTCAACTCTATCACAATGACCCGTGGTGCACAGGATTTTCTTATACCCTTATTATCTTTCCTTGCACAACAGACCACAATTTGGAATTTTTATAATAGCTCTCACTTAAGATGATGAGTGGTCCACAGCATTCATTCAAAAATGAGGAATTAAGGAAATATGTTTCTGAGTCCAGTGTTGCTATCCAAGGAGCCATGGATATAAGTCACATTCTCTGTCCTTATCATGTCTTCCACTAATGTCAAAAAATAAAATACAGTTAAGTTTTGATCGTAGTGAAGTCCACTGCAATATTTCTACTCTACATATTTTTACATCAGAGGGTTCAAAGGATTTAAGCTACCAGGAAAGCTGCGAGCAGTTTTGAGATGACATCTTGGACCAGTGCCTCACCTTGGCATTTGTTCACACTGCTGTGGTGACATGGCAGAGCTGCCAGACCCCCAGGATAAACCTAGCTTGGCTGTGTTTGCATTGCACTCCAGTTTTCTCACTGCTTCTGAAAGGAATATAAATATTGAGTATGTAATAGAGCGTTGCTTTAGCAAAAGAATATTAGTAGCCATCTGTAAAGATAAATAGAATTAAGAAAATGGGCATAAAGAAAAGAATGAATAGGAAGCTCTTTCCCTTGCTACAGGAGACTTACTTCTGTCTTGTGCTTAGGCAGGGGAACCCATAATTGTGCTTGCTGACAGCCTGTCACAAGAAAAAAAGCATTTGATTGTGATCATCCTTGACAAAGATATAGGGCACAAGTACACATGGATGCCTAATTTATGGATTTTATCTTGTTTTATAAACTGTCTGTAGGGTTAAATTGCGGAATAGGAAATGCAAAGCGAGCAGGAAAGAAGGTATTTGAAAACCAGAACTCAGGGAAGGCTAGTAATGATGATAGACTGGGGAGATCAGAGAGCTGAAAGACTACTTCAGATAAACAAACAAGTAAGCTCCTGACCTCTCTGAAATTCAGTGTGCTGGTTGTCACTCTAAGAAATAATGTTGCTGTATCAGTTCATTTTTAAATGGACCTGAAGTACCAAGTACAACGAATTGTTAAATGTATTCATAATAAAGAACCTTTCAGTTGATCTATGATTTTATTATTTGCATTGATTGCTGCTTTTTACTTCAAAGGTACCTTCTCCTTTTCCCAGAAGAATTTTATTTACCTTTCATCAGAAAAAAGTCAGTTAGCTAAGGGTAAATATGAGGTATTTAGTCCAGATGATTTATTTAGCTCTAAAATTTTTCTTTGCTTTTTCATATATTTCTTTCGTATTAAGCCCCCTCCCAACGGTAATATTTAGTTACAAACTGTGTTGAATACGTTAAATAATCAGTATTTAGATATTTTTCTGTGCTGAACCATGGGGTGTAATGTAGTATCACTAAGTCTGGCTTCAGGACAGTGTTGAATTTCCAGTGCTGGTGACAGGCTACTGCATGATTTGGGCAAATCACTTCTGTCTTCCTTCTTTAACATCCATAGTGTAGGAGCCCACTGTGCCATGTATCTTGTACAGAAGACAAAGACTTTTACTAACATGGGTAATACAAAGGGTATGTGTTTATGTTATGTGATTCGCAAGACAGAAGCAGCTCTGTTTATTTTTATGTCCAACCGTAATTGATGCACAGCATTTAAATTTCAAATGTATGGAACTGAACTCCTATGAAAAAGCGACCCTGTGAAATCGAAAGGGTACCTCTGAATCCTCATTTGACAGTACCCTATGGAGCATGGCAGTGAATTCAGTGAGGAGCAAAACAACCATTATGGTCTCACACGAAGATTTGTTCCTGAATCAAATTCTGAGTTAGGACAAAAAAAAAAAAAAAAAAAAAAAAAAAAGGAAAGAAAGAAAACGTTAGTCCAATTAGATCTAAAAAGGCAAATCTGTTTGGAGAGAATTTACCAGCATGTAAAATAATCTGGTGTAATTAAATGGTACTATTATAACCACAAATTATTCAGTTGCCTTTGCTCTCGTCAGGCAGGTATCCAACACTGAGATTAATTGGGTTGTACAGATAGGCACATGGGATGGAGTCAGTTGCAGGACTCAGGACTCATGCTCAAATAGCTTTAGCTGCAAGACATAAAGTGTTGTTTATGGCTGCTACTCATTTATTCTACCAAGAGCTATAATTTCCGCGGAGGATCAACAGGCTGGGACATATGTCCCGCTGTTCCCTGTCACTGCCAGGCCCAGGGAGGGCAGAGCATGCCAAGATGTGGAAGTTCACCTTGGCAGCTTGGGCACTAATGCATATTCTGCTCTACAGTAGTAATTTCCATGAAAAGTATACTAGATGCAACTATTGCTAATAACTCCTCGGGTTTCCCCAGGTATACGCTCCAGACTTCGCCATGGAGTTTACCTATGTATGTATCAGATGCAAATTATACAATGGCAAGAATTATGTTCATAAGAAAAGGTTATTTTAAAATACGTTTGAAGCAAAGATAGCAACTGAAGCAAAAAATAGTTTTCTACCTGTGTTATTCTCATTTCTCATAAAACCGCTTTCTCTCATTCTCCAAAATACCTGTTGAATGTATGTGCAATGCTCCCTCTTGTACTAATGCATTTTCAGTTGGTGCAAAGAGAATTGTTATTTTGATATCATGGAAAAAGTAACTTGAGGTAAATAAATTATTAATTTGGAAAACTTATTCCAGGTCTACTCTGGATTAAGAACGCTTAGGAATATAACAAACATCAGCTTCTGTCAGCAGATCAGCAGTCCTCGTTTAGATCTGTTATGGAGGGTTTCTATGGCTAAAAATGAGGAAGGTGTTCATGGAGGAAGTTTTGAAACTATTGCTAGATGTATCTAACCAGCTTCATTTCCCCAGGCTTCGTGGTTTCTATGTTTTGGGTTTGTTGGCTCTTGGTTTTGTTTTAATGAGATGTAACGTTTGGAGAAAGAAATCCAAATACCACATACCTTATAGAAAATAGAATTGTAGAATCAAAAAGGTTGGAAAAGACCACAAAGGTCATCTAATCTAACCATCATCCCATCCCCACCATGCCCACTAAGCCATGGCCCTCACTGCCACATCTACATGGCTCTTGAACTACTCCATGGACGATATTCATGGTTATCCTTTTCACTATCTTATCAAATGCTATTATCTAGCACGTAGATTTAAAATGGGATCAGTATCTTGGATATGACAAGGAAGTCTTGATTTTATTACAAATGAAACAATGAACATGATTCTTTTGAAAGCAAATATTAATTAATAATTAAAATAAATGGAATGAAATGAAAAGCTACAAGAAATGTGAAAAAAGACCCAATTAAAGTGAAACTTAAATCCAATAATCAATTTAATTGCTTTGTAGCTTTTCTAATGCTGAAAATGTAGTATGGAATATTACCAGTAGCAAAGAAATAGATTAAATATTCTAATTGTAATGATGCTAAAAAATATCACTAGCCTACTATACAGAAGATGTTTCAAAGTCATTTCTTTCCCATAGTCTACTGAGGATCATAAATGCATGTGACATTTGTATTTTTTTAATGTCCACAGTGCACAAGCCCACTGTGCCATGTATCTGTCTCTGAATTACTATCTTGTTTGCTGATAACAAGCATAATGATATGTATATCTTGTGTCCCTCTCGGAGATTACATTTTAGTTACAGCAGGATTTAAACTCATACGGGTCAGTTCAGACTTTCATTGAATCTGCTAAATATTCAAGGTAAAGGGTGCTTTCAAAATCTGAAATCAATACATGCATTTGGTGGCATCAGATGGTTGGTCCTCCTTTGATGCTGCTCTGCTCTTCTATCCCAAGTACTTCATGTTCCACACCAAAGGCAGCACTTCACTTTGAACAGCTGGAGTTCAAACTGTGTATAAAAAACATATTTAGATACTCTGAGTGCTTTTCCCTTCAGATGTATTAGGCTGTATAAAAATGCTACTTTCCTTTAACTCTACAGGTGTTGAAATAATAATTTTAAAATGTGATCCAGTCAATAATAAAATTGCACAGGTGATAATACAGTAGTTTTGAAGAATGATGCAGATGTAGTATTATCATTGATATGATAAAGGAATTTCAATTCCTTCTAATGAATTTTCAACAGTGCTTGCAGTTTGATTGAGAAAAGTTTATGTTATTAAAGTATTCTAACTATAACTTACTAATACAATTTCCATGACAGTCCTATATTTAAAGCTTAATTTTCTATTATTATTGTCTAAGTATTAATGTCTTAGGATTTGATTTAAAGATTGTAATCGAATGCAAACTTATAATGCACTATTAATGCCCATTATTTAATATTATTTATAATATCAAATGTCTTGTTGATATGTTTAAAGAAGAAAATAGATGGGTTGATCATTATACAGTGTGAAATTAGGAAAATGAGAGATGCATCTTGTTGTTATCTCTGTTTCTGTTCCTTCCATTATTGCATTTTGTTTCACAAGATATTGAAGATCTAATGAATATTCAAATATATGCAAATCCCACTCCAGCACCACACATAGTTCACACAGAACACATAGACTTTACGTATAATTACGTCCTACATATATCTCCATTTTACAAGAAATCGGTGCTCTTATCCATTATAGATGAGGTCTTGTGGGAACTAAATTCCCAACTTGACCTAAGGAATTGTCCAGATACAAAATTACGGAAGACCAAATTAAGCTGGCTATCAAAAACCAGAGATGAAGCAACCTGTTAATTATCTTGCATTCATATTCTCACCCATCCTGAAAGTGAAAAACAACCTTCCTCTCTTTTTCATAGCTTCACTTGCAAGACAGCAGAAAGTTCAAATTTTCACTCAACCTCCGGTGAAACTAATTGCTCAAAATTGCTTTTTTTTTATATATGGCACAGTGTTACTTGAAGGAGCATCAACTCTTCCTTCTGTGTGGCAATATAATACAGAGATCTGTTCTCTTCTCTTGGTGCCTCCATTTGTATAAATTCTCAGAGCACACAAATCCTTGCAGGACAACCCTGTCGGCATTTGTTCCTTCTCGTCATGTGTCAGCTTTGTTTGTTTGGGAAATTTTTGAGGGGGAGGAAGCTTTTTGTGGGCATTATCAGAAATTGATGAAAATTGATCCCTATGATACACATAATGCTGCTTTTTCCAAATTGAAATATAATAACTGTAGCATTCCACTATTTTGAAAACAGACTGCTGTGTGCTGAATGTAACAATTCATAAAAGTATTTAATGCAACATAATTACAGCGCACAAAAAAGGGCAATTTAATGGTTTAGAACAAAAAATAAGATGCTGTAATCTGCTCCTCATAAAAGCTATCCTCGGTGTTTTAAAATTAATGAAATATTTCACAATTATCATTTAACTCTCGTATTTCTTTGCTAGGTTAAGCCAGTCATCGTTGTCCGTCACTTTACTTTAGGAGATCACCTTACTTCTGTGTCTCACAAATAATTTCCTCAAATCTTTGGCTGTTACTTTGCTTCTAGCCCTGAGCTGCTTTTGGCAAATCGTGGCTGCGTGTGGAATGGTAGTGAAACTTTATCTACTTGTGAACGTTTATCTGAGTGCAGATGAAGTGTGTCTGGAAGTGCCTCTTTCTCTCTACCAGCCATAGAGAAAGTAGACAAGAATTGTTAGCTAAATGCCTAATTTCTAGGTATTTAATAGTGCATTAGGAATCCGTCTTTGGAATTCAGAATGCAAAATATAGCCAAGCCTAATTGAAAGTCCGGGGAAATTTTTCCACAACCTTCAGCTGTCTTTATTTCCTTGGGTCTGTCTCTGCTCCCCTTCTACCTTTGTGTCTATCTGCATTGTGCTTTTGCAACAGTAAAACTTAGTGGTTTCCTTTAATCATATGTCATTTATGCAGTTTCATGAAGGAAATATGCTGTTTCTTCATTCCTGAGCAACACTGTATATTATTCTTTTTTTTTTTCTTCTTTATTCTTTGCTGTTCTTTGCCTGTTTCTAATATTGTTTTTTTCTAAAAAACTTGGCTAGAGACTTTGCTTCCAGTTTTCCATCATTCACATAATGTTCCATTTTCTTATCTTCCCCATCTCTCTGGTTTTGCTCTGCACTCTGTGAGGACTGTGCAGCTTTGTGTGCCACAAAAACTAAGTGGTAAACTCCAAGCATTAGTTTGAATTTCCTCAAATTTCTGTGTGTTTCTTCTTCACTCCAGTGTTCTTGGGCTGTGATTCATCAGCTGAGAATGTCTATAGTGCTTTGCTGTGTAAGAACAGACTAAACCAGAAATAAAATTGAGTTGTTGAATCGGGGACTGAGTGATGATGACACTCTTGAGAATCACAACCTTTCCTCATACAAACATTCAGAGCCCATTTGCAGTAAAGGTTTATCAGTATTAAGAAAAAACAAAACAAAACAAACAAACAAAAAAGAAAAACAATAGAATTATACATTCTCATGTGAAGAATCACTGCTTTAAAAGATAGCAGGTTTATATTTGTCTTCATTGGCAAATTTCAATTGGAAGGGAGCCTATGGAGACCATTAGCCCAATGTCTGTTGGAAAGCAATACTGAATCTGAGGTCCTTGCTCCACCTGAATTTTGGAAATCTCATAAAATAAAGATTTAACAGTCTCACAGAACAGCCTGTTCCCATGTTAACCATCTCTGCTTCAGTGAGTAGTTCCTTCCTTCTGTCCAACTAGAATTTCCTATATCCAACTTGTGATGTGCCCTCTACCTCTTGTTTTCTTGGTATTAATCTCTGCATAAGTCTGGTTCCATCTTTTTTACAGTTGTGCCTGGGTATCAGATGGCAGTAGTTAATTTATCCTCCTCTTCTCGAAACCCGGCAGAATAAACTACAGCTTAAACTCAGCCTCTTCTCTCTCCAATTTCCTGATGCCTTTACTGTACTGAGGGCACAGAACTGGACACAGAGCACCCAAAATTGTTACAGGTTGGTCACAGAGAGAAAAAAAAAAAAAAAAAAACACGAAAAAAATGCAGTAGGTGCAAAACAATGCATTTGGCAAAATAAAGGTGGAATGTGGAAAAGTTCTGCAAAGATGAAGAGGAAGAAAGTAGAGCTGCCCTCCATCCCCACAGTGCACAGCAAAGCAACAGAAAGGCATCAGGGAAATTCAAATTATGAAATGTTCTTGATGAAATATTAATAAAACCATACTATGGTCTTAATTGCTATAATTTAACACCCTGTATGGTATAAATATTTTAGAAACATGGTAAAATGGAACATTAAGAAAGGGTCAAGGGATAATAATATACATTCATCTCGAATGGGGGAGATGTATACCTCATACTTAATTTATGTTTATACTGCTGTTTCATATTCAATTTTGAAGAGTAGTAGGTGGAATAAGCTATATGTATATATCTTATGTTGAGACATGCATGTTAGCTGTATAAGTTTAGATTACTGTAGGACCCTTGTGTATGATATAAATATATATAAAAGGAATTTTAAATTGCTTTCTCAAGAGCATCCTTTCCTTTAGAAATCAGTCACGGATTCGGCAGTCTACAAAAGAGAAGTCAGGAAATATGCAAAGCATTTTCTCACAGAATTATTTCCTGAGGAAGTCATTATCTGCACTGCCCTTGTGATATCTGCTTCTCTTCTCCAGGAGCAAATTCTACTTTCATGGATGGTTTCCAGCAGGGGTGCATTCAGGGGAACTTTTGGGAACCTGGTTGCAATCCTGGGTGTGCCAACACCCTATCCTAATTGGAGGAAGTCTGCCTGCCTAAATGGGGCAAGCATCTTACCTAGCTTTCAGCTCTCCTATATGTTTTCACCCCATAAAGAACCTATCATGCTAATTTTCGCAGAAAACAGCTTGCAGAAATTGCTAGAAATTGCTGACACTCTAATAGTGACCTATGCCCGGGTATGCATAAAGCGGATAGGCATTTCATTTACATTTATAGTAAATTGTATCCAGTAATGATTTCTATGCGTTAAATTGCATAATCCATACAAGTCTGACAGTCTCATAAAGGCTGTGGGCCAATGTCCTCTTTTGAATGCATCAGTGCCAATGAAAGTGGTTATCGTACCCTTGACAGAGGTTATCTCTGCTTTGGATCTGGTGTCTGTAAACCATGTCAGTCAGTGTTTGCCAGGGAAGCTCAGGCGGTATGAATGGAAGACTTACTGCCAGTGGTGCACATTTTGCCAAAAGGATGAGGGGTTACACACAGGAGTGTATCGCTGGCATTTTAAGGGCACCAGCAGGGCTAACTCTTGAGAAAGAACCCACAACCTCCTGGTTAATATGCTTCAGTTCCAGTATTTCAGCAGTTTCTCAATGATTTATTTTCAGAAAGCAACATGGCAGAAATGCTTTTCTTTCTGAATGTAGGATTCCCCCACAAAGTGAACAGAGCTCAGAAATACAGAACATCTTTTGCCCAGTGAGAGGCCTCCAATCTGATCTATAACTTCCTAGGATTGAACTGGAACCACAGAGAGCAGGGCAGACCAGGTATCCTTTTTATACTTTGGAAAAAGGTCTGTAAAAATGTTTTCACAGCATTGTTAAAGGAGAGATGGTGCCAGCAGAAACTCATGCAGTAAGTACTGGGTTATGCCTACCGCAAAATAGAGACCTCTCCATCACTCTAATTACAGAAAAGAAAAGCTTTGCCTTTGCTTCCAGTAGTTCTGGGAAAGCTGATCAGAATGCCCTTTCCTGTCATTTCTCCTTATTTTATCCCCTGCCAATAAATCTCTTCTGCTCCTCTAAACAGCAAAGCGGGAAAAGTGCTGCAGCTTTTAAAGGATTTATAAGGCTTAGCTAATCACATCATTTCCCATGCCAGAAAATAAGAGGAAAAGCACTGTGTGAATGGATGTTGCTTTGGTGTTCTGCAGTCAGTTGGCTAACATTAATTCTGTGCTATCTTTACTCCTATCTGTAGCTATTCACTGTCACCATTTGTTTGGTAGATATGAAGTCCTTTGCACAGGAACCACCTGCTTGCTCTGTGCTTGCACAGTACCATATACTCAAGGGTGCTGGCAATGAGAAGAATTTGCATATGATAGAATAATTTGCAATAATAAATACTGTGAGTATGGCTTCAGCAATCCTTTCTGTCTTTCTAGTGGGAGAAATAAAGTATTTAGAAGGACTCGTTCAGGTTTCAGGTGTTGAGTTTGTACTTTAGATAGCTACTGAACAAGTGCCAGAGTTTTCTGAGACTGGCAATAGGAACTGTAACCTTTCCCTTACAGCTGTCCCCACAGACTGCAGGGTAACCATTCTTCATGCTTGTAGGTCTTCTCTGTTAAATCCTTTTTCTCATCATTCTCATCAAATATGCACACCTGTCCTCACACATGCGTATGGAAATTCTATAAATGCACTTGGAACTCAGTCATTCCTGTAAAAGAACATCTTTAAAGAACATCTTTAAAAGAACATCCTTATTTTCCATTTCCTCATTCTTGGCAAAACATGATTTTATCATTTTTTAATGATGTGGTCAACGTTGGTACTCTTTTAAATACACTGAGCTTGTGTTGTGCAGGTTTCACTGAATCTGCTTTATTTTGCTGAATTTCTTTTTCAAATAAATTCTTTTAAAGATACTGAGGTAGCTTTCCAAAGTTTCATTGTGAAAAATCTTATGAGAAACAATTGGCAAGTTGACATCATCCCTGTCCACTTCCACCGGAAAGCTTTATAGTAGCTCCTGTTACCAGTGGCTTCCGTGGTAATAAATATTTTCATTTTATTCCGAGGGCATGGCAAATAGATTTTGTTAGTGAATGACCTTGTGCATTAGCTGTGTTATTCATGATTTAGTGAACCAGTCAGTTGAAATATTGCTAATGTTTTCCCAACTCAGTCTTGTTACATTTGTGCCATGAGGATGACATTAAGTGTAGTTGCAGATGAATAACAAATAGCATGGCTTGTAGTTGTGTTTTGGATCATTAAAGAAATGAACCTAAAGGGTACTGTTTTATTAACTGTGGAAGTTGAGGAAATGACTGGAAAAAAAATGACAGTTATTGAATGTGTATTTGTTAAAAATAGTGACAGTTTGGCATGCTGTGAATTAGTGGTAATGCCTCTTAAATTTTTCATATACCAATGCAAACATGCTACAACATCTGTCTAAAAATTTCAACAGACTTTAAGTAAGAATAAATCATGCATTTCAGGCTGTTTCCATGAGAAGTCTCTAGGTGATGTAAATAGGAGAAAGTACAACATTTGTTGTACAACTTAACAATGATGAGACTTAATAGTTAGCAGCCAACCTGTGTAGCTCTAAGTATTACGTGTTGTAATATCAAAAAAGCTCAGTGTACTTTCCAGGGGAGCCTTCAGACAGAGTGGATCCCTGCTCTAAGGGAGGAATGACTGTTCTCCATTTTCTTTTCCTGAATCCTTTCAGTTGTTTCCTATTGAAACATAATAGAAATGTTAAAAGTGTAGTTGGTCAGCTGCTGGAAGGGTGGTGTAGTCCTTTCCCTCCTCTTAGTAACACATCATCCATTTCAGTGAAAACACACATACATAGAATCAGAATGATAGAATGGCCTGGGTTGAAAAGGATCACAATGCTCATCCAGTTTCAACCTCCTGCTACATGCAGGGTCACCAACCAGCAGACCAGGCTGCCCAGAGCCACATCCAGCCTGGCCCTGAATGCCTCCAGGGATGGGGCATCCACAGCCTCCTTGGGCAACCTGTTCCTGTGTCACTACCCTCTGTGTGAAAAACTTCCTCCTAATATCTAACCTAAACACCTTCTGTCTTAGTTTAAAACCATTCCCTCTTTTCCTATCTCTATCCACCCTCGTAAAAGGTTGTTCTCCCTCATTTAAAGTCCAGATAACTATTACCTTATTTTCTATGAAACTATAAACATCACCTGTACCAGCTTCTGAAACACTTCTGGTTTTTTCTCGTAGCCCCAGTTTGTATTTTTAGAAAAGAGAGAACATGAGAGAGAATTATTTTAGATATTACTCTTCCTGGGCTGGAAGTAAGTAAATATATTTGTTTCGATTACATAGAGTTGACCATAGAAGCTCCTAATTTTTTCCACTTCTTCTAAAATGCTAAATGGACAAGGGACTGATCTTACATAGCTGTTTGTATTTGTAAAGAGGACAGAGAACTCTTACATGAAAACAGTAAAACAGAGAAGGGAGATGCAGTGGATATCCTGAGGGACTAAAATGAGGAATATGGAAAGAGAGAATATACAAACAGAAGCAAAAAGCGGATATGGAACTCCAGAATATTTAGCTAACCTTGAAAAGCTGACTGCAATTATCTATTATCATATTTTAGTAGTATTTTATCAAAAGAAAATGAAACCAATCTGTCAAAATCTTAAGCATAAATAAAACAGAAAAACTGTTCTACAATTCTATTCCATGATCCTGTTTGTTTAAATGGAAAGAGAAGAAACTGTGGTTTTAAGCTCATGTGAAGCTCCTTCAGTGTTGTGAAGGTGAGGAGGCAAAGCCTTCCCCACACTGAGAATGGCTGAGAGAAATCCAGATGGTCCTTCTTACCCTCCATCCCATGGGACCACGAATCTTGCCTTCTAATTTGTAAAAATTAAGACTGAACATATGATGGTGAAGTTCAATGTTAAGCTGACTGGGACTGACAAAAAATACAATTAAAAAGTTAGTCTAGACATTAGCAATCAGCCCAGAAAGGAGTTTGCTGAGAAAAATTGTCTCCTCATGCTGCAGTTGTCTACTTGAGTGTATTCTACTTGGGCTTCTGCTCAGCTTGCTGCAGGTTGTTCTACCTCAATTACTTTTATGGGGCTGAAATGTGTCAAGGAATTTTTATCTGAAGAAAAGTTGATATGAAGAGTGGAGTAACACTTCTTTTCATCCATTTCTGCTAGCATTGGCTGAATAGGTAAATCTTTAGCTATAAATATTAGATAAGTGTTTTAAGTATGCAAGCAAATTGTTACACATACATGTGCCATACAGAGCATAAAGAAATGTACAGGATTGAATTATTACAACTGCAGTGGTTAGCAGTATTAAAAAGTTAATAAGTCAGTGAGGTATATTCTCAATTGTAAAACATACACAACTAAAGCATGGCTATTTTTCATTATCAGTACTCAGTTCTCTGCAGTTGGTGGACATGGACTGATTTAGGAAAATAATTTTGAAAATGGGTTTCTGAAGCTCTGCAAGAAAGTATTAAGAACCAATAAATGGTTTTCATTCCTACAGTTCTAATTTATATCAAGTAGTGTTGTTCATATTTCCAGGATTGAACCATCACATTGACACTGCACCTAAAAAATTCCTCTCCGTAGCTGTGATGTTGTTTGTAGGAATGTTTTACCGCTGAAGTATTTTGGAGCTATATATATATTTTTTTGCCTGTGGAAAAATATCTCATATGACCATATATATTCATCGTATGTGTTTATATATGATGAGGAAATGATGCCTATCTCAAGATGGGATAATTCGATCTCTGACAATACGTTTGTTCTTGTCTAACAAGTGAGCCTCAACTGATGTTTTAATTGAGACAAGCAACGTTCATAGGGAGAGATCCTACTATTAACATAAATCCTCCAGAGAAATGCAAAAATGTTATCTAATATATTCCACACTCCTTTGCTACAATTTAAATATCATATTTTAAAATAGCATTGTGCTGATTTTAAAGGACAGTTAGGAGAAAACATACAATTGAGCAGCTATTTATTAAGTCAGTAAAAATAAATCAATACAAGCAGTCAGGCAGAAAGAATATGCTTAAAATATGTGTGTCTAATCTATGCAAACAGAGAGCTGTGAGAGGTCTTGATGTATCAGATGCTTGCAGCCCTATCCTTCAACATTTTCTGACTGTGGGATCTCGGGGGCATGAGAGGTAAATGTTTTAGAGAAGGGAAAGCGATTTCACTTTAGTGAATGAGTTTTTAAAAATATTCAACTTTTAGATTCTCTGGTATGGGCCAGTTTTTCTCTTATGCAGTGCTGCTATTTGCCTGACAAATTGCTTATTTCTTGTGCATTTTTAACAGAATTGAAGAGAATCGGAGATGGAAAGTCCTCGATTGTGTACATGTATATTTGGCTGTCTTGTACCAAAATCTGTGAAAATCCAAAGGGGCACAGGGAGTATGGCCTGAATTTCCATCTGCTAGTCTTATTAGCTAGAGAGGGTTGTAAATGATGTGTGCCCTGAAAATCGCTAGAGAAGCAAACGATATTTTAAATTATTCCAGACAGCAAGGTACTGTATCTGAGCAGATTGAAAGCTGAAATGTTGATACCAGAAATTAAATTAACGCACGTGAGATTGAAACAATATCTAATTAAAATCATTTGAAAAATGACTTGAAAATTGAATATGACATAATATTTAGCAAGCTGTCACTAGTACAGATATGTCGCTTTGACATCTCTGCAACCATTTTCAATCCAGGCCTGGCTGCCAGTTAACTAGAAATTACGCATGAAGCTACAATCTCTCTTCATCACCCACTGACGAATGGAAGACAAAATGCCTTTTACCCTGCAGTCTGTATACTTTCCCTTCACTAAATTGTAAAATTGAGTGGAGGGAACTTTCCTCTCCTTGCATGTGGCTTCTTGAGTTAGTAATTTTTGTTTGTAATTTTTGTTTGTAATTTTTGTGCTGTCTGGAGCACTTTGGATGCTTGTGTTGTGTTTTGTGACTTATTTACCTGCCACCCAGTACTACTCCTGCTTGGGGAGAGGAGTTACAGATTCACAGGCTGCATTCCCTGGAAGGAGTGCCGAGAGGAATTCAGAGATGTGTACTGAAGGGAAAGAGGTTTTATCTTGTATTCCAGGAAGTCTACTCTTCTGAACATGGCTATACTTAAGTATCTAATTCCAAGTTCATTAAAATGTGTTTTGATTATTTCTAGCAAAGCCAAGTGCACAAAGTTGGAAAGCCTATATTACATATCCACATACTACAATATTCTGAAAGACCTAGACAGTGCTGAGCTGTCTCTCTGAGATGTTTTTTCTCTGCTCTGTGACTACCTCAGCAGTTTCAGGATGTGCAAGAACAGGTTTACTCTAAAAATTCTCAGCAGAGAGAGGGCCCAAACATTATGGGAATCCATTTTCATTGAATTACAAGAGGCAAAGATTTTTGTATGTGCTGTGTACGTATGCCACCCATGTACAACCATAAAGGCAGTCTCTCTGGTTCATCCTATAAAGAAACTTTCCATACAATCCAAAGCACTTGATAGAAATAAATGTAATGTTTGCTTGTGTTAGATTTGTGAAATCTGTTAAAAAATTATAAGCATAATAAATACCATTTCTCTGGATCTCCCTTCCTCCGTTTCCCTTTCCTTTCCGCAAAGACAGGAAAATAGATGAAATTCTTCTGAATTTATCTTTGTGAAAGGGGCTTTGCAACAAACAATTGTGAAGAGAATCGTTGGTGTAGAATTCATTGGACGGTAAATCTGAATTAATTGCCTTCCATCGTTTTATTGACTGGAGGTTCAGTCAATATCGTTAGTGAGTCCAGGGCATGAATTGACTCATTCTGAAATGGGCATGTAATAGAGGTCAGGGGAATCATATGGCTGTAAATACTGTTGTCTTCTGTGTTTAATTAGATAAAACACACCCTCAAAGTCAGATACATAGCAGAAAAATAAGGTTTCCTTGTGAGTGATACCATCTTCTGACAAATACTTTCCATATTTAGGGTGATTTCTTCCATGGAGGGGGTAAATCCTGCAGCACTTGTACCAGTGTACACGTGCTCCCATGAGTATTTTGGAGGGCATGGTTATGCTTGGTAACCTCCTTTACATCAAACCTTTGTGAACCACTTGTTTCTCAGGGCTTCCTTCTTCCAGAAGGGTTACAATGAGACTGAAGTTCTACCTGTAACTTGTTTCTCCTAATAACCAGTGAGCTGAGGTCAAACCTGCCGACTACAAAACTAAGCAGTCAAATTCCTGACTATGCCACTGGCAGATAACTTTGCTGAAGGAAATAAATGTTAGCCCTTGGGAAACACGTCAAACTTCCCTCTGGTTGGTGAAGACTAAGAATAGTGACAGTCGCTACCCTGGCACACTCAGTAACACCCTCATCGTGCTCCCTAATAGAGCAAAGCCATTAAGTTGTCCCCATTGTAATTTAGATCACAGAAGAGACTTCCACAGATTCTTTCAGGTTAAAATAACTGGTATACAGAGAGAAGGCAAAATTATTCCACTGTAGCTACGTGCTTAATTATATGGGATACTGCATAAATTGTCAAGTGCAAAGAATTATTCTGATAAATTAAAATACTAATTAAATAGGCTATTGCAGAATTTTGAGAACATTATAGGGCTCTGCTTCTCCAGGTAATTTGCATATCCTTCATCTCGTGAATTTAATTTAAAAGCCTCCTTTTTGTGTGTTTGGAGGCTCTTTTTGTTTCAGTGGGAGATTAAAAAATGGGATTTGTACATTGCAAATGGAATTGGTTTTATTTGTTTATTTATTTGAGAGGTTGTTTTTTTCTTTTTTTTCCTTTTTTTGGAGTAGCTGTTTTTTCTATCATGGAATGGCTTGGATTCAAGGGACCTTAAAGATCATCTACTTCTAATGTCTCTGCCATTGGCAGAGTTGCCACCTATTACATGAGGTTGCCCAGACTCCATCCAACCTTGCATTGGGCCCCTCCAGGGATGGGGCATCCACAGCTTCTCTGGGCAAACTATGCCACTGCCTCACTGCCTTGTACTTAAAAACTTTTTCTAACCTAAATCTATAATCTTTAAGTTTAAAAGGTCCTACCACTATCTTCCTGTTTAAATAGTCTCTCTCCAGCTTTTCTTTAGGTACTGGAAGGCTACTATAAGGTGTCCCCAAAGCCTCATCTTCTCCAGACCTATGACCATCTTCATGGCCCTCCTCTGGAGCTTCTCCAACAGCTCTATGTCTTTCTTGTGCTGTGGCTTCTGATTTAGATGCAGTATTCCATACGGGGCCTCACGAGGGCAGAGTAGAGGAAAACAATCACCTACCTCACCCTGCTGACCACCTCTTCTGATGCAGTCCAGGATACAATTGGCCTTCCAGGACGCACTGTTGTCCTGCATCAAGCTTTTCATGCACCAGAACTCCTGACTCCTTTTCCTCAGGGCTGCTCTCAGTGAGCTCTCCCAGTCTGTTCCTTATTCACCATATAGTCCATCCTTCAAATCTATACCTTCCCAGTATAGAAATAACAATATGGTGTGGGACCATGGGCCTTCCAGGACTCCAGGTAGATTATATCTGTTGACCTTCCCTTTTTGGCTATTGTGATCAATCCATCATAGAAGGACACTAGATTGGATTATGGCTTTTTGCTGATAAGTTTGTGAGTCCTCCATTAGTATTTCAGGACATTAAGCCAAGGATGAAAACAAATCAACTTTGTGCAACTTACTTACACAAAATTATTATTTCTAGTCCATAAATTCTGCATCAGAAATATTATCTGCTGAATATTTCTACTGTGGTGAAAACTAGTAGGTAGCACAGTAAAATACTCTTTAAAATGTTGGCCAGTTTTCAAGGAACTGAATTTATTTTCCCACCACTTTTTCCTCATGTAACTTTAGCGTATTGACATTCTTAACTACAATTATAGGTAGAAAGAGTTGAGAAGTTATATCATGTTCAGTAACTTCAAGCAGTTTCTTGATATGTGGTTGATGCTATAAGCTTGGCACCATTGTTTTTGACTGAATTTTTGGCTTTCCTAAACTGTTTGTGGAGTTCAAGAGTAGTTAAAATATGCTTCTGCTACACACTGGGAGTGAAGATGCTGGGGATGTTTGGCTGTGTCTCTCTCTGTGGTCTGACAGTTCCTGAGCTTCGGCCTTTTTAGGTTCTGATTTGATCAGTAACACAGCATGCCTTCATGCCTCTCTATTTTGGCAAGGTTCAGGTTAGAACAGCTGTCAGAGCTGTCCTTTTTCTTTTAGCCAATATCAAGAGGGAAGGGTGTGTTAAGTATGCCTTATGTATATATATCTCAAAGCTTCAAAAACTAAAGTTTGCAGGAAGCCTATAAAGAAGAGATTGGTCAAATATGTAGCAGTGAATACAAAATTCAGTGATTCAGCAGACCACATATTTCCTGTTAACTTTTCTTGCAATATAAAAGTACGTATAGGATTTAGCCTTTTGTTTACTTGTACCTCATTTATTTTACAGCCACTCTGCTGCACAGCTGTATTTGCCCCAAGTTACCAAAGAATCATTTGGTGCAGTTTTTCTGAAGGAGGCCATAGGGTTTCCAGTTCTTTTTAATCTTTTAAATTTTTGCATTTGATAGAAATGTCTTTAATGTATGTGCTGAGCTTGATTCTATCAATGCGCTAGCAGGGCACAATCCAAAAGGGAAAACATCAGTGTGGCAAATTATCTGCCATCAAGCAACAAAATCCAGAGTCCATCTCAAGGCTGAAAATCAAGCTTGTTTGCAAAGGTTAACTTTTTGGAAATTCATATTGTACAACTTATATAATATGGTCTCAAATCATGTGATCCAGCCAAACCATCCTTGTGCAGTTGCAGTGACTGAGTGTAATAAACACATACATTGTTAATGTGTGAAGCATGGTCTAAGTAGTATGTATGTGAGTATTGTGTATGTTTTTTAGGCTGTGATCCAGCAAACCACATGTTTGTGCTAGGGATTCTGTGTTCTCATCAGCAAAACAGCTGGGTCTAAAAGATGGACTGAGCTTTCCTCTCTATTTGCATCATGCACAATATTAATATCTTGCTGGAGGTAGAAAAATTTCTCTGTATTAGATTTGCTTACATTTTTACTTTTTGAGTCTTTGCACATACAAATACTTAGAAAAATAATTCAGCGTTTTGGATATATGAGGTGAAAATGAGCCCTAATGATACAACTCACCTCTGAAATAAACGTGAGTCATTTATGTTCTACTTTGGACAAACTAAAGAAAGCATCATCTCACAATAATATTGCTCCTAAGAAATGTCTGCTGTGATGTGAATTGTTCTGAATGTTTCAAACAGCTGCAATTAAATTGTATTTTTCCAAAATGTAGGAAAAATATATGAATTCTTTTCTGTATTTTTATGTAAATTTACTGTTTATAGTATGTTCTGGCACACTTCTTGTGCTTTCTGGTAGCAGTACTTCCTTCAGCTTTCTTAAATTGAGACGCTGAGTCTATCCCAGTAGTCCTTGTAATCAGAGGAAAGAGAGAGGTGCCTCCTGATGTGTGTAAGCTGTGTGGGATGACTCAGTGTTAAATGTTCATATCTTTCCATTGACTGCAGAGAGAACCTAGATGACTCACTTGGATTAGATAGTCAATGACTAGACAACCAAGTGAGAAGAGTTTAATAAGGCTGTAAGGTTTCGTTTCTATTAATAAATAAAACAGGATGGGTGTCTGTTTTTTGGCCACGAATCCAACTGATACAGTATGCATCTGAATGGTTAACACCTTCCTGCCCCAAACAAGGTGACCTTACCCTATACCCTCAGCTCTCATGATCTCATCCTTGACTAGTTTGGGCAATGCTAGTGCTCAAGTCCATGCAAAGGACATTTCTAGGTAATAGGTATAACCTAGTCTCAGTTATTACTACTCATATTTTGTTGGGTTTTTTTTATGCTGTTTTATTTCTGATTATTTTTGAGTGCTTTTACTGATCCAGAAACTGATAAATAGGAAAAAAATCTCAATTTTAGAAAGGAAAATATTGTGCACTGCATCCTGATGTTTTGAGATAAACTATTTATCTTCCCTGCTAGGTAAAACTGTAATTTATTCTGAAATATCATACATGGTGACAGTGCTGCTGCAGTGGCAAGATGCCACACTGCTCCTTGCTTCAAGAACGACGGTGGGAAGATTCTACCAAAGAGAACTTCCTAGACACACTGTGGATGTATTAAATGTGTCATGTTCTGTATACAAGAGAGCAAGAATTAGTTTGATTTTCTTTTTCACAGAAAAGTGATCAATTAATGGTGCATTTATGCATTCAAAACACTGAATAGCAGAATGACTGGCAGGGAAAAATATTCCGTAGATGGCAAAAGTCATGAATTTATTGATGGAGGATAGGAAGGGAGGCTGGTTACACTACATGTGCTGCAAAATTATGCACATTTCAGCTTTCCCATAACTCTCTCAATCTTGATTTTCCTTATAGCCATGAACAAAGAGAAGCTTGAAAAAACAACTGGGCTGAGAATTCTGCAGACTGGTGTGGGGGAGGTAAGTGGTTTGGAGGCATTTTACACTCTCAAAAACATTTTAATTGTTATTTTTTTGTTAGTTTTGGGAGGGGAGTTCTTCTGTTGTTGTTGTTGTTCGGTTTTAATGAAATCCTGGAGCTCACGAGCGTTCGTGAGCTACCAGTCTGGTAGTGCTAAGGGCCTTTTTATGATACGGTTACATCTGTCAAAATACAATCTGCTGCACAAATAGCACTGTATCCCACAGAGAAAAAATACCATCCTTACGAATAAAGTGCAGCTGGCTTTAAGAAATGCAGTTTTTTGCTTTGTTGTATCACAGAAAGAAAATCCCCAAAGATGAGTGCAGCAACTGAAGTCATCATGCGCAGCGACTGAAGTCGTTGCATTATTCCCCTTAGTTTTGATGGAGTACTATCTTATCTAGATCAATGAAAGTTTGAATCTGGGGTAAAGAGTCTTTAGATGTTAGAGAGAATCTGTCAGTGAATGGCTTGCATATTTTGGATGTAACTCGAAGTATAAATAAAACATGTGTTTGTTATTATGGTGATATCACTAAGCAAAAACTCCACTAAGCAGTTCATCATTTATTAATAAAGAGGATGCTATCTGCTAAGGACAGTGTATGAACTACAGTTGATTGCTAATTCTCGTGCTAATTTTGTGTACACAGCTATCTTTTTTTCCCTTTTCATTTAAGCAGTTTTGCTAGTGGTGAATACTTGCACAGCTAGACAAATAATTTTTTCTAGTGATTACATTATTCTTAGTATGAAGGACAGTAAATAACTTGTAATGCACTGAAGAAATTTTAATTATTTTTTTTTTTAAATACTGATTTTCGTTTTTATAACATTTCTGGGTTTTATCAGCTCATGCCTAAAAACTTACCTTGCCATGATTTTTGAGGTTCTTTGCATAACTTTATTCACATTATTACAAGTCCTGGTCCTGAAGAGGTATCAGCAGTGGTGCTCGGTGAGATTCTCGGGGTCAAAGCTGCAGGAATTTGATATTTGATAAAAACATAGGTAACAACATCAGAAAATGAAAGCCAGCATCTCTCCTTCACTGTCTCGGATTTAATTAGTTGAGATTTTCAGGGATGTGTAAACTCAAAAGCTGCGAGGGGTACCCTGCAGGAGGAATGTGCACCTCATGCTGCGTCCTGACTTCAGGCTAGAGGAAGGCTTGTGTTTGTGCTATCCCCAGGACTTCTTTTCTTGAAAATAACAGGAGAACCAGGACTGGCATACACTGTGGCAGCCACATGCAGTACAAGTTTTTACTCAGAATTCAATAGTAATCTGCATGCCGATGGAATATCTCCGTGTATTTTACCCAGTTCCAATAAGTGAATGAATTCCAGCTGGCTTCAAGGTCAGCTGGAAAAGCAAAATCACCAGTTTCCATTCAGCCTACTTCTCTTCAAGTGCTTACCGTTAAATAAATTGTTATCTTACATGTGGACAAAGAAAGTACTTCTGGATGTTTGAAATACAAGACATTGTCCCCTGCCAAATGCACCCTTGGTCCATGTTGTAATAATAAAGTTGCTGTAACTACAGTAGTCTAAGTATGTAGTGGAGCCATAGCCTCAAGGAGTTCCTATATGTTTTTAAGGCCAGCTAATAGAACTAGGACAAATGGACAAATTCTTCTGCTTGAGATCTCATCTGATTCTTGAGCGTGGGTTAATAAAAGTCATCACTCTTGACTGTAGACCTCATCTCTTGTATATTTGGGCTATCATAATGAAAAATGAATGGTGATACTATGTGGCTTAACAAAGACTTTCACAGAAGCTTATGTTGTACACTCTGCCAAATACGTATTTTGATACGGCCAAAAAAGTGAAAATGAATTAACCAAAGGGAAGAAGATATTTGAGGCCTAATATATTCCAGGTTACATTTGAGATATGGTGATAAGCAGTGAAAGATCCGAGTGGATTGGAACATTCAGGTGCTGGATGAACATTTATTTAGCTGCTTACTTATTTCTTTTGTTATGAATTCTCCCAGCTCTGAATATTCCTGTTTGTTAGACTTTTCAGCCATGATTGTGTACATAATTAGTACAATTCTGCAGTCTCACCTACATGAAAAATTGTGGGATGCAATAACCAAGTTGTTTCTTTGTTGACAGAGTATGAAATTGAGCTTGTTTTCGGTTAAACCTAACTTTGTTAATCTGCTTCTGCTGTTCGTTCTTGATTCACCCTGTTATTTAACAGCACCAAAATAACAAAATAATATTTTAACATAATGGAAGAATCTTCTGTTGAGTAAGAAGTTCTTTAGTTTCACACTGTAGGAATTGTTTATATGTAGCATTGTTTATATGCAGTGCTAACTGTTAATCAAAATCATGATGCTCAAAAGTACTTAGAATAAACTTTGGTTTCAGAATGAGAAATGGCCTTTTTGTTTGCACAGTAGATCAGATTCATGACAAAATTAATGGATATAAAATCTTCACTTGCGGGACTGTAAAATAAAAGGAATTGATTTTGTATAGCGTTTCATATCTGAAATAACTCAAGAGAAAAATAGTTGTGATCCTGGTGGCAAATGGAACAGCTGTGTAAACAAATGCAGGAACAGTTCTAAAGCTCAGCTAAAGTTCATGTGTTCCTCTGGATTCCTTTGGACAGTGGAGTCTGTTTTAGGCCTTGTTCTACGATTAACAGGATTTGTGCCACAGTGAGAAATGTGCAGACACTGGGCATTGGGTTTGGTGTAAGGAAACTTTCACTTCTGTGCAGAAAAGAAATGCCTCTCAGAGCTCCTCCGTCTCTCCCCCTCCTCCCCTCTCTTTAAAGAAAAGCGTTTCATAAGCAACAACACTACAGTCACAGTCCCTGGAGGTGTTCAAGAACTGTGCAGATGTGGCACCAAGGGACATGGTTAGTGGGCATGGTGGGGATGGGCTGATGGCTGGACTAGATGATCTTAGTGGTCTTTTCCGGCCTTAAATATTCTGTGATTCTGTGATCGTCATACACAAGATTTACATAGCTTCAGTGAGTCTTTTTAATGCAGCTGAAGTTAGCTGTATCGTGTCAATTTAGAGTAGGTTCTGGCTCTTCTTCAGCAGAATTAAAAATGAATCCCTTATCTGTAGGAAAAGCTGTTCACATGTCAAAATGTTGGCTTAAAAACTCTGTGCATTCTATTATAAGGTTTGAGTGATATATATATTTCTATATATTTCTTCCTCCTTGGAGATCTTCAAAAGCCATCTGGATGTGGTCCTGGGCAACCTGTTCTACATCGCCTTGCTTGAGCAGAGAATAGACCCAGAGGTCCCTTTCAACCTCATCTACTGTGTGATTCTATGATATAGAGCAGAGCATTGATTGGAAATTAGTGTAGGTAAGCAGAGCTTTTAGGTCATTGTGGAACAACAGACTCTTACTGCTGTTTGTGCAGTAAGTCTGCTTCAGCATCTAACACTTGCTGGTAGAATATTTAGTGTTCTAGGGATCCGAAGAGTTAGACTGAAATTTGATATACTGTGTATCACTCTTAAAGAGCTAATTATTTTGTCACCCAACTCATTTGTATGATGGCTGTTACACCAGGAAATCAGGAATAACTGCTGTAGAGAAAAACAGCCCTGATGAAGAAGTACTGCAGAAGTATGCATGTTAGCTAGTACTAACTAACTCTGACATTGTATTTGCTGAGACATTTATTGTCTATTTGGAGTTTACCAACACCTGTAGCAACTCTGAAACTTCTACATGGTAGCCTTGCAACGCTTGAGTCATTGTCATGTGTGATGTCTATGCTTCATGAATTCATTATGAGCTTCTCACGCTTTCCTGCTTATTCAGGTAAGATGAAGCTGATTTTAAAGTATTTTCTTTAGATCTTTCCCACACAGAGTAAATCTCTGCAACCCTAAGTTCACCTTCAGGTGTTCAAGAACCTCCTATAGTTAGTGCATGTAAGACTGTGAATGTAAATGTAGAATGCATGTGTATGCATCACCATAAGAGGCATGGTACTGGTAAAAAGAAATTAACCACAGCACCTGTAACGCCATTCTCCTATCTCCCAAATTAGAATCATTGAATCATAGAATCATTTAAGTTGAAAATGGTTGAAAATACCTACAAGATCTCAGGGAGATCGTTCAGTCCATGGTCACATGGATGAAGAACTTCTTTACCAGAGCACAGCTCTGCTCGATTCCTACTGAGCTCAGGATTCATCAAGGTTGGGATTCCCAGTCCTTAGCTGATGTCACTTCAGTGGGTAAGCTGGAATTACTTCTAAATCCTTCAGGAATTTAATTACTTCAATTTCTTTAGGCACTTTAATTATCACAAAAGATAAGTATTTTTCAGTTTGATGCCACTCGGAGTTTGACTGTGACCAAACTTTCTGTTCAAGGCCAGTTCCAGTTCAAGAAAATTTCAAGTAATGGTTCAAGTACATGGGCTAATAACTACTTAAGACCTCTTTTGGCTTTTTCAAGACAATTTCAAAATAACAAGTCAGGGTTTCCATGGCTCAAGAAAGTGTAATAATTGAAATCAGTTTACTGGGCTAGGAGTCTGTCATTTGAATAATGAATTATTTGCATTAAGGCCTAAAATAAACTAAGGAGATGGCACTGTCTTGAACCAGTAGAACAGGACCCATGATGTATTACATTATTTTAAATGAACACAAAATACACTCATCATTGGAAATAAAAATGTCTTTGTAGAATACAAGTCATATTTCTCGTATTATGACTGACATAGGAATTAGAATATTTTTCTAAACCAAGTGGAAGTAGCCCAAAATATATGTAGAAATGAACACTATTTCTGTAGATGTTCTAACATAGAGATGTTTTGATGTTTCAGGACATTTTCACTTATAGATATTTTGATAGATCTAAAATTACATTGATCTTACATAAGATTCGTCTTACACTGAATAAAAGCACTCTGCACATGAAAACTTTGCTTTATGGAATGTAACCTTAAGGCTATATAGGCAAAAGGAAAAAATTATAATTAAATGAAAAACTGTAAGTCGTACTATCTTAGAAATATTCTTGGTGAATACACAGGAAGAGTTATTCTTCACCCCTCGCCAATTATAGATTCTCTGTCACCCTTAAAAAGTCATAGATTATGTATTAAATAGAATGTTAATAATATGCAGCTTTTATGGAGTGTTACTGACAGTGAATAATATTACTGTTGTAGTTTAGTGAATATACATGTATAGTAAAGTGGTACTAATCAGAAGTTCTATATAGTTCTATAAAGCAGCATTTAAAAATAATGCTTCAGGGGCTTTAAGGAATAAAGCTAAACAGAACATTAAATTTCTCCAAAGAGAATGATGGAGATCTATGATTCATTTATATAAGATCTTGTATGTTTTTGCAAAATGCATTTTAACTAATATTTAGAGATAATGTTAATGCTATTTATTAACTATTCATTATGGTACATAGCCCACTAGAGGGCTGCTTTTCAAACAAATTGCATTTGGAGTATTAATAAGCAGCAAAATAAAAACAAAACAAAACAAAAAAAAGCATCACATATAAATATGCATCAAATGTATATATATATAGTCATTATTTTGTTATATACCTTCTGTTACTTCATAATGTATGCAGAACACTCACAAACAGTATAAATCATGGCTCTAACTCTCCAAACATTTATCATGTGCTTAGCTTTACGTATATAGTCAGACTTCCCTTCTAATCTACTAGTAAGTTGAAATGCCTGTATGCCACTGAGACTGTCTGCTGTCACGTATCGCACCGACTCTGGCTGTGGAGGGGCAAAATTCCAATGTTTATCCCTTGTATTTGGTTTGAATATTGCATAGCAAAGGTATTTTGACATCTGAGTGACAGGTCACAGTGTCAGTTTGGAAATCAGGTGTCAGTAGTAATTTCTTTCCTTGTGCTCTGATTGTGACAACGCCCTCCACCTTCTTTGCAAATTTGCAAAGAACACGACAAGAAAATGAGGAGATTATAATGCTAAGAAAAATATAACAAACCCGATTTTCAGAGACAACTCTCAGTGCATATTGATTTATGTTTTCCTCCTGAAGTACTGTAAAAAGCACAAGTATTCAAGTGTCATGTTGGTTCATGAATTCCTTTACAGTAGCACTATGTGATTTAAAGGAGCAGGAGTGCCAAGTGATGTGACAGTTGCTATGGCAACTGCAGCAATTCAGTTTTTATTCAGTATCATGTAAAATGAAACAAGATCCTGTTTGCCTTGTGGCTTCAGGAACTTATGCATCCTACCAATGTCATTTCTTTTTGTTTCTTTTAACAGTTTCCTTTTAAAAATAGGGTGTTTGTTTTAAGGGTTTGTCTAGTTTTTAGGCCGTCACACCACTGTTTTTAAAGCTGAGTGTTCCTTAAAAACCGTTACAGAAAAGAGATTTAGATGCTAGCACTGAATACATGAGCAAACTGCAGAATAACTCTGTTCAAAAATCAATGTTATTATCTAACCTATGATTTGATGTCCTGCATTTGATGATTTGCATTCATAAAGAAAAGATGTTAAGATCTTTACATAGAAAGCCGTGCTTGTTTGTAGTAGATATCTTACCGATTCACGAAATCCAGTATCCTCCCCCTACCAGCAGCTGGTTCTTTGTGACTCAAAGGGAAAAAAAAAATCAGTGTTGTGATGGGATGGCTGGCGGAGCTGCACGTGAAGGTGAAATTCTGCTTGGCTGTCTGAGGTTTGGGTGATAGAGCTGATCAGGTATTTTGGGAAGAGAGATTCTGCCACCTCTCGAGCCTGGCGCTAGATCAGGACAGGAACATGTGGACTTTGAGCAATCTCAAACAGAGATTTTGTAATTGGTAAATGGAAGAGGTAGTGGATCCCATTCCCTAACCATCTCTCCAGCAATTCTGAAGAGTGGGCAGTCCTAGAGGGCAGGCAGTCCTAGAAGGCAGCAAAAGTCCCCCTCCAAGTCCAAAGTCTAAGCAAGCTTCAAGGATTAAATCATGTTTTCATCAGAATTAAAGTTCGAATTGCAGTTATTGGCACAGAGTTTTTTTCTAGACTCTAGAATCATGGTGCCATTTATGGTGTTTTCTCTTAGTATCAGGCTGTAAAACTTAAGAAGCAATATCCTTTCTATGAAGACTGAAGCTCAATAGCACATTCCCATTCATTCTTCTCATTCCTCTTTTACCTTGAGTCTGTCACTATGTTTCTGCCCTTAGAGGCAGTGTTGCTGTAGTGTTGCTGTGCACGCATCACTTCAGCATCCTTCAAAATGCAGAGGTTTACGTAATGCACATATGACATAAACTGTAATCAGAATATTTTTTAAGAGGTGTAAGTATGAATGTAAGTATAAGGCATACTATTATGTTACTTCTGTAAAAACGAGATTCTGTTTCTATTTTTCATTGTAATACCAAGGTGTTGTTTGTTTGGTTTTTTTTCAGATAAAATATCTTAAAGATTTAGTTAGACAGATGTTTGTATGGCTTTGAACAAGCATAAGTTTTGGCTTTTTTGCATTTTGGCAGATGTCATTGGCAGATAGAATTGTTGTGGTTTTTTTTCTTAGTGTTACAAATTCACTGAATTTGTAACCCAGAGCTTCTGTAGAAACATTAAGCAATGTAATGGCTCATGAGCTGCAGAACATCACAGGTCTTTTCGTTTTCTCTATGGCACAATCTCTTCTTGGCGTTGCTAGATGTTAGGCACAGGCATTGAGGAGATAACTGACCCTTTATTGCTCTCTACTGCATTTGCAGCAAAATGCCCACATCAGTAAGAAATTGTGTGTGCCTATGTACTGCACACCAAGACCCGGACTGATAGGGTGTGAGCACGGCATTTTGGCATAGAAGAAAACAACTTCTGGGTCAGCATGACTGCTTTTAGCACGATGAATAGATCTGTGATAGAACCATTTTTTCAATGTGAGCTGCAGATATCAAGTGCTTGAGAATCAGAACTTGTGACGAGGAAAAGGGACGTGATTCTGTGCTGTGGAAAAATGACCTGGTCCATTAATGCCTGAGGGTCACTGCGGCTGGCAACAGAGTGAACTTCACTCAGCAAAAGGATGTCATTCTGTGAACCATTTCTCCCTTCAGCTCTTTACCTTTTTGCAGGTAGAGCAATGGCTTCATTTTACGAACATCAGTGCTGTTTTTATGATCCTAATTTCACTTCATTGTTTATCTGTTAATTTACAGATCTTTACTCAGTGAATGCAAACAAATCCTGGTCCTCAAAGCTCCACTAATGCACAATGTTCAAATTTTAATTTGCAGTCTATTTTAGATTATGGTGATGAAAAACAATATTTAATCCCTTGTTAACACATGAATAAGCGGAAACTGTCATTTCCCACCAAACAATAACGGGATTATCTCAAGAACTGTCAGTTTATGTGAAAACATTATGTTGCCCAAATTTTCATAAAAATTAGCAATGGGTAATATTCAAGATCAGAGCAATGGAAAGAGGGAAATCTGCATTCATGGTAATAAATATTCATATTTGTCTGCTCAGGAGATGAAAATCTAATCAAGGGGCTATTGATGCGCTGGCTTTTTTTTTTCTTTTTTTTTTTTTAACCAAGATGTTTCATCTAAATTGGGTTTGATATGGAAATTAGTCTCACTCCAAGTCCTCCAGGCCATGAGCATGCTGGGATAATACTGGAGGTGTCCGGCACGTCAGATGTTGCTGCTGGCGTCTGCTTTTACAGACAACAAACACAATAAAATAAAATAAAAAATTGACAACATCTCAAGGGTCAACCTCCCAGCGGCTTAGGGTGTTGGGTTGGTTTTTCCCCCTTAAACATTTTAATTTTATCCCAGTTAAATCCCCACTACTGCAGGGTTAAAACTGTGGGCATTTTTTTGCTTTTGTTGACGATTACCATAAATCAGAAGATGCTCTGCATGGAGCTTAATGAAATATGTATGATCTAAAAATGGGAAGAAGATAAGTGCGGTGTGTTGCTGTAGGGTTTTGTGTGCATATCTATGTATCTGTGCGTTCATATGCACCACCTGAAGAACTCACCCTTCTGTCTATTTTGAGTGTTCTGTGCTGAATGGGAGAGTCCAGCAATTAACAGCTGGAGAACAAAATAGGCTCCTTACAGTAAAAAAGGTTTCACATGAATAAGATGTTTTACAGTTTACCCCAAAAGTCGAAAGAGAAAGTCGAGCGCTCTCTATGTCAGCTAATATATTCATTTAAAATACTTGTCGTTAAAATGTTCATTAAAACATATTTCTTGATACTAAAGTTTTTGTCTACAGTAGTACTAAAACATTCTCCTCCAGCATTGCCTTCAAACAGCAGTGTTTTTCTTGACATACTTCTTTCTATTTTTACTGTTATTCTACAAGTACAGATGGTGTTTTCCAGCGGTCTGAACAAGGGAACTCAGTAGTTGTACATAGTCTGCTGTCCTTCCTTGAATTTTCAGGGATTTTTACGACCTAGCTTTTAAAGGAAATATATCATTAAGGTCCTGATCTTCCAAATAACTACACCTATGTGAGCACATCCTTTAGTACGAGGGTGTTTTATCTTCTTAGGTCTACTGAGCAGAGTTGTGGGTGCTGCTGGACACTGGCAGTATCTTCTAGCTAATGGTCACTCACTGTGTACGCACAGGTAAGGGATGACGCTGTCCTTTTAAAACTCCAAATGCTGTCAGTAAGTTTATTTAACTCCTGGAGACTTTGTGCTACATAAGGTATGGGGTTTTTTTTAGATTTCAACCTGGACAGCAGTCATATCAATGGCATTCAGTTGTATTGCCTGAAGCAGGAGAAAGCAGAAAGGAAAGATAAGCAGGGACTGCTCTGAAAGAAAGGATATGCTTGCTGACCAGGGAAGGAGAACAGAAAATATAGATATTACTTGTTGGGGATGTTGCATCCTTTTATCTACACCAAATAGAAATAAGAAGATGTACTATTTTGGTATTCCAGTAATTGTGCAATAAATCATTGATAGGTAAGTATAAACAGCCTGTAGAGATTGGTTTGCATGTATTGGCAGACCTGATATCTTTTACTGTACAATCTGTGCTGGCATCTTTGTCCAAGATGTTTTTCAGAGACTTTATCTTCCTACTCAACTCCTTTGCCAAGCTTAAAGAAAAGAAAAAAAAAAAGAAATACATGTGGCATATATAGCTGATAGTTTTTTGGCAGCAAACAGGTATCTTGCACACAGGAGCTGGATACTATAAGGTAGTTCAGTATTTCATGAGAAATCCTGAAAGAAAGACACCCTGATTATTTCTTGCTACATGCATTAGCAAGACATGGGTTTGAGAGTATTTAAATTCCCTTCTGTAACCCATTTGACCAGTGCTCAAACCAGAGCTATCTTTTCTTCTCTTTGCCTTCTCTTTGCCTTTCCCCAAGACATTAAATTGGCTCTGTTAAACTACTGTTGTCTTGCAGTGCAGACAGTTAGCATTACGATTGGGCAGTACTACTTGATTCAAGTTCTTTATTTGCTTCACTTTCTTACAGGCATTGCTACTAATGTTAATGCAAAAAAAAAAATATATGCTTAATTATGGAGAGAACTGGGAATGCTTCATATGCAACAAGTAACTTTGGGTACAATAGATGAATATTCAGGGTAAAAGATCTAATCCATTATAGTGGCTTCTATTGCAGTTTGTCTCCAGTAGAGACGATGATTGTGTTAGAAAAATACTAAGCAACAATACATCTCAATGTAGCATCTGGAGAAAAGCAATGCAGTACTACTTGTGAGCAACATATACAGCAGTGAGTATCACACCAGTAACCTTTACAACCTATTGTAGCTACTTAAGGTACTTAGTAGTGAATACAGACCTCCACAATCAAAGGAGAGACATCAAGTGCTCCACAGCCCTCAGCTTGGAATACAGATCCGTTTTCTATGCTTCTTCATACTGACTATTGAAGTAGCACAGGCAGTTTAAAGATGGGTGCTCTGATTTTCCCCACAAAAATACCATGCATACAAATTTCATTCTGTACCAAACTGATATTTCTCTGCACAATTCATTTAATTGAAGAAAAAAAAAAATCTGAGTTGCTTTGGTTTAGAGGGCCATTATGGTAATGCTTTCTAGGCAGGATTAGGAACATACTGGGTGTGTTCTCACACACAGACTGACAGGAAAGCCCTGCCTTTGAGTGATCACACGTAATCGCTCAGAAAGTCTAGAAAAGAAAGGGAATAAACATTGTCACTTTTCTTGTTTTAGAAATAATTATCTGAGTTATAAAGATATAAAGTGAAAATTGCCCAAACTTAAAAACAAGTCTGTGAGAAATACCAAAGCCCAAACCAGTGCCTGAACCAGACACTTACCTTCCCTGGCCATTAGTATGCAATTCCAGGAGCATCAGGAAGAAAGCTTATCTTCATACTTGACTTAACAAAATGTTTTAATAATACTAGCTGTGAAATGCTAGGAGCTGATCTTTGATTTTACAATAAGAGACAAAGTGGCTGCAGTGCAGTATGGTATGTAAATTATATGCAAAGTGTATTGGTATGCAAATTTGAATGCTAAAAGGAAAATCATTCTTCTTTAAACCGGAGGGTTCTTTGACTATGGAAGCCAAAATCTTTGTTAAAAAACAAATTGGCAGGATTTCATTACATTTTTAAACATATTTGTCTCTTATTGCAAAATAATTTCAAATCTTTTCTAAACATTCTCAGTTTCTTTGCTGATACCAAGTGTCCCAGCTTGAGCAGTGCGGTTGGGCCAGATGACCTGCAGTAGTCCCTTCCAACATTAACCATGCTGTTATTCTGTGATTCTGAGAAGAAAACAAAAAATGGCAGAAGTCTGTTGGATAACTGGATAACATCTAAAGAGGGTACCAAACAAAAAAAAAAAAAGAAAGGAAAAAAGAAAGAAAAAAAGAACAAAAAAAGGAAAAAAGAAATGTATTAATGTGTAAAGTTTTGAACTGTTAATATATGTCTTTAATATATATTGGTATTTCTTTTCAGTAGTCAGGGGATATTCGAGTGTAGTTCATGAACTCATTGGTCAGTAACATCCACATTGATTAATGCCATATTGTACTTGCTGTTTAGAATCCAGTAGACAGCAAAATGTTCATTGGTATATTGCCATAGTGACCTTTGGAAACATCAGTGGGCTGATATAGAATATTTCAGGAACAGGTAATATTCTTAGAGCATGACAAGATACAACTAAATGTTTCTCTGGCTGTCCAATTACAGAATGGGGCTATTAAGCATATTTTGTTAGCTGAGACAAGAGAAAATAGAAGAGTAGTAGCTGTGGCTGCTGTCTTTTCTCTGTGTCTTTGGTTGTTTTTTTTTGTTTTGTTTTGATTTTTTGTTTTTTGTTTTTTTTGAGCTTTGTTTTCTGCCAGACCAATAGCCTATGGCAATGGGCTGGGGAAGTGAAACTTTTGCTAAGATTAGGGAATGTGTGGAAAACAATGTGTGAAATTCTGATTTGACAAGGATGAACAGACTGGTGAGGGCATGGAGACATTCTGTGAAGTGAAGCTATTTGTGCCCAGTGTGTCTGGAAAAAACCCTATAACAATGGAAGTGGAAAAAGATCCCAGTCAGGAGACAATACACTGCTGTTCTCGTCAGTGAATGAAGGAGGTGTGGAGTCTATTCTGCCTTTTTCAATTACTGGCAGATTATATTAATTTATGGGAGTGGAGTGGTGTGTGTGTTGTGCTCTGGGGTGATTATCCTTGCGAGACTGTAAGTTCAACAGTTGTCATGCAATTTGGAGCTGCAGACTGGCAATTTTCGTAATTGAATCTCAGGAAATAAACAAAATATGGCAACTTGATACATTTCAAGCAATTAAATTTCTGCTTTATCCTGGGGTCTCCCAGATTTGCTCAGACAAATTTTCCCACTGATTGGTAATGTGAATAACCTCCAGAAAATGGGGGAAGGCAGCCACTTTTATGTATACAGTAGCACAGTGCTGTATTGTATTGGCACCTAGCCTTGAATTAAAATAAAACATAGTCTTAGGAATATGCCATCAGACCACACATCAGGAGAGCAGACTTAGAAAAAAATTGTATCAGCTACGGTTTTCTTGGCTCAGGGGATGTGATACATCAGTTATTTGCAATGTAGTAGTTTTGCTCTCCTGCTCAATTCATTCAGGCTGTAAGGTTTTCCGAGTAAGGTCTCTTCCGTGTTGCTTGTCCAATGTCCATATCTTTATTATTAATTACTATTAATTACTACTATGTGTAGCTCCAGGGAACTGCCAAACTGGCTCCCCTCATGCTAAAGACTTGATGGATAAGTAATAAATGCATAGAGTTTTGCTGGGTTGTTTTCCTGAGAAGGTGAATGATAAATTCAAGTTATTTCTTCAGTACAATTCTGCTCATTTGCAGAAACTGTTCTCCATATCTGCTTCACAGGGCATTGGAGGACATGCAGTCGAGGTACCCAGTTTCCAGTCTCTCAAGTTCACAAGAATAGCTCTGACTTTTTCCAGAGCATTGAAAACAGCATAAATATGAGCCAAGAGAGGCTCGCAGATTCCAACACTTCCCTTTTCCAGTAAGATGTGAGCCCATTGATTAGAAAAGTCTATTAGTGGCTACCCTTATCTCCCCAGCTTAGTTGTACAGACATTTAACTGAATCATCTATGATTGGAGTGTAGTCAACTGAGCTTTGTAATCAACAAAGTCCAGCTATGATTGGAATTGCCTTCTGTTTCCCACTACTGATTACAGGGAAAGCCAAAGGCTTGAGTTGCATACTTAAGTGGGATTTAGTTTAAAAGCTAAGATTTAGTAGGTTGAATCTCCAGTAGATCTGAGGTGTCAGAATGATTCTGTCATACAAATAACAAGTGGAAGTTGGGATATCAGAATTTGCCTGTGATGTGTAGTGTTGGTTGAAGATTTGAATTGTACAAATCGTGTTCATCTTTCTCCACATTGGTTTGATGAGTCCCAAGTATTTCCAAGTGTGATCATCAGCCATTTGAGGCTATCCTTGACAATGTAAGCATGGACACTGTTTTTGCAATGCAGTATGTGAGCACTCTGAGCTGGAGCAGTCAGATAATCAAAGCCCAGCAGATCTCCTAGTCTTTCTACATTTCTGAAAGGCCATAAGAGGCCATTACTACTCATTTCCCAAGACTTAGTTGAGGTGATTCCTTCAAATGGTTGAAAGGGCCCCACTGTGGAATGTATTTCCCTGGGAAACAGAGGTGAGACTTTGAATGTGAGGGAAGATGAACACTGACTTAAGGCTGCACCATGTTATTCTGGACCAGGTTGGATCTTGATGCTCCAGGATCTTGTTACCCTTAACCTACCTTGAAGGGCAACCCTGTGAGACTCTGGCTCATGTAGTGAATATAGAATCATAGAATTCCATGTGGTGAATCATAGAATCTTTAGGGTTGGAAAAGACCTTTAGGGACATCTAGTCCAACCGTCCACCTACCACCAACACTGCCCGCTAAACCACATCACTAAGTACTACATCTACACGTTTCTGAACCTCCAGGGGTGATGACTCAACTACCTCCCTGGGCAGCCTGTTTCAGTGCTCAACCACTCTTTTAGAGAAGTTTTTCCTAACATCCAGCTTGAACCTTCCTGGCACAACTTGATAGTCTACATCAGATTCATAGCTGATTCCACTTCTAGTAACCTGAAGCCATCTCTTTACAGGCAACAAATTGCCAAATAATAACTTATGAAACACAAAGACAATAAGGATATCTTTCTTTTTTAGCTGGTATTGAAGAATGGCTCGAGGGTAGCCATGCTGTGACAGGGCACTTTGCAAAAAAAGCAGAAGGCATCTGCTGTAACTAGAGGATGCTTCCTTCTTTTCTTTTCCTTTTTACTTTTTGTTAAAGATGTATGACATCCCAGTCAGCACAGCTTGCAGTATGCCTTTGTTTTACAAATTGGAAAAACAAAACAAGCTGTTTCTCAATATAGTTGTTGGGCAGTTTGTTGCATCAAGCTGAGAGCAATGTATGGCATGGGAAGAGCCCTGGCTGATAGCAGCAAAGGAAATGTGTGACTAGGTTACAAGAACAGTTGTGTCACTTGTAGTGTATGAGAGCAACTGTGTTTCTATTCAGGTAGTGTAGAAACCCCTGGTGTGTCCCCTAACCTCAAAGCTAACTCACAAGAAAAATATGATAATGTTGTCATCTCTTGTTTTGTTCTTTCTTTCATACATACAGTCGTCAGTCTGTATCCGTTGGTAGATACTGCTGTCTCTATATAAACTCACAGACATAGAGAAGCCCAGGATTGGGTTCTGCTCACAACAAACCCATAACCTCAAACGTTTGAATGGGAAGTTGTAGATCCTGTAGGCTGTCTGGATCGGCCAGAAGAGGGAGACAACTTACACACATTGTAAAAATCATAACTTTAGAGCAGAGAAATAGGTTTGAATATCTCTGAATTCGTTTTAGAGTTTTCTGGAGACAGCCTCATTTTCCAGGGCAAGGAATAACATTAGAATTCATTACAGGAGACCAAGCAAGTCTATTTGGTGAAATAGTTTGTGAAGACACTGGAGTAAAAAAAAATCAAATATCATTTTCTGTGAGTTGTTTCCATGTAATTCTTCGTAATGGAGTCATTTTTTCTTCCCTTTTGTCTTGGTTTGGTTTTCTATTGTTATATTTATTCATTTATTTTATTTCAGAACAGGTGAGGCTATATTTCCTCAAAAACTGTTAACTGATTTGGCTTTTTATTTCACATTAACCTAGTAAAGCAAAATCAGGGAAAATGTTGCTCAAATAGAATTGAATATGAGTTTTTTTCAAACTCGTAACTGCAGTAGTGTGAAAGAGAGTAAAAAAAATATATTAAAAATTGTGAAAAAACAATTCTACTCATTTATGCCAGTATATATCTATTCCTTATTAATTTTCAAACTATGTTCCAGACCTTCCTGATGCTTCACATCTTAGGAAGTATATAAAAATAAATCAGCCAGAGATCTCAGGATTCCAATGTGCAGCATTGTGATGTATGGAGTAAGTGAATCCGTTGAAAAAGCAACAAATGTACTTCAGTGACTGCATTTGTTTGGGTTTTATCAACAAGTGTGTAGATTTTGTCTGTCTAAACATAATATAGTCGGCATTTTTCTCCTATAAAATCAAAACGGAGTCAAAACAGAGACTTCTGTGTGATCACTTTGACTGAGGGCTGGTTTTGTGCTGGCAGTGGAAAAGGGAATCACTTCTCTGCTGTAATTTCCAGGCCAGTGCATACATCTTGTTGGAAGTCACCTAGCAACTGTTTGCTGCCATTAGCTGAAGTATAGCGATTAGTTACTAGCCCATGACTTCCCAGGTTACAGTTTGTATAATTATATCCAAGCATCTCCCCGATGAGGACAGGCTGAAAGCTGGGGCTCCTCAGCCTGAAGAAGAGAAGGCTCTGAGGAAACCTTTTAGCAGCTTTCCAGTACCTGAAGGGGTCCTACAGGGAAGCTGGGGAGGGACTTTTCATAAGAGAATGTAGTGACAGGATGAGGGCAAAAGGTTTTCAACTGGAGGAGGTTAGATTTAGACTAGATTTTAGGAAGAATTTTTTTTACTGTGAGATACTGAACAGGTTGTCCACAGAGGTTGTGAATGCCCCCTTCCTGGAAGCATTCATGGCCAGGCTGGATGGGGCTGTGAGCAACCTGGTTGACAGGGAGGTGTCCCTGTCTATAGCAGGGGGCTTGGAACTAGATGATCATAAAGATACCTTCCAACCCAAACCATTCTATGATTCTGATATAGCATTTGATTTCTTCTGCAAACTCCTTCTCATGCAGAAGTGAATATCAAGTCAGATCATGACTATTGCTTATCTCTCCAGCAAGCAGGTAGCATTATTTCCTTTCCCCCACTCCCCTTTCCTGTCATATTTCATGTCTTCCAGGTGATTGCTATAAGTTAAATGCATTACCAAGAGAAAATAATGAAGTCTCACAAAGATACCAGTATAATTTTCTGCAGCTTTGTTAATATTTTAATTTTAACTGGGAATTGCATAAATGACTGTCCATATCTCCCATGTTGTACAAGGTCCAGGCGAGAGGAGAGACCTCTCAGATTTAGCAGTCGAGACTCACCATTTTGTTTGCAAAGATCCTTTAGCTCTGACTACAACGTTTTTACCTACAACGTTTTTACCTAATACCTGACAAATACTCTCTCTTCTACATGAAGGCTTTCTGAAATTTGGAGGAGTTCACTCCCTAGCATGGCAGGAAAAGCAGACATTTGTACTGCCCGATGAACCAGAAATCCATCAGATGTGCAGCACTTGGCACACCTGTGGGCCTCCCATCACTCACCAGAGGGTCCAGAGCATCTCTGGAAGCTCCCAATAAGCTCTGCTTCAGTTTTCCTGCATATCAAAAAACCATGACTATAATGCCCTTCCTTGGCTGTGTGCAAGGATGTTCCTGAGAAGTATGGTCAAATTTTCTCACAGTGCTGTTGTGTTTCACAGCTTTTTGGCTCTCCAGAAAGAATCACAGAATCACAGAATCACAAGGTTGGAAACGACCTGCAAGATCATCCAGTCCAACCACCCTCCCATTCCTATCAGTGCTACAAGCTACTAAACCATCTCTTGTAGCTCCTCATCCAGGTGCCTCTTGAACACTGCCAGGGACGGCGACTCCACCACCTCCCTGGGCAGCCATTCCAGTGCCTGACCACCCTTTGAGAGAAAAAGTTTCTCCTAATATCCAACCTAAACCTCCTCTGGTATAACTTCTTGCAATTTCCTCGGGTCCTACTATTTGCCTGTTGGCCCACTTGGCCACCTGGGCACACTGTCGGCTCATGTTCAGCCGAGCATCAACCAACACCCCCAGGTCCCTTTCCTCTTCACAATCATCCAACCACTCATCCCCAAGCCTGTAACGCTGCATGGGGTTGTTGTGGCCAAAGTGCAGAACCCGACACTTGGCCTTGTTAAACCTCATCCCATTCATCTCAGCCCAGCGATCCAGCTTATCTAGATCCCTCTGCAGGGCCTCCCTGCCCTCAGGCAGATTGACACAACCTCCCAACTTGGTGTCATCTGCAAACTTACTCAGGGTACACTCAATCCCTTCATCTAAGTTGTCAATGAAGATATTAAACAGGATGGGCCCCAGTACCGACACCTGGGGGACACCACTTGTAACAGGTCTCCAGCTGGACTTCACTCCATTGACCACCACCCGTTGAGCATGGCCCTCCAGCCAGTTCCTTATCCAACGGAGGGTAAAACTGTCCAAGCCATGGGCAGCCAGTTTCCGCAGAAGGATACTAGGAATCTAGAGAATCAACCACAGAATCATGCAACTGTTGGCTGAAGGGAGCTGGAATCTCATCCAATCTCCTGCTCAAAGAGGGCAGCTGCCAACACTGTGTCAAGCAATTTTATTTTCTGAGTAGGCAACTCGAGGTTCAGTGTTAGGAAAAAAGTACTGATCTCTGAAGGTAGAAGAAATAGAGCGATCTTAACCTGTAAGAAAGCATCATCTATCTTCACATGCTCCTAATCCTAACTTACTTGTGCATATTGGCCTTATGCCTTTTCTGAGGACTGATTTTCTATGCTCTTAATTTTTTGCTGACTGCTTCTGATCTTTAAGTGTTCCCAGGACAGCAATCCTGACCTTGGCATTGCTGTCATCTGGCACATGATAAATATTATTGAGTTCTTTCCTTTCTTCGCCTGCTCAAAGACTGTACTCAAAGCTATACATCAAAGGCCCTGCAATAAAAATATCTGCTGCAGGTGTCTTTGGGGTGATGATCAACAATGATCACATAAAGCATCCTTTCCATCCCTATCTGGCTGAGGTGGTGGTGGTCCTGTATTCACACACAGGTGAGTAATACCCATCATTTTTATGATTCTCCTCCTACTTTGTGACTGGCTGGTGAAAGACAGCTTTGACAAACAAACTCAAAGTTCCCTTCAGCTATTTTCCCTCTAACAATTGCCAGGGGCTTCAGATGAGCTGCAGTCATATTTGGCCCCAGTGAAACTTTCAGAATTGACTGGAATCATTCTGGACACTGTTGCTACCAAAGCTCATTCCCCTGTGCCCACCAGCAGCTCTGGAAGAGCACAGCACTGTGTGCCTACAATAGATGTGATTTGAAATACAATTAAATCAGCAGAAGAATTGTTTTGAATTGGGTGCCACCCAAATTCAATAGGATTATTAGGATCTGAGATAAAGCACAGATAGTAGGAAGTCTACTATATCTGTCTGTGTCTGCGTACAAGGAAAAGGTGAGGGAAATGAGAAGCTTTCTCTCATCACCCACTCCCTTGGGTTCACTTTTCTGGCATAACTCCAAGACAAGAATACCACTGGGCAAGTCTGCCAAAAGAAAAAGCACAGCCTTGCTCACCACTATAGCACTCAGCAGAGCTGGCCCCATTGGAAGGCAGCAATGGCATTGAGAATGATGTATATTGATAAAGTGATAAGTGTGCAAAATAATTATTTTTCCATGGTGAACTTAAAGATATATTAAAAGTTGATACACATTTTATGCTCCTACTGTAATTCGTAGACCATGCCCTACATCTGCCTCAGCATCACATAGGACCTGCTTCTGTTGGCACTTATACATTAGTTAAAGAAGAATACATTTTTAGTTTAGTAAAATGTGAAGTTCTTTATGGGTGCCAGGGTTCAATTTTGGTAATTAGAACAGTAATTGTCACTGACTGCTATCTAGTCATTTTAAGATTTGCTCTCATTAGTAGGGTCAGATTTTGTTACTGTTGGGAGGACACTTTAAAAAACAGCTGCTGTGGTTTCTAAATAGAGATCACAGAGGATGGAGTAGATTGTTGTAGTGATTTGTGTGACTTATGAGATATTTTAGCATATAATATTAAATACAAACTGCAGGTACAGAACAGGTGGATATTGCCATGTAATCCATTTATGCTTCATTCTGTAAAATGTGGCTATCAGTGCACAGGTACAGGATGTTTTCTCTCACAGTTTTTCTATCGGATTGTAGCAGAATTTGTTCTGTCATTATTAAACAACCCCAGACCACAAAATGGTGCTACACCATGACAGGGGCTGACTTTGCTGCATGGCAACTCTAAATCATTCATTTCTTTCTTTGTGTTCTGGGGAGAAATGTAGCCAGAAATTGACTTAAGTACTATTTTAGCATGCTTAGGTCTCTTTTAGGAAACAGCCATGTTCATTTGTAAAGGGGTTGATCGGCCCAGTGAAAGGCACTGTTTCTACAGCCCTGCCTCATTAGCTTTCTAACTGACTGTATTGGATGTGAGCTCTGCCTGAAAGTACAGGGAAGTGCTTTGCTTTCTTGTTGGTCTCACCAACAGCAGTTTTCAAGCAGTGTGAATTCATAGGAAGTTATTTGCTAAATTAAGCCTATAAAAATGAGATCAAAATTGGAAAATTGGGACCAAAGACTCCTGTCCCTCATTCCTATGTTCAAATATCATTTTTTATTCCTTCATAATAAATGATTTTCAGATCCTAACAGGCAGATTTGGAGTTACTAATGACATTTTGAATGGAGCTTTCCTGACATTCTCAGGGGAGTGCACACAACCCTGGCTTATACACTGGAGAAGCACTGCCTTGTTATTCCAGTGACAGCTTCGTATGTATGGCTCTTTTGGCACTGGTCATATTATTTTTCAAATTGATATAAGCATATTATTGCAATATATATTATACAATGACTTTATTAAGTGATTTTAGCTCCCAGAACAGTATTTTGCTGCATGTTTGCTTCTTGTTTTATTGCCATATTTCAGAGTCAACAAAAGCTTTTAACTGGGAGCCTCCACATCTACTGGCTTTCGGTAACAGTTTTCATTTCATAGGCTCATAGAATGGCTTGGGTTGGAAGGGACCTCAAAGATCATCAAGTTCCAACATCTGCTGTGGGCAGTGCTGCTGCCCACCTGCTCAGGCTGCCCAGGGCCCCATCCAGCCTCCAGGGATGGGGCACCAAAGCCCTCTGGGCAGCCTGTGCCAGGGCCTTACTATCCTCTCAGTGAAAAATTTCCCATTATCTAATCTGAATCTCTCCTCTTTTAGTTTAAAACTATTCTTCTTTGTCCTATTCCCTCTTTCAGTCACCTGTTTTACCAGCCTGAGTGGTTAATTTTGATAGCAGAGCCTTCATATCAGAATTCCTCCAAAAAACAAGCCATCCTAGATAAATTTACAGGTAAATAATGAGTGGTTTATCTGAAGTCTGTATTATGAACTCTAACACAGTGCTAGTGTGGCAGGTGTGAACAGCATCTGCCTCCAATGTCCACCTCTCATTCAATGGCAAGCATGTGAAAAAAAAAATCGTGTTCTCTGTGAAAGGATTCATCTCAAGTTGAATTATCTGTGACATCACTAAATCTGTCTCTCTCCTAGTGTTAAATTCCTAACAATTTCTGTCAGCATGTTTAATGAAAATCTTACACAAGTGAAGCAGTACAGCCCTGGCATGGGTGACAATGATTCTGAAGACAGCCCTAGAACATGCCATTAACTTACCAAGTGAAAAATTCCTACAGGAGATATCTATTATTGTAGAGCTGCATTTGTTTTGTTTTGTCTTTCCTTATTTCTCTTTAACCCAAAGGAGTAAACTTTGGGCTTGATCTGAAATTATATTCCACTTGACAGGAAAATAAGGGATTTTGCATCCAAGTTGGAAGTTCATTTCTCATGGGCTTATGGATCTTATGATAAGGCATTTCATACTAGCCTTAAGTCAGTACATAATTATTTTGCACTTCACAGTACATTTTTCATCATGTGGCATTTCTTCTTAATGACAGTTTCATTCCTTCGTGTTACTGAATACACCCTACACATATGTCCAGTGTGGAAAAGAGTATGTAAAAATCTATCCATACTTTAACAATGGTTTTATTTCACTAAAGGAAAAGTGAATCAACACCTGAAGTCTTAAAACATACACCAGGAAATCAGGAAACTTCTATCAGTAAATGGTTGTTGTGATAAATTTGCATTCATAATTTATGAAGACATGACAGTGGATCCTATATACCAGCTTTCAGGCATCTGTTTTCATCTTTGCTTTACAGTATGTATTTAAATACTACATTTTCACCATCAAAGTGCAAGAAAACAGTGCAAAACTGACAAACCACCCAGCCAAAGACAAGATCTCTCTATTCTCAGTTACATGAATGTAACACAGTGTAAGTTATTGGCTTACAACAAAGCTACGCAGTGTAAGCTAAAATTGAATTTTGATCTACAGAGCAAGCAGGAGACAGACTTCTCCTTGTTGCTGCCTTGAAGGTGTGCCAGGCAGCTCCAGGTTGTGCAGAGGAGCTTCAAGACATGGTCTGTGAACAGAGAAAATCAAAATGAAAACTTTAAATGATAATTGAGAAAAAGTGAAATAAAGCTGTCTGCAGTCTTACCAGTGAGACTTCCTGACCACTTAATGATGGGGCACTTCAGTGTACACCGCATCCAGCACAGCTTCTGTTTCCACTCACCCTGCTAATGGAAAGAGCAGGGTTTGATTACTGACTCAGGCAGTGGTATTTGCCCTGCTTCCTGCAGTTAGGTAGATAATGTTTAAAAATACACTATTTCAATAATAGCAAAAATAAATAAATAAATAAACAAATCCATCGAGAATAAACATTATCCCTTAATTTCTAAAAATAATTATAATATGCATCTTAAAATTCATAAGAGTGTGGCTCATGAATAGGAATGTAATTTCATGATTTAAATGCTGATAGTTCAGCTAGAAAGCAACTGAAGTACATTATACACTAACCTAAGATTCTCATACTTTTCTGTGATATCAATTCAGCATTAGATATGCTAAGCCACTGCTCTTTCCCTAATAAAGCCTGAGTTATTAAGACCAATGTTTTAAATTATGCTCATGCTCTAATAGAAAGGATCTGGTTTCTTAATTTAAAAGGTGATTTTGTTTACCTCCTTTACTCGGCATATTAATTATTAAGGCAGTCTCTGTGTGTCATTTAAGATTAAATCTTACTGAATTGCTTTGAAAAATACAATCAATTGAGAAGGATAGGTCTAAGCAACAACCAACAACAGAAGACATTAGCATATACTAAAGCAGATCATGACTTAGAGGTAGTAAGAGTAGTCTTGGGGCCATAGCTGAACTAAAAGTCTCAAAAATTCCTTTACTCTGCTGAAAACTTTATTTTAATTTTTTATCAAGGCTCTTAAAAATGGATTTTCAAAAATACATTTCAGTTTTGAACCCTTTAGATTTGAGGCTCAGAATTAAGTGTATGCAACTGTGATTCGTTTTTTAAAAACTAATGAGCACTCAAAGTAATTTGTAATCTGTAATTTGAATCAGGTGAGACCTGGAGTGTTCAGTGTTTTTGAAAATGAAGCTTTGTTTTCAGAACTTTACTGGCTCTTATTTTTAGAATTTCCTTATACTGTAAATGTGGTGTTAGAGTAGAAATTTCTCTTGTCTATCCTTCTGTCTCATGCATTACCAAGTCTAACAATTTGAACATTTATTTCCGTGTTTAGATTTAAGAATGAATTCATTTAAATTAATTTGGATTTTGATTTAAAATGTTACATCAAGCTGAAGTGGCTAGTTTTCAGATTATATGACATAAATTCATATACTTTGAGAACTTTAATTTTTTTCTGAAGAGAAAAATAAACCAATGTAGCTAATTCTGAGTGAACATGCTGCCAACAACTCTGGTGCCTAGGAAAATTAGAAGGGAAATTTCCTGTTGGCTCCAGAAATAGAATTTTCTTGGTGTTGCATGTTTGGCAAAGCAAATTCTTCAAGGTGAGGGAGTTATTTTTGTTGGATTTGTGGATAGTCAAAGCAGAGCGTAATTGTCAGATTTCTTGGATACCATCGCATCGTACTGCAGGATACGGTTAAGGAAACAACCACAGTGTAGAACTGCTTTGTTGCTTCAGCCTTTTCTCATCTCAAGGAAATGCATAGCTGTTATACTTGGGAATTAAATATTGAATTCAAGCTCCCCTTGATAAAGCATAGCAATCAAATCTGAAGCTATACCTTCATTAAAAAGTTCTCATCTTCCTGGCAAAATAAAGGGCAATGCATTATAACTTCATCTTTAGCTTATGAAAGGTAGATTTTTCTGATGAGGTAAGAAATGCCCAAGCTTCAGTATACAAAGACAGCTTAAATTGAGTGCCTCTACATATGAGATGCAGTAAAACACATCGCTCATCTGCTTAGAGGCATGAATAGATGCAGCACACCATGAGACCCCATCAAGTCATCACTTGATGTCCCCAGAAAAGCTCAAGATCCTTCAGCTTCCAATCTAAATCTCCCAGAATGGAGACTGGGAGAGATTTTCACATGGACACTGTGAGAAAGCATTGTGACTTGCCTCTCTGGCTGTTCTTAAACTTTTCTCCTGTACCCATTAAGTACAGGCAGTGTTAAAATATGTACATTTTTGGTCTAACGTAGTGTGGTCACTCCTGCAATTTTAAATACTGAGAAATCCATATCTCGAGTTTTATTTAGTAATTAAGAAAATATCAGATTCTGTTATTACTGAGAGATCCGTGCAAGTGTAGGAAAGGATAACCCTTTCCCTGTAGAATGAAAAACAGCAGATGAAGAGGGAGAGGTAGAAACTGATGTAGTGGCATCCCCACTATAACAGAACTTCAGTGGCAGGGCATCTTTGCATAAATCCCAGTAGTAGGATTCCAGGAGATCTCTCCTTGAACACCAGCTTACGCACTATCCTTACCAAGCTGTCTATCATAGCCAGTGACAGGGATAATACAGTAGGAATAACTGTGGTCTTAATAATCCTGATGCATTACCCTATTGGAATAGGCTGCCCAGGGTAGCAGTGGAGTCCTAATCCCTGGAGTATTTGAGACTTATGGACGTGGCACAGAGGGGCACTGTTCGTTGATGGCACTTTGTAGGTCAGTTTGATGCAGTTGATGATCTTAAGGGTCATTTCAAACCTAAGTGATTCTATGATTCTAATCATAAATCTTATTTATGTGACCTAAAACGTGATTGCAAAGGATTGCAAAAGCCCAACACTGTGTATCAAGTAAGATAAGTTTCTTTCAGCAGTGAAGCTTTACTGAAGTCATTACTATGCCAAATCAAAATATTACCCTGTCTAGAGCTCCCAGCAGTCTTGTGCCACTGACTTCAGAGGGATGACAAGGCAGTCACTGTCACACATGATGGGTCACAGATGCCCCGACAATGGCAAAATAGAAAAGAAGTAATTTAGAAATATCCAAAAAAGAACACTGCAAAAAATCACAGTTCTTCTTGGATTCTCACAGAGTCAAATGGACTTTAAGACCTTGACACCTGGAAATTATGGTCTCATTCATTCTGGTTCTGCCCTGCTGAACATGGGAAACAATGAGGTTGCAGCAGCCAGTTGTTGAATCAAGCTTGATTAAGAGACTCGAGAACCTAAGACTTACCAGATACATATATGGTTATTTCAAATGAAGTAGCTATTGTTATCCAGCCTCGCATCAGCTCTTGGCATACAGATAACTGCAAACACCATTTTCACATGTCATACTAATTCTGCCTGTCTTATATCCCCCATTACTGCCACGGTGTGAGTGCTCCCAGCCATTAATGAAGGAATGCTGGGAACCCCTCTGAGGCACAGCCAAGTATTATAATCACTCTTACAGCTGGGAGCTGGAGCGTGGAGATGCACTGTGGAGTGTCTAAGCCCACACAGAACATCAGCACCGGACTTGAGAATTAGTTTCATTTCTTCACAGTCTCATTTCTGTACTTTTCTTTTTCTTTGTTATTTTTCCATACTGTATGAGAACCGATAGGTCACTGCCTCAGCCAGTGATGGAGCAGCTGGTGAAGGGGCACGGCTGACCCTGGGAGCACAGGTGCAAGCAATTCACCTGTATGGCCAGAAATTATTTAAGGGCTGGCAATCAAAGGGGAGGGATCTCTTCTTGGTGATGCCTCCTTTGGGATTTTTCAGCAAGCCCTGATCTTTAGAAAGTGGTGAGTGGTTCCTTTTTTATCACTGGACTGTAGCTACTATCTTTCTTGTGTGATCCAAAACTGGCTGAAGGCAATGTCTGTGACTGCCTATCCTTACGCATATTGTGCTCTGCCCACTAACAGAGAGCATTACCCAAGGACTGGGGAAGAGGTTGCTGAGAGTGCACCACTCACAAGCAGCTCAGCGCTGAGAACATCTTGGTTTGCAGGGGTTTTTTGAGAGTCATCTTCTATATAAATTTTTGTGGAAAGGTTTCCCATTTCTAGCAGTAGCACATCTCACAAAGTCTTATTTTTATTTTCTTTTTAACTCTAAAAATGTCTAATTTCCTAGCCAAGATATTTTACAGGTTCTACTTATTCTTCTCACCTGTCTGTTGTTGCTATAGCCTCCAGCTACCTAGCATGCTTGGAGGCATCTGCTTTTCAGACAGTCCATCAAATTAGGGATGTATTGTGTGTAGTTGGGCTAGGTGATCTTGGATGTCATTTCCACCCTTAATTATTCTATGATTATAGGATACTTTGGTAACACAGGACTCCCTGGTCCTGGGGCATCCTCTTTGCCTTTTCTTGAATGCTGTTGAATTACAGGAATCTACTGCCATAGAAGAATTTTTTCATCCACGTGTCCATCAATCATGCATTGCTGTTGCATCTAGTAGCAGATGTACACGTTTGAACCACACGGGGGGAAAAAAAAAAAAGACCAATATTTGCCATAGGATGGTTTTAAGTCTTTGTAGTTGGCAACTAAATCAAAGGGATGCTTATGTTTTGATGTACAGCATTTTTAAGTCATTTGTAATTTTCTATCTCCTTTTATCAACAAATTAACATCTTGATATATAAGATCATCTGCAAATTAGCAATCACCAGAACACACATTCATTTTTAATGTGTGTACAAAACAAAGGACAATTGTTAATTTGTGGTGTAGCACTTTACACTTTATAGGGAAAATAAAAATATTTGTGTATGTTAATATATTTGCTAACTTATTCCAGCACCTGCAACTGGTGAATTTCTCTGGTCTTTGTGTCTTTTTGCTGTGTGTGCTGTCCAAACTCTTTACCTTGCAAAGTGTCTTCTATTTTCATGAACAAGAGGGGAAGATGGGGAGCTATATGAAGAAGGAAACACATCTGCATCTCTCTCAACACAAATTTTTAAATATAATACTTTTAAAAAACTAATTTAAAAGATAAATTCTATGTGCACGGTGAGGGCTTTTCCTGTGTACAAAGGAAAGTAATACTTCAGTGTGGATTTAAGGCTAACATAAAAAATTGCAGATCAAATCCTCCTCCCCCAACAACCATTAATTCATTAATCCTTGAAACCATCACTGCATTGTTTTCTGGTAATTATACACACCTCATATGCTGGCTTTTTAAGACATTAATTGCATGATTAGTTTTATGATTTCTTCTGATTACCAATTAAGTTACCTTTTTCTCTCTTTTTTTGTATTTCATACATACCATTAGACTTTATAGTGCTTCTTCTTTAATTTCTCACCTAGCAGGGGTTCTCACACATTCAAAGACTGCATTATCCACTCAATAAACAGAGAGAGAGTTTAATTTTCTGTGTAAAGTATTGGTGTGGACTTGGAAGGATGATGTTTCAGATATTATGCTATCAAGAGTGACATTTAATTTTACAGGGGGGAAAAAAAAATCTTGTTTTTCCTTGTCATAACAATGTTCACAGAGCATGATTTCAAAGCTGTGCAGAGACCAAATCAAGTGATTCTGTCTGTTGGCTGAACTGAAGTTGTCACATCTTCCTTCTTTGTTGAACGTGCGTTGCCAGCTGCTCTTCAATTCTATTAGTGTAACTTCTTTTATAGAGTTCTCAGTGTCTGTGTGTATATATAAAAGTAGCGTCCCATACATCATACATCTCCTGCACAATACTCGGAAAGACTCAGGAAAAAAAAAAAAGGATCACTGGAACTGGGACTACAAGTTTGAATAGAGCTGGATTCCCCAATACCTGCTTTAACTATCTCCCAATTATCTTCCAGCCTGAGTCCTTCATAAGTGGAGAAATCCCAACTTTTCTCAAGCTCATCTGACTCCTGGCAAATGAGACCCCTGTTAACCACATTAGCAACATGCTAATGCTTGTAAACGTTAAGTGAGCACATAGGTGTGGTTTTAGAAACTTACAGATGAAAATATTGCATAGAACACTGAAATATGAAACTGGATGCAAAAAAAAATATATTTCCCTCTCTGTACTCAGGCAGAGGCTCTATATCCCAGTATTTCTTTTTGTAATAGAAAACATTTGCGTATTCCAAATCATCTCTGTATTTTGAAAGCAGTAACATTTAACAACACACAAGATAACTAAATGGAAATTATTTGAAAAAAGCCCTTCTGTAAAGGGAACATGGAAATAGCTTATAGACCTTCTCTTAGTGACTCATAAAAAATAACACTTTATATAGTATTCTCTGTGTTTGTGTGTTTTTAAGACAATGTGGAATTGATTTAATTGAGTAGAGCCAATGTCACTCCAGTCTTCAAAAAGGGCAAGAAGGAAGACCCAGGTAATTATAGGCCTGTCAGTCTCAGTTTTGTCCCTGGAAAGGTGATGGAACAGCTTGTGCTGGATGCTATCTCCAGACAACTGGGAGAAAAGGAGGTTATCAGGTGTAGTCAGCATGGGTTCACCAAGGTGAGGTCGTGCTTGACCAACCTGGTGGCCTTCTATGATGTTGTTACGTGCTGGTGGATGGGAGGAGAGCGGTAGATGTAGTCTACCTTGATTATAGAAAGGCATTTGATACTGTCTCCCATGACATCCTTATAACAAAGCTGAGGAAGTGTGGGATAGACGAGTGGACAGTGAGGTGAGTTGAGAACTGGCTGACTGGCAGAGTCAGAACTGGCTGACTGGCAGAGGGTTGTCATTGGTGGTGCAGAATCTGGCTGGAGACCTGTAACCAGTGATGTCCCCCAGGGGTCTGTGCTGGGTCCGGTCTTGTTCAACATCTTAATTAATGACCTTGATGAAGGGATAGTGGCCACCCTCAGCAAGTTTGCTGATGATACAAAGTTGGGAGGATTGGCTGACACGCCTGAAGGCTGTGCTGCCATTCAGCAAGATCTGGACAGGCTGAAGAGCTGGGCAGAAAAAAACCGGGTGAGGTTCAACAAAAGCAAGTGTAGAGTCTTACACCTAGAGAGGAATAATTGCGTGCACCAATACAGGCTGGGGGATGACCTGCTGGAGAGGAGCTCTGCGGAGAAGGATCTGGGTGACCTGGTGGACGACACGTTGGCCATGAGCCAGCAGTGTGCCCTTGTGGCCAAGAGGGCCAATGGCATCCTGGGGTGCATTAAAAAGAGTGTGGCCAGCAGGTCGAGGGAGGTGATTCTCCCCCTCTACTCTGCCCTGGTAAGGCCTCATCTGGAGCACTGCGTCCAGTTCTGGGCTCCCTAGTACAAAAAAGACAGGGATCTCTTGGAAAGAGTCTAGCGGAGGGCCACGAACATGGTGAAGGGCCTGGAGCATCTCCCCTATGAGGAAAGGCTGAGTGAACTGGGTCTATTTAACCTTGAGAAAAGAAGACTGTCAGGTCCCCTATCCAGGTTTATAAATATCTGAGGTGTAGGGGCCATAGTGGTGAGACCAGTCTCTTTTCAGTGGTACGTGGAGACAGGACAAGGGGAAACGGACTCAAGCTGCAGCGTAGGAAGTTCCACACAAATGTGCACAAGAACTTCTTTAGGTGAGGGTGATGGAGCACTGGAACAGGCTGCCCAGGGAGGTTGTGGAGTCTCCTTCTCTGGAGATGTTCAAGTCTCGCCTGGACGCCTACCTGTGCAACCTGGTGTAGGGGACCTGCTTTGGCAGAGGGTTGGTCTCAGTGATCTCTAGGGGTCCCTTCCAACCCCTACAATTCTATGAGTACACACTCCTAGTTACCTGACAGCCAGTCAGGTCAGGGAATGGAAGGGTTCTGGGAGTTTCAGGGTAATTCTAATTGGACCTGCATAGAAAATCAACTCTCAAGTTTTGTGTTGATCCTTAAAATGCTGGCTTTCCAAATCTGTGCTATAGTTCTCAAGTAAGAAAAAATGTCCACACTGTACCATAAGCTGTTTTACAGGCACCCTGTGGACCGCAAGTCAGCATGGAGAAATGTGCAAAATTGAAGGTGTTCCTGTAATAACAAGTAAGGAAACTTCCAGCTCTATAAAAGCTGCAATTTTTTCATAAATTGTAGAAAAAAGGAAGTTTTTAGAAAAAAGGAATTGTAGAAACTAGGAAGTTCCGCACAAATGTGCACAAGAACTTCTTTAGGTGAGGGTGATGGAGCACTGGAACAGGCTGCCCAGGGAGGTGGTGGAGTCTCCTTCTCTGGAGATGTTCAAGACCTGCCTGGATGCCTACCTGTGCGACCTGGTGTAGGGAACCTGCTTTGGCAGGGGAATTGGACTTGATGATCTCTGGAGGTCCCTTCCAACCCCTACAATTCTGTGATTCTGTGAAGAAAAAAAAAAAAAAAATACCAGGTTCTCTGATTAACCTTTATTTTTCTGTCACAGTTTTCTTTTTAGGTCTCTTAAGTCTGTTTCATTCGTTATTCTGCTTTGTATTGAGTAATACATGAGACAGCAGCAAAGTCAGTCCAGAAAATACAAATGGGATGCTGCTAGTTGCTGCTGTCCTGACAAGGTCAGAGATGAATGTGGGGCACCATCACCTTTAGTTAAAACTAAGAGTAGCATAAAAATTTAACTGTGGTCAGTTTGGAAGTATTTTTTTTAGGCACACTCTGCACGTTTGGCAGATATGTATGTGGGCATCTTTGGTTTTATACTGAAAAAGCAGTATGACTTTTTTGAAACATTGGAGCCTTCCAAAAGGTTAGTGCATATTTGTGACATTTCTGTCTGCTGTTTTATGGTATGTGGCAATGAATCCTCTGATCAAAGCAGAAATATTTCCTCTTAATAGCTGCATTTTTTTTAAATTTTTTTATGTTTGTAATTGCATTCCTCTGCTTTCAGCCATTCGTAACAACTTTTACTTACAGGACGTAATGAGGTAAAACCAAAGTTTGTAACTTACTTGAAAAGGAAAGAATGAGAAAAGAAGTAGCATAGGTTTTCCCATATTTTTTCCTCTGTGACAAAAATTACATGGATGCTGCTTTTGAAGGAAGATTTGTGAGAGATTTGGAGGAAAGGCAAGGGAAAAAGCTATAACTATGGCTTGGTTTTGTGTAAGGCATTGTTTGACAAGAGGAGTGAAGAGAGTGTCAATGTTATTTCCAAAAGGTGGTTTTGGTATAATTTTTTTAAAGTCTAGTTCTTCTTTCTAGAAGTGTCCAAATTCTTTGTCTTTCCGAAGGCTGAGGCCGTGACAAATGCATGATTCTGCACTTGTCTTTGGGCACTCGGGTTAAAACTTATGCCATAAGTTTTAAGATTTGAAACTTAGAGATGTTTAGAACTCAGTCACCTACTCTTATAGCAATTCACGATATTAATCAAATAATACTGTAGGATCAAACTGTGATTCCTCTTCCACCTTCGTAGCATAGTGGGCAAACGTGTTCCTAGGCATCTAAGATCACATCCTAGAATAGAATATATATCTGTAAAGAAATCCATAGAAGTTATAGTTTAGAACAATAGCCAGTTTGGATAATATAGAAAGAAAGATATAAATCCTTTATTATGACAGTTATTAGCCCAAATGATTTATAAACCAACTGTCTATTTCAGATAGATGTACAAGGAAATGATTCCGCGATCTTCCTGTTGCCAGCTTGACAGGCATCAAGGAGTGCCTGAAAACCTGAAATCTGCAGAGCTTCTCTATGTCCACATGCTTCCTATTCTGATCATGACTGAAACAAAGTTGTCTGCAGCTCGAGTTTGACGTGGAAGTGCTGCACTATGGCATGGCTGGGATGGGTGGTGATCCAGGGGAGCGTGTTGTGTGTATTGATGAGTGCCCTTGGTCAGATTGCATAATGCCTCTTCTTCAGTAAACCAACTGTATATATGGACAGTATAAGCAGGATATAGTTAAAGCAGAAAGAACATCACTATACTAAGTGTACTGCGCTAAGAAATGAGTTATGGCCCTCAGAAAATGCGAGGGGTTCTTGATGTTTCATGGATGTGTCAGAGAAGGTGCTTCCAGAGTAATATAACACATCCTAGACCTAGAAACAAACAGCATGGAAATGCTGCCAGCACATTTTCTGATACCCTCTGGACTTACTTCAATAGACATATGAGTAAATGAAGCAGCAACTCCAGGCATTTCTTCATCTTCTAGACTGATTTAACTTTTAACAAAAGCTAAGTAATATTCAAACAGTTATTTGAACAGCACATTTTTATTGCACATCCTGTACCAGTGGGTTTATTTTACAATGGATATATGAAATAATGAGTGTCATGAGAGGCTTTTCCAAAGATCTTTTGCAGTTGCACTTGTGTAAGTCCAGGAGGTTTGCATAATAAATGTTTGGGCCCTTTTCAAACTAAACTGCACCTCAGAATTTCAGTTTGCCCATTACTGACATCCATTCAAGTTCATGTTTGAATTGGGCAAAAAAAACTATCTTCACTTTACAGAAATGTAGCCATCTATAGCAACCCAAACGGATTGGAGCTGCTGCATTAGGGAAGTCTGTTAGAGTACTGTAAAGCACTGCTACATTTTGAAAACTACATTTTGCCTCTAATCAACCCAAAAAATCCTGTTATTTCTGAAAACACAACTTAAAAATGCGCACCAGCCTGCAGGCCTTTAAAAAAAAAAAAAAAAAAAGTATGTTTAAACTGTACGTGCTATCATTCCCTATTTATCTTTTGTCATTCTGCTATTCTTGATACCAGCCCAATCTAAATGAGTGCTGATATCCATCATGAACCTCTCATCCACTTCTCTACCTTGAAGCACCATGATACATTTCTTCTGGCCTCGGGTACAACTTGCTGTGCTCCCATCAGTGAACTGCTCACATGCAGCAGGCCGCATCTAGGTGACAAATGACAAGGACCAACAACGTGAAAATCCTGCATCATAACATTGTGACAATGGGGGATGTCAGAATTAGAATGCCAGCATAAATTTCCTCATTTTTTTTCCAGGTAATTCACTGTGTCCTCCATGACAGTTGTGAACCTCAGTAGTACAGTTTCCACCATATAAACTTGAAAACAAAATTGTTGAGTTCTGGAGAATATGGTGGCAACCTTCAAAGTGGCGGGACTGAAATGCTACACTGAGCTGCTCTAGTTGGGCTTCTCATTTGAGATCCTTTGTCTCCTGCTTCCCTTTTCAGTAATCTTGAAAACTTGTTTCTGAAGACAGTTTCCCTATTTATAAGGAAAGTTGTTGCATTTTTATATTTTGCAGGAGCACTCTTTCATATCAAAATTTGTTTGATATGGAAATATTGTATTCTTGCCACTTTTAAAACCACCTACGTACACACCGAGTTTCTGAATTACCAGAAAAATCTATAGGCTTTTGTGCACAAACAAACCCAGCTTTTTAGTATGCACCTGCTTAAGCAGTTCCTTTGAAAACAGCATCCTTGGATTTTTGTTTCTCCCTATAAATAGCCTTGCTTTGCAGAATGCCATTTATGACAGGCTCTTTTAAATACATTGCTAAGGAAAAATATGTAGTCCTAATTAAAAATGAATTACATACATCAAAATTAAAGTTGTTTGCAATAACATAACATTCTTCTGCTAGCATCAGCACAATCAGTGGAAAACATAAAAGGAGGTATCTTCCACACCTTTGAAAGTACAGTTGCAGTGGTGGAGGGTAGGTGGGAGGATATGGATCTTTTTGGATCATCTTTGCAGTAGGTGGCTGCAGGAGGAGGAAGCCCTGCATTACACTCTGGGAGACAGCATGAAGCTGCTTGAGATTACAAGCTACGCTACAGGTTGTTAAATACATGTGATCAATATCTCCTTATTACTTTGAGACACAAAATGTCTGTTCCTATCAACATTAGCTTTTGTAAAAGCTTTTGGAAAAAGCTGACTCTTGGAACTATTAAAATGACTTCTTGTGAATATGTTTTGCTGTAGTCAATCAGGAGCGTCTGCTCCAACATACTTTGATAGATCCATGCTGTTACGTGGAATTTCTCACAAAATTTATTTGAAGTTATGGATTTGTGCTTGGGTAAGATCTGAAAAAGTTAAAAGATTATCCTAATCTAGTAATTTTTGCATAATGGTACAGAATTTTGGGCTGTCATTCAATTCACATGATATTCATGGTACAAACAGTAGTCAATAGCTGACAGACTACATAGCAACACTTGTGTCTAAGGTTCATTTCTGTATTTGAATGGATGTTGAGGTGTGCATGAGCATCTTAGAAGAAGGCTTTTATGTAATGTACTCTCAGTATTTTTATTCCTTTAATGTTTTTCTCATTTTCAGACCATCATTAAAATATTTCAGCTTCCAAGCAGTACTGGATAAGTAAGCCTATGATCTAGTGGTGATAGACACATCAAAGTTAATCATGGCCTTAATTTAAAAAAGATAACCCAGAAAGCATAACCAATAAATACAAAGGAAGGTTTGCACTCATTTTGAGTGCATCCATTATGGTGTGTGTGCTATAGACTAAGCTGCTACCAAGGCCCTTCAAGACTCTTGAATGTTCTCTTTTTGTTTTGGGACTGTCAGAAACACAGGCTGATGGATATTCTAATCTCTCTCTAAACCAGCTGTGTCTGCCAGCTTAAGAAATAATTATGACGAATGCAGTTCCTCAATGAATTCACTTGAATGTGAAAAAATACAGCACAATAGCTGAACAGTGTAGTTTATGCACTTATATTGAGTATTTGCTCATTTTTGAAGTTGGTTTTGTGGGATTTTTGTTGTTGTTTTTTTGTTGGTTGTTTGTTTTGGTTGTTTTTTTTTTTGCTTTTGGTAGCAGTACTGCACTTCTGTATGCTGTATTTCTTTTTCTTTGAAAAGTAAAAGGTACTTTTGATAATGGGCTGTAGAGACTGTTTTCATTCATGGTAATGTTCATGGTATGGTGAAAAGTGGTCCCATCCAGGAAAAAAAAAAGTCCTATGTATTTTGTTTATACCTTTCATGTGTCCAACCTTTTGGTTTTGCTTGGGCTGCACTGAGTGAAAAGAAACTGCCTTGGACTGCATATACTGATCCAAGACAATAAATGAATATATATGTAAATAAATAAGATATATAGTTAATATATATAAGTGAAAAAAAAATTTCTTTTTATATTTTTTATTAAAATGTTAAAAAAAAGAATGCAACAAAAACCATAAAACTAGTAGGTTGTATGTGCATGCCTTGTAGCTGTGGGCAGGTTAGTTAGTATTACCAATCATTAAAGTTTCTTGGTGCTTCTGTTAGAAATTTAAGCTGCAAACTTCGATCATTTGGAAATTTGTAGCATCTGCCCCAGTATTTTATTATCTGAATTCACCAGTGAACTTTTCCCCCTTAATAGACAGATGAGAATGGAGAAGAAGCTGGTAGTGAATCATGATGTAGAAAGTTTGTTACAGAACACAGAATCAAGATGAGAAGTGGGTGAGGTCTCTTCTAAATAATTTGAGGAAGTGTTTGTATCACAGGTCTGGCTCATATAAGACACCTCTAAGCTCTTTGACATTTGCTGCATCATCAATGTGGTAGTGCATAAGAAGTCAGGAGGATTTGAGGAGGCTGTCAGGGATGCCTTCTTGGTAGAGATGCCACCCAAGAGCGATGAATAGTTGAGTGTGTGGAAATGCTGTGCAGAGGATCTACAATCAAAGCAAAACCAGAAATGGATGTTGGTGGTATGGCAGTAGAGGCTGAATCTTTTCACCAGTATTCCATTACATTTTGTTGGTGTGCAACAGATAGCAGCAGAGGGGCAGCCTGACAAAATGACATGGAAGTGCATAAGAAGCAGAAGTGTGGAGCTGGATTCCTCCACCTGGAAAAAAAAAAAATGGCTCCCATTGACTTTATTGACGTTTGCTAAATATTTATGGAGAACAAACAGTAGATGTGCACACAGTGAGGTGTTAGGAGGTGCATTTCAGCAGTTGTGACAGCAACATAAAAGGCGAGCTGTGTTTCAGACAGCCGTGCACAGCTGTCACGCCATGAAATGAGGAGAGACTGCATGAACCAGTGAATTATGACCATGAAACTATGTGTGGGGCTGTTATCAGCTTCAGTGTGTTGGAACTGATAGTGGCAATGTTAGAATATCGCAGAGTTTGCACCAGATGTTTCCCACAAATGTTCACACAGAAACAGAAAGAACACGGATATGCAGGTTTGTCAGGACCTATTGAACCAATATGAGGTTGACAGTTTCCTGGATTGCATCATTACCAGTAGCAAGATGTGATGTCATCACTGCGAGAAATCCATGAAGTGGTGATATGTGAATTCCCCATCAAAGAAAAAGTTTGCGATGAAGCCTCTAGTGGGTAAAGTGACATGTGCTGTCATCTGGGATGAGAAAGGAGTGATCCTTATGGATTTCCTGGAACCTGAACAAACCTTCAACTCTGATCACATCAGAACACTGACTAAGCTGAAATCTCAAACTTCCAGAGTCAGGCAGCACTGCCATCACAGCAGCACTGATGGATCACATCTTCTGGTGCAGATTTTTATGAGCACAGCATGCAGGCTCATAAAAATTGCTGGCGCAGATGCATAGCTAATAGTAGTGACTATGTTTTAAAGTAGTGCTTTGTAGCTGAGAACTTGCTCTATCAAATAGTGTTTTTGTGCTCTATCTGTTGCAGTTTCCATGAAAATAAATAGGAGGCATTACTTTTAAAGCAACCTACGTATATCCGTAGACTCACAGGATGGCTTGAGTTGGAAGTGACCTTAATGATCATTCAGTTCCAACCCTCTGCCATGGGCTGGTTTCCATCCACCAATTCAGGCTGCCCAGGGCTCCATTTAACCTGGCCTTCAGCATCTCCAGGGATGGGGCACCTACAGTTTCTCTGTGCAGTCTGTTCTACTGCCTCACCACCCTCATAGTGAAGAGTGTCTTCCATATATCTAAACTAAGTCTCCCCTTCTTCAGTTTAAAGCCATTACCCCTATCTGATCACCACACTTCTTGTTGGAGTCCCTCCCCAGCTTTTCTGTGGGCCTCCTTTTAAATACTGAAATGTTGCTATAAAGTTTACCTGGAGCCTTCTCTTCACTAGTCTGAACAAACTTAGCTCTCTCAGCCTGTTTTTACAAGAGAGTTTTCAGATGTACTTAGGTAATCTTAGTGCAGCTTTGTTCATTGTTTATTTCTCATATTCTAGATGTAGAGTTCCCTCTGCATAGGGCCTGATCCATGGGGTTGGTGAGCACTTATGCAAAATATATATGAACTACATGTGAATGTATGAAGTATTATGGAACACAGAGCGATTTCAAACTGGGTACCCAGAACCAGTAAGTGCGTTTTGATATAAATATCCCTGTGCCTTAAATCACCTTTTTGCAAGTGAGAACAATGTCTGCTCGTATCATAGGCAGGATATGAAATTCATTAAAATTTTGGAGTGGTTGTATACTGGAATGCTGAGTACTGAAGAAGGAAATGAAAATACTGAAAATTATTAGTCTGTCCTCGTGCTGATTTCTGTCACCAGAAAGGCTTTGCGTAATGTGAGGGAAATGAGGCCAATGGCCTCATAGACAGCAAGAGCACTGTGCAGCTCTTCAGGAGTGGTGAACTGCTGAGTACCCTGAGTGGAGTCTCTTAGAAAAATACAAATTCAACATATATGCACAAGACTGAGTTGAATAGTCAACCTTAGCCCTATCTTTTCCTGCCCATCTTAATGCTCCATTTTCCAACAGCAGTCCAGTAATTAAAAGGTTCCTCAAGAACAGTTTGTGCCAGCAAAGAGAAGCAGGTAAGTCCCACAGGATGCTTACAAAACTTCCCTTGGGAAGTACCAGCTGACTTTTCCTTCACCCCAGATGTAGGATGGAAAGTCAAATCCCTTCTGCCTGTTGCAGCATTTCACCTATGTGCTTTCTCCTTCTGGGCTTTCTCCTTCTGGGCTGTGCACTGTGAATGCTGTCATGTCTCTATTCCAGTAAATACTACATAGGAAATAATTCATCATTCAGCATTCATCAGAACTGAGATAGGAATCCCTCCCTTGGGAATGCAACAGCTGCTAAGATGCTGTGTGATGCTCAGTCAATGGCCCAATGAATATTTAACTGGGCCATGTGAAGAGGAAGAGTTTCATCAGAATGGACTGAGAGGCCTCAGCTCTGGTGGCTTCAGCTACTTGGCAGGAAGGATTATTCTGGTCCCATAGGTGGAGGAGCTCTTTGGTCCCATGCCATGCAGGCAACTGCTCCAAGTACTGAGCTGCTAGATGGAAAGGGGCACAAGCATCTTGTCCTTGTCCTTTGAAAAAAACAGACCTCCTTTGCTTCCCTAAACAAACTATCTCATTTGAGAATAATATTTATCTGTGAACCCTACATGCAAATAAATTCCCCTGTGCTAATGACTCCCTGAATGAGGCAAGCACAAAGCCATACCCATAGTTGACATCTTGTACTCAGTAGGCTGAGCAGATCCAATGGCATATTAGGTGTGAACCTTTCAGTCTGGCTGTTTTTGTATCCCAAAACGCTTAATCCAAAGTCAGAAAACACCCTCAGCAGCAGGACATCTGAGAGGTAATTTTTGCAGTGACACTGCCTAACTCCCTTGGGTTACTCTAGCCCAAGGATTACAAAAAGTGGATATTTAGGGATAGGCAAGATTTAGTCCACAAGTTATCAGGCAGCATTTGCAGGGATATCTGCATGAAAGTAAGATACTTTCTTACATTAATGTAAGATACAAGGTTGCTCATGAGAAACCTTTTCTGAAGTGTATTTAAACGACGCACTTCAAAGCATGCTGGTTCTTCTGAGAGGAGGAGAAAGAGGAGGAGAAAAAGGAGGAGAAAATCTCCAAAGCGATATATGGAAATAAGAGGAAAGGCTCTTTGCTCCTCTTGCATAAATGCACCTGACTGACACAAGAAAGAAACAGCAGACAACAGAAGCAGCTCAGAGCTCTCAGCTGAAGCCTTCTGTGGAAGTAATAACACATTGGGTTTAACCTGAACTCAAATTTTCCTATCAATCCAGTGTTTTTTTCTCATGACCTTTCCAGCTTGTATCATACATATTATATGTATCAGTACTTCAAGATGCTGCAGATATACCCTTCTTAAGATAACTGAGTACTAACAGTAGGTGGGGATACAATACAGTTATTCTGTAGCATTTGCAAACAATCTGAAGCCAGTCTGACTTGCTATTAATTTTAATTAAGGCTTGCAATGAAAACAAACAGAACAGTGAAAAGCAGGGGCAAAAATGAATGCATAGGTCATGCTTTTAGTTTGCTTTAGGCAGTAATCTGAAAGCTTGTTTTGGCATTGCAGGTGGAACACACAGACCAAAGTTTAATCTCTACTGCTTGTTTTTCTCTGAAAAATTATGTCTTCTGTTTTTCATTAGCCTCAGTGAAAGAAAATTCTAACTGTTTTTGTAACCATTTCAATCATTAGTCTACAAATCAATTTTAAATATATATCCATTCATTCAAGATTTCTAGTTCGTGCACCTTATTTTTAAAGGAAAGGCAATAGTGGATGCTGATATTCCTTTAATTAAACTTTCACCATAGGTGTAAAAGAATGTCTCTGATGTGGTCTTCCTGGAAGCTGAATTGTGACCATCTTTCTCTGTGGAACCAAACTTGAGAGAAAGGATACAAGCAGTTTCTTGCTCTTGCAGCTATGCATACTTTGCTCCATAAACAGGAGACAGTGAGTTTCTGTCTGTCCATTGCCCAAGGTTGCAGATTTTAGCATTTTAAAATGTACCAATAGCTTACATCTTTTTCACTCCAGCTGTGTAGAAGGGAACAATAGTTTTCTTCTAAAAAAAGAATGATATCCTCTTTGTTCTATGGCACTGCCCCTCCTGTACAAAAGCCTCCAGAATACATAAATGCAGGACCAGGAAATGCGACTAGCACTGACTGAGGGACGGTAGAAAGATTCATGTGGATAAAAATGCAGAGAAGCAATGTGCTAGAAACAGTTCTATTTTCTGAAGGTAGATGCTGTTTTGCTTTGTGCCTTAATGCAGATTGTTGTACGCAGCATTTCTCCTGTCTGCTTATTCATGCTTGTCAGATATCTGATGATAAATACAACGTGGTTTATCCCTAGATCTCCAGCAGTGTTAAACCTCTAACTAGAGGCAAAGCTGTAAGGGGGAGAGAAAAAAAAAAAGAAGAGAGGAAGTTACTGGATGCACAGTAGACTCAGTAGCCTCTCCCAGTTCACAATTTTTTATTCCCTTATGTCATATATGTCACAGAAGACTATATTAAATGACAAAAGTGATAATAAATAGAAAGCTATTTCTAAAATACTTTTTCTTTCATATTGTTACTTTGAATACAATTTTCAGAGACCACCAGAAAACCAGAATTTGACAAGAAAACTTAGGGAACATGAAATTACCTAACATATGAACAGTAAGTCACAAGATAATTGCAGCGTCTGGAAAATAGCAGTCTTTCAATGCTGCATATTGTGTTCTTCTTACCAATAAGAATTTTTTGTTAACAATTGCATATATCACCCCACTCATGTTCTGAAGCAGCACTCAAGGCTTAGCAATTGCTGAATTTTTAATTACATGATTTTATTATTTCTTCACTATCTTTATTTTTTTTTGCTTATGTGTAGGAAAGTAAGATAAATACATTAATTGAATGAAAGAGCATTAAATGAATGAAGGAGCAGTTTAAAATTGTTTGCAGGTATTTGCATGTGTCTGTCTTTCATCTAACGAATTGAATACTTCATGAAGAAAGAAAATGTGAAGAGACAGCCACATGTTACTTCCCACAACTGTGTATAGTGCGCTGTATGATTTGGTAGCACATTCTGGCAGTAGAACCCCTCACTTATGCAAACTGCCCCCCATAAAGCTAAAAGGAACCAACTTCTGAATTAAATTGCTCTTTGCTGTCTCTTTTGCGATTTTTCATTTTTCAGCAGTGTTCCTGGTGAGGTATTGGCACAGGCTGACCAGGGAGGTGAAGAAGTCACCATCCTTGGAAGTGTTCAATAAACATGGAGATGTGACACTGAGGAACTTGGTTAATGGGCATTGTGAGATTGGGTTTATGATTGGATTTGTTCATCTTAATGGTCTTTTCCAACCTTAATGATTCTATGAATATATATGTATTGCCGTGATACATCAAATAATGATAATTCATAATACTCACATCAATACAAACTCAGCTTACCTTATGCTTTGTCTCCATAGTAAAGTAGTTTTATAATCACATCAATACTTTATTTAAAATAGAATGAACCATTTCAGGATCCTGTAGATCAGTTCTGTAGGGTCTCATGTTTGTTTTAACTTGCATGCAGGCAAATTCAGCTGAATCAAGAAACGTGTAAAACAAGGTAAGGGATCTCAACCCACAGATTTCATTAGCTTAATTTCCTCCACCTAGGCCTGTGCAGTAGGCCACACATACTCAAGTTAGCTTTTCAGACCATATCTTGTAAAGCAGGGACTGAAATTTCTAAGCACTGGTCCCACAGTCCCCAAAAATCTGGTGCAGAGAGCATTGAGCACCAGACCAGTGTCTCTCACCTTGGTGAGTCATTTCCTTCATTTATGATGGTGATAGTAATCTATAGCTATTTCGGCATATGCTGTGTGTGTATCTACTTGTTGAGGATATGTTTATAAATCACAAGGTTTCTAACGTGATACCAAATATTTTAACAGTAATTAGAGCATATGCTGACATCAAATTTTAACTGAAACAACTCTGTTGTAAAGACTTCAGTCTGACAGCAGTGGAAATCTGACATTTATCCAGGCTTTGTGCTGTTTGAAGCTACTGGCCATTAGAGCTGAATGGTCGTGCTGCCTCCCTCAGCCTGTCCACTTCCCAGAGGTGTTTCAAGAGCATGAAGGCATTTCTTTTCCTCTTTTTGTTTGTTTGTTTGTGCAGAGCCCAGTGAGCTATATGGCTTTCCTTGGGAAATAAAAAGACTTGCAAGCATAACATTTATTCATCCCTGACATTTCAAATCTATGTGTTGGTGATTGAACATTTAGTTACATGGCTATTTTTCTAATGAACTGCCTTACTTAAAAATGAACAATAAAATGCCAGCCTGCCTTAACTGCTGTATTATGGTTAAATTCCCAGGTGAAATATGTGTAACTCTTGCTGACTTCAGTGGGAGCAGCGTACATCTGAGGGCAAAATTTGCCTCTTACGGATTGATTGTCAGATGTTTGCTGCTGTGTGCCAGATATTCAAAGGCACTTAGCTCCCAGCAACTCTTGTAATGAAGCTTCTGGCTGAATTTTCACTGTCTTTTTGTGAATCTCACATACAATGTGTAAATAAAAATGGGCCTGAGTCCTTATGTTCACTGGGAAGTAATTTATTCTCAGGAGCAGTCCCAATGTGTATCGTGATCCTATTGAGATGATTAAGTACTTATTAACATGAGTAAGAGTTACAGATTAGAGCATTCTGTTGACAGTTTAGAAAATCATAAGTCACAATTTATATTAAAGTCAACAGGAAGAGATAGGAGCAGGAAGCATTCATTAGAGATGCAGACTGTACTGGGGTCACCAGTAGCCTGTGTTGGTCAAAGCCAAGGTGTGATTTTTAAATTGCATCTTTGTTTTTGAGGGTATCGCTTCACACTTGCAATGAATTGTGCCCGCAGTTTTGAACTAACAAGGTATTTCTCTGTCTCTCAGCTTTTTATCATGGGCAGTAAATCTCGCTTGCCAAATGAGAAAGCAATTTAAGAATGAATTTAAAAGAGAATATTGGCAGAGTGCTTTATTTTATTGCTAAAATTGAACTTCTCTTCGGGCTACACCACTCTCAGCCAGCTATCTGCATTTTCTTTCCCCATATTTACTGTTGTGGGAGTGATGGTCTTGATGCTCGGCACTAGTTTCCAGCTGCTTTTTGGTTGCATAGTAGCGGTTTCAAGGAGTGAGAAAGCTCATGGCTGGGAAAAAATAGCATGCCAGCACAGCATAGCATAGCATAACACAGTGTAGCACAGAATAGAGTAGAGTAGAAAAGAGTACTTGATCTAGCAGCTGGCAACCCTTCCTGTGTCGGGGGGGTTAGAACTTGATGATCCTTGAGGTCTCTTCCAACCCAAGCCATTCTATGATTTCTATGATGAGTAGAGTAAAATAATTTACCTGGAAGGGATCTACAAAGATCATCAAGTCCAACTGCCCAACTACTTTCGAGCCAACCAAAAGATAAAACAAGTTATTAAGGGCATTATCCAAATGCCTCTTAAACACAGACAGGCATGGAGCATCATCTGTCTCTCTAGGAAGAAATTTTCAGTGACCACCCCCATGGTAAAGAAATTTTTCCTAATAGGAGAATGGGATTGTGATTCCTGCACCAATGCTGGTTATGTTTTTGGAGATCTGGACTCTGAGTGGTCTACTTCAGATTTAGCCTAACAGCAGTATTCAGGCTCTACGGTTGAGCTGCAGTTTGAAAAAGTTTCCATGTGTATTGCACGAATTTAGCAGTTTTATAAAATAGACTTTTAAAATGGTAGGCATCCATCTGTCAGACTGATTGAGTCAGTCTGTCATTGAGTCAATCTGTCATTGAGTAGCAAGGTCTTTTTGACATTGTTGCAGTGTAAATTAATTTGTCTGGAGAATTGCTTTAAATTATAAGAAGGGAGATTTAGATTAGAGATTAGGAGTAATTTTTTTAGTCAGAGGCACAGGATCAGTTTACTCACAGAATCTGTGAATACCCCATTCCTGGATGTGTTCAGTGCCAGGTTGGATGGAGCCCTGGGCAGCCTGATCTGATGAGTGGCAACCTTGCCCACAGCAGGGGGTTGGAACTGGATGATGATTAAGGTTCCTTCCTACCAAAGACATTCTGTGATTCTATGACAAATGTTTATTGTATTCCTTATTGATAGGAAACCAGCAAACATGGAATGTTAATTTCTTTTTGGATCTACTCATCATCTACTTATCAAGTGAGGTGCCACTCAAACATCAGTTGATGGAGCCAGGCAGATCTGTGAACCAGACAGACTTATGCTGGATGCACTTACAGAAGAGAAGGTTGTTTCCACACTTATTCATACATTTTCACGAAAGTCTCCCTGAAAAGCTAAGAAATGCCATATGGTTGCTTATCTTGAACTAGAAATAATGTAATCAAAGCTTGTTGAACATGAGATCTTAGACCTCAAAAGGTTTGAATTTATCCGAAGAATGTGTATGTTTATGCACACATACTTATAAAAGGCTGCATTATATCCCATGACTCAAAGCTGAATACCTTGAATTGAGGGGGTAAATACCTTGAATTGAATATTACATTTGTGTATCTTTTTGTCACGTGTACATACATGTTGTAAAGAAATACACAGACATACAAATCCCGTGTCACACAGTCATAGACAGTGTTATATTAGTCCCATGTGAGTGTAGTTCAATTTATACTATACATGAAGGCAAAAATCAAAAGCATATCATGTGGTTGTTAGAAGACTTAAATTAGCCCATTCTAGACATATGGTCAGGGAGAAAGATGCACGGATCTGGGCAGCAGCTGAGGATATTATTTCAGAGTTTAAGCGTAACAAAAGAGGCCACAATGAAACCTTAGAGACCTAACTTCAAAACAAAATTATTAATAGCCAAGAGGGTAAAAGCTTTAGTGAAATTCAGAATCTAGTTCTAAATAGGATCTCCACTTCAAGAATGAATAATAGATGGAGTCCAACTGTTCTGTGGTTGGGAACAAATTAGTGATTCATTGATTGTAATCAAATGCAGCTGCTTGTAATCAAAGCATAGGTTTTGATAGGTCATTATCAAATGATATGCTAATTTTCTGTGTATATAAAGAGCAGAGATGGAGCTTGTCAAAAAAAGTCTTGATGGTGCAAAACAGTTTTGTGAGAAGTTTACCTTTGTACTTCCTTTCTTATCTCTCCCTTTTTTTTTTTTTTTTTTTTTTTTTACCAGTCAGTATTTTCTGGTCCAATAATTAGTCTGAGTTTTGTGGGAGCTAATTGGAAATTTCACCAGCATTTGGGTTTGTGCAGCATGGTACATTAATGCAGTTGAAAGAAGAGGAGATCTTAGCCCTTCTTCTTACTTTTAGCATTATTAGCTCAGAATGAATGCTGTTATAGTTGGACATAAATTTGTGAGTCTGAATATTGTGGAGTGCTTATGCAAATTTTTTCAGATTCACCTGTTTGAAGTTTAAATGCTGAAGTAAAATGGCAGTAGTTAGTCTGTAATAGTTGATGAATGAGAACTACAGCTATTCAGAAACTAAAAATGAGATGACTTTCTAAGTGGTTAAATTTACATACACATGTGGAAGTACCTTGTCAGTAGGTCTTGAAATTACCGGAGCCAAAGCTCTATACAAAAATTATTCCTCTGCTGGTATCAAAGATCTCCTGTATAATCATAGTAACATATTTAAAGTTCAAAACTTTCCTGATACATCTTTTCCTCTGGGAAAAAGAGAGATCATTTTGCCCATTAATTGCTAGGAAGCAATTGTTAGTGTCATCCCTTGATAGGATGCATTTGATTATCTCCTCACTTATTCTGAACCAGCTCTGTGAACCAGAAGGTCACTCTCAAGTTTGAACTTCGGCTGTGCTACTTAAACAGAGATGCTGAAAAAGACAACTGGGTGTTTGTGATCTCTTGGTCTGACTTCATGACAGAGAAACCAGTTCAGTGGAAATTAGGTTAAGTTCAAAGGATTTTTAAGGGCGTATATCTATCTCTTCTTACCATACTTTTCATTCGGTGTTCATCCTGAGTTTGCAATCTGTAGTTCCTCTTTATTCCCTACTTGCATTTAGGTGATCAAGAGAATTTTTTCCATATCAGTATAGCCAGGAGGCTTACTTTTCCTAGCCTCCAGCCTTGTGTGTTAGTTGTAGAAACACTGATGTGTTGACACATTAAGTTGGTCTTCTACTTTTGTGATTTCTTTGTAACTGGTGTAATTCTTACTCTGGGGATGCTCTTGTAGAAGTGTTTCTGATATCAAAGGATGTCTGCAACGTGATGGGCACTGCAGAAAAGAAATCAGAGCACTCTTGCTCTGACATGTAGCTCCAATATGGGCGTGTCTGAACTCTGAGAATAAGCTTGCAGAATAAATGATTGAAAGGCTTTAGAGGGAAGTTCTGTTTTTCCACTTGCAGGGTTTTGCATCCAGGCTGTTGAAAGACCTGTTTTGGGTTGGAGATTCATGATCCTTGAGGTCCCTTCCAACCCTTGCCATTCTGTGATTCTGTGATTCTGTCCCAGAGTCCCAAAGGAAATCAGCTGTTCAGGCATTGGTACTGGTATGCGATGTTACAAGCATCCCCCATGATTTAGAATAATCCGTTCCTGCCCCTCCATGGCAGAGTATGATCTGAACTCATCTTCAGCATCTTCCTACCACATAAACATTTCTCTATCTCTAGAAATAATCCTAGTACTGTAACACATATTTCTAGTTTGTCTTTTCCTCTGAAAATGTCCCAGGCCTTGCAACCGTTATCACCTGTCAGTATTCATCTATAAAGCAAACACATTTCAGATTATGCCATGGTTTCTGAATGGAAAACCAGGAAGAGAAGAGAGGATTCTACTCTCACTAATCATGAATATTGGAATTAGGGTAGAAAATGTAGACAAAAGTACCAAAAGCTGTTGCATGGGTTTGGTTCTTTTTGCAGTTGTGTGGGTTTTTTTCTCCCTTGTAAGGAATTTAAGATAGTTTTCTTCAATGAGGCAATTTAAGATTACTATCTTACCATATTGAAGATAATTAATATATTACTTCATCAGTTTAATTAAAGTAATCTCCATATGGCTCAGAGTATTTATAAATGTAGACGGACAGATGACAGCAATGTAGAAAAATAAGTGCAATCTCAAAGAGCTAATTGTCTTTGCTGCTTGTAGACCATGCTCATTAGAAATGTGGCATACCCTGTAAGCCTGTTAATTGTTTCCATTGTTTTTTTCTAAAATATTTTTAGCCCAGCTGTTGTGTGACTTCTTGATTTTTGGCCAGTATGACAGGGAACAGTCTTAGATTATATTACAGTATTTTATTTCCAAAGTGAACCAGGAAGTACACTAAACTATTTTTTTTTCATGAAAACTTTCTAAAGTAAAATAAAGTTTAATGTATTTATGCTGTTTTCTTGCTCAGTTCCACACCAAATATTCCTCAGTTTTGGCTATCTTGTAGTAAGGAATGCATCTGATCGTCTAGCTCTGTGAAAACTGATGGTCGAGTTACTTCCATCATGTGCATGAAAAGTTAATGTGGAGAAAACAGAACCATAACTCAGTCAAAACTTAAAGTGGTTCAGTCAAAACTGAAATTGTGTGATTCCAGTGGACAGGCAAGGCATAGCTAACGGATGGACAAAGTAGACAAAGAAACCAAAGGACTTTTATTTCCTCTAGCAGTGGCTCCACCTATGTATGAGATAAAGATATGAACTCCAGTAAAGAACAAGAAACACAAATTCAGCTTAACATATTTCTTTACTACAAAGGTTTTCTTTGGGCGGGGAAATAAAAAAAAAAAAAAAGAGGGAGTGAGAGAGAAAGAGAAATGATACCATCTCTCATCTTTTTCTAGTCTCAGCCTTAAGCCATTATAATTGCTTAAGTGAAGGTGAACAGCACACCAGGCCAAGCCATACGTTTTGGCTTCCTGTTCTGCTGACTGATGCGCTGTTATTTGAAGTGCTGTGTACCTCATTATGTGCAGTTAATAAAGTGGCATTGTGGGCAGAGCTGCACTGCCCCCAGATCTGTGGAGCAGGTTAAAAAGTGGACCAGCACTGAAAAGTTGTGAAGCAGAGAAAACAATCTGTAAAAATTGACAGTGAATAACAATGCTAGCCTTGGATGCTCTGTGTTGCCCCATTTTCTGCTCCAAACCACAGCCAAAACAGCCTGTTCTTATTTTTTATTTCTTTATATAGTCATGCTGGCATGTTGGTACATTTCTTCACTTATTTGTGAAATCATTCAAATATTCATGCTGGGACTGCAAGAATAAAATGTCATTTTCACTTTCTAGGTGAAAATGTCTTTGTAATAAACAGATAAAGTTGAAATTTATACCTAGCTTCACAGAAGAAGTAAAATATTTCCTATCAGATTAGAGTTTGATAAAACCTTCACAGAAATGCTGTGTTCCAGAAATGCACTAATTGTTGGAGAGGCTGTGGTGGGACACAGAAATAAGGAGAAACTTTAACAATTTTCACACAAAACAAAGAGATTTCACATAATGGCTGTAGCAGAACATTCAGAGCTTTCTACATCTTCACAAAGAAATAACTAAAAAGTAGAAGTTCACAGGACCTGTGTCCCCTGCGGCGGCGGCCATGCCAGTCTCAAGATTAGCAGCACGCTCTGGTGGGCTGCTGGAAGAGCTTAGTTTTCTTTCCTTGGCCACTTCAGTTGACTTTCCTATTTGTATGCAATATGCTTTGACTTCTGCATGCATTAAGATGCAGAAGGGCCTGGGGTTGCCCTGCAGCAGATCTCAGAAGTACCCGAGCCCTAATGCTCTCAGCCTCATGTTGTGACGTCCCCACACACTACATTGGCCCTTGCTGTGGGGTCTGACATCCTCTGCCAGTGGAAAGCAGGATGCTGATGAGTATGGCGGATGAACTGGAGCTTTGCCTCTGACTCTATGCAGTCCTTTTTCCCTGCTACCCATACTGGCACAGACACTGAGCAGTAAGTTCCAGGTAGTCCAGATGTTTCCTGATTAAAAAACTACCAAAATGTGCCTAGAAACACAGACATCCTATGAAAAATCCAAGTCTTTGAAACTTCAGTGGGCTTGCAGATCTCATTTTAAGGATCCAGGTTGGCAATTTTGAAGACAGCTGGATCCAGAAGTGTGAGCAAAAGGGTTATTGGAAGAAAAGAGGAGCATTTGTGGAAGTACTTATGGTAAAAAGCTCTTGTCCATGATTTTATTTACAGATGAGTCTGATCTGTTGTCTTTACTTCTTATTTTTCCTACAGGCCTCCTTTATACAGCAAAAAATGGTTAAGGCATAAGCAATCAGTTAAACAGAACTAAATTAAAGTTGTTTACAAAAAAAGTCGTAATACACATTTGATTATTCAGCTTCGGTTGAACAAATATTTAGGGCAGCATTCAAGCTTTCATTGTTCTTATGACCAGTGTGTTTGCTGCCATGAACTCAATCACAGCACAATAGGAGGTGAGACTAAATGTTTTGACACATAACAAGTAATAATGATAAAAGAATTGACACTCTACACAGTGCAGAGGCTGTTACATTTTTAAATGCAAAATTAATTTAAAGATTGATTGAAACTTTCTCCCTTTCTTCTAGTAATGGAATTAGCGTATTATTGTGGACCTTCTGCCTCTCTTTGTCTTGCTTGTGGCATCTGCAGTGAGTTCAGCAGTGCTTAAAAGCACATTTAGATTTGAGCTTCACAATAACCTTTGTGAATACTTTTCTCCCTTGAAACTTCACAATGAATTTGATAGTGGAGATGGAGGAGGAGAGGGAGGAGGGGTTGCATTAGAGCTTCAGAGGATTCTGAAGGGCTCTGTTTATCCAGAGCCCAGGTAAATTGCTAGAGATTTAGCACACAGCTCATGCCATTTGGCTGAACGTGACCTTGAGAGGACACCCAACTCTGGTGTGAGAGGGGTAATTTTGTTTCATGCACTAGTCAATCTTGTGGCTGTTTCTTCAAAAGCAAGCAAATGTGCTGATGGAAATGTGTGACAGTGCTGTGAGACAGCCCACAAAATTGTAAGGGTTGATTATTAATTAAAGCTGTAGTACTACAGTGCAAAATTATTTCTGCTTGTTTTTAGGGGGGCTATGTTTGCTGGGCTAGCACAGTTCAGATCTTGCACAAATGGCTATTCACCTGCAGAAGCAATCATCCTTACATGGCAGCTTATGCTTTTTTGCACATCTTCTTACGAGAGGCGCTGATGAAATATCCACGTGCTGGAGGGCTGTTAGAAAAGATCTGTGTTTGACAAGGCGAGTTTTTTAGCTCTTGGGTATTCCTGTAGTTTTAACTAAATCAGACTTGTAGGGCGCTCCTAATTGCTTCGCCAGCTTCAATACGCAGCCACAAATGGAAGCACTCTGCTCTAATTCCTACTCTGAATATCAACAAGTTGTGAAAGGTTTGTATGGGAGAAGGCTGGCAGTGTCAGGACTAGGCAGCTCTCAGGAGAGCAGCCTGAGGCTGCGGGGCACAGCTACAAGGGATATTCCCCCATCATCAGTTTTGACGTGTTAATGCTCTTGTTCATTTCTTGCATTGCAATTAAAAATAATAACAAGAGAAAGAACAGCCGTAAATAATGCACTGCTTAAAGTAATGAAATCAAATGCATCTGAATCTGCTACCCTTGTCAGGGAAAACTCAGATTAGCCAAAATCTGCTAATGTTTACTCATATTAGAGTAATCTCAAAATTTCAGTATTTTTTCTTAACTGAATAAATTTATTTGTACTTCAGTTGGACTATAACAGGTCTACATGGAAAATGAAGATCTTATTGTCTCAATGACTTTTAAATTTTGGGCCCCTCACTGCAAGAAAGATATTGAGGCCCTGGAACGTGTTCAAAGGAGGGCAACAAAGCTGGTGAGGGGTCTGGAACACAGGCCATATGAGGAGAGGCTGAAGGAGCTGGGAATGTTCAGCCTGGAGAAGAGGAGGCTCAGGGGAGACCTCACTGCTCTCTATGACTACCTGAAGGGAGGTTGTAGTGAGCTGGGGGTCGGCCTCTTCTCTCGTGTCATTAGTGATAGGACCAGGGGGAATGGTTTTAAGCTACGGCAGGGGAGATTCAGGCTGGACATGAGGAAGTATTACTTTTCAGAAAGGGTGGTCAGGCACTGGAATGGACTGCCCAGGGAGGTGGTGGAATCACCGACCCTGGGGGTGTTCAAGGAAAGACTGGATGTTGTGTTGAGGGACATGGTTTAGTGGGAGCTATTGGGAATAGGTGAACGGTTGGACTGGGTGATCTTTTAGGTCTTTTCCAACCTTGGTGATTCTATGATTCTACGATTCTATGAAATGTCACTTCCAACCTAAATTATCCTATACTTCTATGAATGACACAATGAAGGAGTTCTTAGCATTCTTAGCATCAGATGAAAATAGATCCATTCATTACTATTTTTTCATTTAATTCCGTTTGAGTGCCTCTGTGTAAGGCTTGGTGAGTATTATATCACTTTGACTTAATTGTATGAAATAAATTAAAACAAGATTCAATGCATAGGAATGTTTAATGCATGGGAAGAACTAATGGCACCATCTACCACTGTAGATGGTAAAGCTTCCCAGAACTGCATCATCTTTGCATTTTTCTATATATGAAGCAATCTTCAATTTGTCCAATCCAAATTTTTCCATAGAAATTATTTTACAGGCTGAATTTCATCAATAATGTTATCCTGGGCTCCATCAGAAGAGGGGTGGCCAGCAGGGATAGGAAGGTAATATTCCCTCTCTACTCTTCCCAGGCCCCATCTGGAATACTGTGTCCAGGTCTGGAGCCCCCAGTATAAGAAGGACAGAGAATCACTGTGATTGTAGTTCCCTACGTTACCACAATGGAGCAAACCAGAAGCATGCTCAGCTCTGCTATGGCAGTCGCTCTTGTGGATTCTCTGACTTCACAGACGATGCAGGTTCCCTTCCCACACTTCCTCCCTGAGGATCTGGGCAAAATGTAAATAGTGAAAATACAATGTTCAGTAACTGCTTATCCAGGGAGCACCAGCTGAGGACTTGGTGAAAAAGTGGTTTGTGGTCATGTAACTAATGACAGCAAGTTTCGAACTGAAAGAGGGGAGATTTTGATTGGGCATAAGGAAAAAGTTTTTTACAATAAGGGGAAGTGAAGCATTGGCACAGGCTGTCCAGAGAGGTTGTGGATGCCCTGTCCCTGGAGACATTCAAGGTCAGACTGAATGGGGCTCTGAGAACCTAATTGGAACTGTATGTGTCCCTGCTCATTGCAGGGGGGTTCAATCAGATGGCCTTTAAGGATCCCTTCCAAATCAAACAATTCTATGATTCTAGGAAAGCAGAGGGAATTGGAAAACAGTAGCATTTCAAGAAAGAACTAGCACTTCAAAAATAAAAGAGGGATGGCTGTTTTAAGTAGAAAACTGTGTGGTTTTAAATATCCAATAAACCTCTTCTCAGGCAGAACCCCTTTACCCAGGCTTGTACGTTCTCTCCACAGCGTGTAGCTCAGCTGGGGTAAAGGCAGAGATGAAGTATGAGGAATGGAAAACATGCAAATAAAATTCCTGCATGTCCTTCAGACACTGCCTATGCAGCCTGTAATTTTTAGGGCAAAGGTTTGATTTCTGATACTTCCAGTGAAGTTTGAAACTGAAACAAACCCCGGCTCCTGTGGAGAAGAAAATGTGTCTGAGGAAGTTTATCCTTTTTAATCAATGCACCTAAGAAAAAGTGTTAGATCTAAAATGTATAGGTTTTGTCAGAACAGGCTTCTATAAAAATTCAATCCAGAGAATGCTTCTGTGTCTTTTTAATAAGATTTACTTTGGAAAATAAGTTTTTATAGGACTTTATCTCAGTCCTTGGAAACTAGACAGAACAGAAACGGCACTTGATAACCAAGATTTAGAATTGATTAAGTAGAAAAATATGATAGATTAGCTTTTCAGCTGAAGATAAATGAAATACAGAAGCTTAATATAGACCAGAATAATTGTTTAAGAAGTATTATTTTAAAATATTTCATTGTTAAGTAGTTTAATTACATTTTACTTGGAACAATTTCTACCCTCGTTCCTATGATAGTTTATTAACATATCATAGTGTATAAAAACGAAAAAACAATCAGTAATTCCAACCAGAGCACCTGCCATCGAGTTATTTTTCTATTGTTGATTTGTTTTATTGAAATAAACATCACAAAGGCTTTTTTTTATTTCAGTTGATGACATGTTCTGAAGAAGGGACTATTTCAAGGTAGTCTGCTGTAATATGTACTGGAAGTATTCCAAGCAGACACACACACGTTTGTTTGTAAGTGTATGTACACACACATATAAATAGTGTTCTGAGAAGAGAGCATTCATTAATGCTCTGAAACCCAAGAGAGATGAGCATTTCTGTACTACACATTTATCTGTAAGGAAGTGACAATACAGCACCAACCTCTGCAAAGAGCAGGATGCAGATCAGTGGCCATGGAAAGAAAGGCAAACTTTTCCATCAGATTCACTACATGTCCACTACAGCTTTCTCTCTCTGGAAAAAGAGTGACATCACAGAGGAACATACAAAATAATCTGATCTGTGGTTGAATATTTGGTCTCTGAGTTTCCATGAGCTCATGGGTGGTAAGATTTGAAATTTTGTCAGTAGTTTCATTGCTTGATGCCTAAAGGTGATTAGAATTTGGATTTGAGTCTCAAGTATCCTCTGAAAATCAAGTGACCTGCTAAGTGCTTGGCTGTGAACTAAGCCCAATTTCTGTTACTCATGCTTGAACCTATTGGCTACCATACTTTAAAAGATTGTCTCAACATTAATAGACGTATGCAAACACAAATCTTGGTCTGCTGAGATTTTGTGTTCTTTCTCCTTTTAATGGGTGTTCAAACATCACATATAACCTTTTGTCCATCTCTTTCTTCACAGGGCTATATTTATAAATGGTTTCACCTTTAATATGGCCCTGCTTCCCTATTTTAGAGAACAGAAATGACTTATCAGCTGGGTAGCAGATCCTTATTTTTCTGCCTCCCACAATCCATCAGGAGAGGGTTAAGAAAAGGCCCAGTTATCTCATAGCAGTCAAATTCTTTGTACATCGTTGAGTTTTACATTGAACATCTCTGTGTGCTGTCAGCTGCAGAGAAAGAAGATTACACTGTCTGTCTGCTACATGAATGCCCTGTAAATGCTGCTTCAGTGCAAAAAGCCAGATTTCTAATCAGCGATGAAATAAACAGAAACTGCTAGTTATTTTAGCATTTGAATAGTCAGATTTGGTTGCTTTAATGTACAACAGCAATTTACTTAATGTATTAACAGACGTCTAATAGGGGCAACAGCCAAAATGATAATATATTACCACCAAAGTGGTACTACAAACCCCACAAATGAGACAGGTTATGACAGTGTTAGCAAGAGCTGTTCTACGCAGTGGTTGCTCACCAGCATTTGCAGAGCAAACAGCACCTCCGGAATCTATACTGATTGGGAACAACTCATCCCCTAGTTGGCAAGGAGTAAGGTTAGCAGGAATGGAGATACGCACAATTCTTTATGGCTTTTAATGTTATTTTTTTCCAAGACAGCTGTAAACACCATCTTTCTGGGCACCACTAAACACAGTTAGAAGAAAAGCTTTTGCCTGATTTGATAAAATACAACTGCATAAGGGGAAAAGTGAAGACATAATTTGGATTTGAGCTTTTAATCCATCAAGCTGCATCACAGTAAATGTGCACATGGTGCAGGTCAGCTGTGTATGGAAATGGCAATGCAGGGTGCAGTCAGTAACTGGTCTTGAGTGTATCTGGTCTCCTAAACAGTATGTATACAGGTCAACATAAGGTTCTAATTAATTCTAAAGAAGAAAAGATCTGAATTAGGGCAGTGTCAATTTTGTATAGGAAACCCTTGTATCTTTCAAGAAGTGACAGGGATCTTTATGAAGTGATGAAACACTTTGAAAATCAGAATGAATGTGCAGATTGCTTATTCTTCTGCTAATGGGAATCATGATAGTATAGCCTGCATGGGGCTTTGTTTTCATAGTTGTGTACTGAAACAATCAAACTTCATAATTAGAGTAGAGCCCACGGTCCCAGGCTTTTAAGAACCTGTCCTTAACTCTGTTGTTCATCATATTTCCCTGCAGACTCAATACTCACCAGCAACAGAAACTGTAATGCTGGCCATAGGGGCTTTTACAAATAATGGCACTTGTAATGTTCACAGCACAACAGCCTTCTGCTAGAGATTTACTGCTGCAGAGATTCCCACCTCTACAAGCCCCTTTCCTATGGCATTTGTAAATATTACTGTTTAAAAATTAGTGTAGATGTTTAATAAAGTGCTATGAAGAGACTTTTAAACTTTGCAGAGAAAAATACCAGTTGCTTTGTAAAACATTTTTTACATAGAATACATACATTTTTACCTAACATATGCAGCTGTGACCACAGTTTCATGTCTCAGTTTAATACAAAGAAAATTCTGTGTGTCAGCAGCCATCCTTTGATGCTGTTTTGTTATCCCCACATCTTCCTTCAAAGCTTCCTTTTTCATTTCAATGTGGGGAGTCTTCAAGCTTTTGGATATCTTGGTTTACTCCATTTCCCATGCAACACTGGAAACATTAAAAGAGGCTTACAAATAGGAGTGCCAAAATGCTTAATGACCAGGCATGTCTTGGCCACGGCCTGCGGGCCGCATGTGGCCCAGCACAGCTCACACTGCGGCCACTCTTTGACCCATGCCATCATGGCAGAATCGTCTCTGCCCAGCATGGCATGCACCCATCGCTCAGCACCAACCCACTGCTGCACTATTAACCTTAGCTGGGCTAAACCCAGGCACGGGGAGAGCACAGTGCAGTGCCAGCACAAGTCACGGCAAATGAGTTTATGGATTTTGAAACACTGGCTAAACACAGTCTTGTGAACACCAAAAAAATATGCAGCTGTGCTTTCTGTTTTCGTAAAGGAGTTTGAGACCAGGATTCAAGGTTGCCAAAAAAACATCCATTTTTTGGTTCATTTGTGACACTGCGTGGTGGTTATGTCCTTGGTACAAGCAATTGTACTGTCTGTTCTCCCAGGTAACTAGCAATAGGACAGGACATAATGGCTCTCAGTTGTGCCAGAGGAAGTTCAGGTGGGTTATTAGGAAAAATTTCTCCTCAGAAAGTGTGCTGGGGCTTTGGCACAGGCTGTCCAGGGAAGTGGTGGAGTCACTGGAGGTGTTAAAGAAATGTGGAGATGTGGTGCTGAGGGATGTGGTTTGTGGGCATGGTGGGATGGGTTGATGGTTGGACTTCATGATCTTATAGGTCTTTTCACTAATGACTCCATGGTTCTGTGATTGTGTCTTTAGATCAAATGACTGGGAAATGTAACTTAGTTATTGTGGTTTACTCTCTGAATATCCAGTCATAGAGTTGCATAATTGCCAGGAATGCTGAAGAAACTCATATTTTTCTTATGTATCAAATTTCTCCTGTTGTCAATTTTAATTCCACATGTAGTGTAAGAATTGTGCTTCTTCACATCTTGAGCATGGTATTTTTTCCAGACTAGCTTGTAAGGGAAAAATGTGAAGGGCTTTGAACTCTTAACCAGGACATTTTGAGAAAGAAAATAGGAAAAAAAATCTTTCATTCTTGAATTCTGGCATCCTTTTTCTTTCTGAGCTTTGAATTACTGTTTGTTTCCTTTTTTATTTCTTATTTTTCTTTTAATGAAAGTGTTGTGGGGGGAAAAAAAAGAATCCTTTCTTGTATGTGACATAAAAGAAATAATAAGTAAAACTGAAAATAGCTGGAAGAAATAACAACTCTTTTGGTCCTGGCTTTCTCTTGCTTTAGCTTTACAGTAATGTGACTTTCTAGCTGGGCATGGACAATTGCAGTCACATCAATATCAACTTCCCTTAAATGTGTTACAGAAAATACTCACTGCTACAACTAGTATAGAATTAAACTATTCATTTGTTTTTGTCTAGGCCTAATTATGAGAGGTTGAGATCAGGCATAGACATACGTTGACTGGATCCAATGATGGTCAGAGTTTTTTGTGTGAAAATAATTAATAATTTAGAGTAATTTACAATTACCCTCTATTTTCAGGGTAATAAAAATCATATATTTTAACCAACATGGAAGCTTTGATCATGCATTCAACTTTGCAGCGAATACATGCTGCAGACAGGGAGTCATCTGCAGATCTGGAGCTTAGTTCTCTGTTTACAAAGCAGTAAGCATCCCATCTCCCATGGCAGCAAATAGGAACACTGCTTCCTCTGCTTTGGTGTGTTCAATGACAGATAAGGAAGTCATTCCAATTTTAAACGAATAAAAACTTGAATTGTTGCCAAAAGATCTGTTAAAAGTACAATAGCAAGTCTAAAAATCAAAATACATCATTCATTCCCTCTGGAATGGCTTCAGGATGCTCAAAGGCTTCATTTCAATCCCAAGGTAAATGTGAGCAACTTTGAATAGCTGTGAAGCACCTTTTGAAGTTATTAAAAAAAAAAAAAGTCTCGCTATGCTGTATCCTCAAATCTTATTAATCAATAAAGCCATAAAGTGGCAACTTAGTCATATCCTCCCGCTAGGGTAAATGATGGTTTAGACTCTTTCTAAAAATTGCTTCCTTTTTTCCTCTCTTCTCAATCATAACATTTGTTTTGTTATGGGCTGCAAATGTGCTTTTCTGGCTGCACTTTTTCACCCACAGATTCCACTGCACAGTGGGTGGAGAGCTGGGGATATGTGTTGTGTTTTCACGCAGAGCTGTGCATTAAAACTGTGCTGCTGCTGTTGTACTGTGAGTGGAACATCTTACCAAACCAGATTAGAAAGACAGTCACTAATCTAAATAAAACTAAGTAAAGCAATATGATTACTTTTTATTCAGAAAGGAAGAAGGCAGTGAAAGGAAAAATAATGCTAATTTTTAAATAAGAGCAAAAAGCTAAAATCTATGATGGTCCACATATGTATATTTGCTTGCAGTTCCATTTACAATAACCTGAAGTCCTTTAATGAGGACCTAGTCCTTTAATGAGGAGACAAGAGGCATCAATGGTGCCCCTTGTTATCAGTTCAACTTTTCATTATGAGGAATTCTGACCTGTATAATGAAATCAGATTATGTGTGAAAGATGAAGCAGTGCTATACTGAAATACTATGTGAAGGTCAGCTGTGGATTTTGGAACTGTGGGAGAGAAATAGACAACTCATTTTTGAATAGATAAAGCAAAATCTTCCTGATTCTGAAATGCAATTCAGGAGGAGTATAAAAGGAATAGGGAAAAGAGAGTTGTGTGGCACAAACACCCAAAGAGAGCAAAAGGAACTAGAAAATAATGTACAGCCTCTGACACAGAGCTTAGTTCCAGACACTAAATCTCTTTTTTTGTTGTTAGGGTTTTTTTGCTTACACGTGGAATATTCATTAGGGCCCTGGGTCATGCTCCCAGTGTTAGAGTTGGAAACATTTCCATTCTGTAGCAGTAGTTCACCTTTTAGTGCTTCCAGCGATTTACACTTATTTATTGGTAGATTGCTCTTCAATTGATTTTTATTACTCAGAGATTAAAAAAAACCTCACGTTGATGCTCAAGGAGTGAAATTATAAAACAATATTGGCTCTGCATTTCAGTGTTTAAATAATGGATGGCGAATGCTTGGTGAAAAGTAGATATTCTGAAAACACGGCATTTAATCAAATGCCATCAGAGCAATTGGTATGGATTTTATACATTTGAAGCACAGTTTTGTGTAACTTTCTTCCTGCTTTCTTTTCCAAAATTTAATTTTCACAGAAGGGAAATAAAACATCAGATTTTACTGTTATTGAACGTAGCTGAAATGCTAAAGCTGATAAAGAATGAACATGTACATTTCTAAATAACTATTTCAGCACAGAAATGGTTCAAATTTAAGCATTATCAATAATTACCTAGCTCTCCGTAGCAAACACTCACCCTCTGTGAAACTGATGTTTCAACTCAACAAAGTAACAGTCAGGACCCACTCATAATAAAGACTGCAGGTCTGTTTAAATATAAAGTATGTCATTTATAAATAATTCCAAAAGAACAGCATAACCAAATCCAGGGTTGAAACACTGAGCCTGGGCACCTGCAGGGTGTGAGGAGCAAGTCCTCAGAACCATACATACATCTGCGTCTTTGGGAAAAATCAATCCTTATTTTGCTCTTTAAGAACTAAAAAAAACAAACCATAATCCTTGTTACTACTCAGGCTTGGAAGGGCTTTGCTTCCTCTCACCTTTTGCTCACAGCTGTTCCACTTTGACAAGGCCCATAGGGTCACTACTCTGCTCCCCGGTGCTGCTGCTTACAGGTAAGTGTCAGTGTCTGCAAACTCAGTGGGGACCTCCATGCACTTGCCACAAAACTGGGAAGTTTCTTCTGTTTTCCATGTGATTCTTACAAGGGGCATAAATTCTTTGATATCTGAAGTGATAAAGCATTGATGCTTGTTTTTGTTTGGTTGTTTTTTTTTGCTTGTATTAATGCCTCAATTTATGAGATATTTTTTCAGCAGACTTTCATAAATCCTTGCCTTGTGCTTTAACGTACTTATTTTTTTTCTATGCATTAATACCTCTTGTAGAACTTGGTAAGACTGAACAAGATGAATTTATATTTGGTGTTGTTAAACAGATGCTGACTTTCTGCGAGGAGCTGGTGTTTTTCTGCCTGATTTGGATGTTAGTTTGTGGAAGTTTGTGAAGGATTTTGAGATCTTTTAGGTGACAGGAAGTATGTGGAAGTAAGTTTTATCATGCATATGAGCAACATAGATCCTAAAAGTGCTTTCACATAGTCCTACACAGTTTCATGTGTTAATATGAGGAACTTGTAAATTGTCAGCTCTAATTTGCTGAGCTGCCTCTTCAGGAGAGTTAAGTATCACTGAGATGCTTGCTTTTGCTCTATAAATACACGACTGTGTAAAGAAACATGTGTCACTAAATATCACTGCAAAAGCAACATTTCTCTATTGAAATTCACAGTTTAAAAGGTGTTCCAGGTTTTAATCTTAAGATCAAAATAGAGAACTCGATAGAAAAATAACTACTACTGTTGATCGTGTTATGGTACCCAAAATGAATGAAGATGCAGTTTACTATGGAAAGATGAATAGTGTGGATTTGATGATTGGGAGATTTGCCAATTTTTTTAATTAAAGTATGTGAAATCAAAGGTAGGGCTTCTGGAAACAGTGTGAGAAGGTGAACACAAACCAGTCCATTTCAAGAAACTAATGTTCCTCCAAGGGAGAGTGGAATGCTGATTTCCAGTGTTCATCTTTGCAGAAACTTGCCTTTCCTTGTCAGCTCAGTATGAAATGGAAGACTGTCATAACATCTGATGAGTTGTATGTCATTATTTCTGATTTATAAGCTGACTTTAGCTATTACTTATGCAAGTTCAACCAAAACTGAATAGCAAACTTTCAGGTAACCAATCTTTTATTATATTAGCTCAAGATGAAATGCTGTGCTAAAGGAAGAATCTGAAATTTGCCTTGTTTTTGTAAAGGTGTAATTAGCAGGTTTGCAGGCTGTACATGCTGTATGCTTTACTAACTCTAAAAGGGGGTAGCTTAATTGCAAGCCAGAGGACTTCCTTTTGGCTCTGATTTCTTCTTCAGAAGACTTCTCTCTCCCTTGGGAAGCATGAGCACATAGAGCTTCAAAACACCTTTAGGGCTGTGGGGTGATGCCTGCAGGGATCAGGGACTGCAAATAGGTACCTACACTGCAAGGTAGAGAAGGAATGCTTGGGAAAAGCAGGAGGCCTGTCTGCCTCAGGGCCATTCAGCATAAAGAGTCTTTCCCGTGAGTCCAGAGGAGTCTGAGGGTTGGTTTGACCCAAAAAGGCAGAGAAGGGTGCAAATTCCAAAATCTAATTTTCTTCATTGCTGTTTTTTTTACTACATGTTGGGTAGTTACTGCATTCAGGTTTAGTATTTCGTGCCATAGAAATTAGTCTTGAAAGATGAGGACATTTTGATATCTGTTCTCAGAGAAAAGATGGTCCTTTTCCTCACCAAGATCAGCTGCTTGGGGGTACCAATGCTTTCATCTTCAGCGTGAAATTGTAAGCTCCAAACTTTATTCAGGTGCAAAAGTCTTTCTCAGCAGCAAAAGGGGACAAGATATCTTGGGTACACTCGACATAATGTGCCGTTGTCTTGTAGTTTTAGGCTGCAGTTAGATTGTGTGAGTGGTTACATGGGGAAGGTTCTAAGACTAGAAAGGCATAGGGATTTCTCAGTGCTCAGAAGTCCTGGACTCTTGCTTAGAAACAGCAGACACATCAAGTTAGAAGTTGATGCCTTGCCTTGGAGATCCAGTAGTCCATAGCAGAGCTTACTAGGCTTTCTAAAGCATGATTAAGTGGTTATATACTTACTGCTCCATTCTTTCACAGTGCTGTGAATGGTCCAGTTTGCCATGGAAGTAGCTCTGACATGTCCATTTTACTAATTCATGCTCAATAATGCAAGGCCCATATTTATGGAGCCTTGGCAGCTGTTAGAAAGGCTGGCCCTTATTTCTGTTTCTATAACATGAGCTATCCTAATCAGCAAGGTTTATATGGAACACCTAATCCTGTGTTTTTGAGATTATTTAACGTCAACACCATCCATGAAAGCTTCAGAGACTCAAAACTGTTCATCTTTCATGACATGCTAGAATATCATAGTTTTCTGTGAAGTCCTAATCCAGTGATTCTTGGATGGTGGATCATAATTGACCAGCAGTGGAAGGGGAAGAGGGCTCCAGAGTGAAGGCTCTGTTTTATTGAATCAGTCTTTTCTCAGAATTCATCTACTTTCCAAAGCTAGAATTGTGGAAATGTTCTTTGGAGCGTGTTTGGTTTCTTTTTTTATATTAAGCATTAGTTGGTGTTTAAATGATTACAAGCATGTTATGAAAATTGATCTGTGCATGACTTGCTTTATAGTTGGAACTAAATCATTATTGATTCTGTATTTTTGTATTAAATTATATATCATGACTTTAAAGTGCCAAAAGCATGAGCAAAAAGGACCTGGTTCTAAAGTAATTTGTTGCATGTATTTTCCCAGAAGGTGGTATCTGGGGAGCCATGTTATTTACTACATAACTTCATAAAGCCACTTTCTGATTATTTACAGGAAGAATTTATACATTTGCTAGTTATAAAAATAAATAAGCTAATGCCAAAGAGGGTGAAAATAGAATTTCATATATTTATATATATGGTTTTATCATACCTGTTTGTGTATGTGTTTGCATATATATGTATGTGCATAGGAAAGAAGCAAAAGGTCTCTGCAGAGGAAGAGATGGGAGCCGAGGTAAAACAGTGTGGAGTTGATCCAGATAGCAGAACAAGGAGGATCCAAATGTGGCTATTTGGTCTGGGCCAGCAGATTATAGTGTAAGGTCCTAAGATACTGTGTCAGATGCTGGTCATCCACAGTGGTCAGAACAAACAGGGAAACATGGGATGGTAGTAGAGACAAATTCCTGCCACCAAGCAACTAAACGAATCACAAAATCTTAAAGATTGGAAGAGAGCTTTGGAAATCCTGGAGTCCAGGAAACTGGTTGAAGTGTTGAACTACATGTGAGAACATGGATGGCAGTTGCCAAAATCTAAACAGCCAGAGTTTGCACTGGTCAGAAGAATTTTGCAGCGCTTGAGAGTGCAAGCAGTTGGTGATGAAATAACAAGGGCATCCCACCTTGTCCTCCTTGCGTGCATTTTTTGAGTTGGCAGTGAACCAGCTGCAACTTTTGAGGGGTGGATGTGCGAAATGTCCTTTGTCAGAATGGCACCTGATCACATTTTCTTGAGTAAATAAAAAAAGCCTTTTGAAAAATATGAAAGTGCAAGCGTAAGGTTGGATATCAGGAAAAACTTTTTACAGAAAAGGCTGTTAAGCCCTGAGAAGTCCAGCAGAATGGTCTTTGCCCTGTATCACAATGAGAAAAATACCTTTCAACAACCATTTCCAAACCCTTAAGCTGCAGGTGTGAAACAAAAAGTTTTGACATAAATGCTTAATTAATTAATGTTTTAAGTTAATTAAAAAATTGATGCATTTTTATGGACTGAAAATCCAAAAAATAACCCTGTTTGTGGTGAACAGTTTTGGTCATACTGGAATAGCTGAATGAGTTTTGAGAACAGTTTTCCTATATGAAGTTTTAATAAAAGATCAGTTGCAATAGTTTCAAATTCTGGCTTTGTTTATGGCTCCTCTTTATTAAGAACAATTATAACTAACAGATTCTGCTGGAGACACTCAATTTTAGCTTCAAGCCTTCACAGGAATCTCCAGAAGATCAAAACTGTTTTTTGTTCTGTGAAATTTAATTGGCTTTAACACAGCTCCTGCTAATAACATAGAAAAGTAATAAATCAGTAGGTGTCCTCCCTTGTTGCTTCTCCTGTTACAGTAATCCCACACTGGACTGTGAGCACCATTTGATTCTCAAGTAAATCAGGAATGGTTTCTTAAAGGGCAATTTGTGAGGCACACCGCTGCTGCAGAAAGGAGCTCTGATTAGCGAGCGGTTGACATCTTTTTGTGGAAAACCTTGTGTTACGGGGAGCATTTTGCAGCACTTCAGGTGGAGAAATTAAAAGGCTATTGATCTCTTTTTCATTAGCAATCTTATTGCGCTTTTGCCAGACTGGCTGCCTAGCGCCCTGTCAGAATTTGCTCGTGGCTGCCAGTCATGCATCTGCATGTTTTCCAGCGTTGGATCATATGACACATTTTACTTTCTGCCTCAGACTGCTCTGCAGCCTTGTTCTGTGCTATTTACACTGATCTGGGAGCAGTTGCATATCAGCATTTAGTGGGAGAATCCCCAGGCACACTTGAGTTGTACAAATGTTAAGGCCCCACACTTACAATAAATATTCTAACACTCATACACTATTAATAATACAAATTCATAATATTTAGAATACATCCCAGGAGAGAGAAAGGGAGGTTCACTTGAGTGTATTACACATCATTTTTAAAAGATTTGGAAACAGCTGCTTTCTTTCCTGTCTCGTGGCAGCTGATGGATGCTGCTGCCATTGGAGACAGTGCTGTCTGCTATCTGTGTGTGTGTGTGTATGCTGTCGAGGAGCCAGAGCATCCCTTGGGATACAGAGAGCCTCGTGGTACAAACATTCAGTGTGATCCAGCACAAGTGGAAGTCATTAGTGCTGCAATAATAGCAGTTGTAAGAAAGCCAGTGCACCCATCGCTGAATCTGAGGATAATTTTGCTTCTAAAAGTATGTTGGAGGAAAATGGCTGGCCGCACCTGTTGAAAAATACTGTCATCTTACTTCCCTTGGGAAGATAAATTGGACTTCTATCAGTGACAATTCTGTCACATTTAAGAAAAATCTTTGTGGCCAGATGCTGTATTTTTATTTTCAGCTCTTTTAGATAGACCAAAACCTCAGCTGTTCAGCATTTATGTTTCTAAAATGGTAAAGATAAAGCAATCAGTGAAATATCCCATTGAGCAACTAGGATTAGGGTTTATGGAAAAGGTGCTGAATGGAGTCAGGTGTTCAGTGCTTTGAAAATCATCTTCTACATCCACATAAGGTGTCAACCTCTAAAGGATGAAATGACTATAAACACTCAGTGCATCTGCTCAGTGGTCTGGGTGAGTTCATTGTTCTGTGTAAGCACCAGTACAAAACAACATCATGTGCTTTACTGTTTCAAAATACCTGTCTCTTTCTGTGTGTAGGTTTGTAGGCAGGACCCTGCACTCATTCTGGCCTTCTCTAACCCTTGACTGAGGACGCCCAGCAAAAGTAGTTGTAGCTCCTGGGATACCAATGAAATTATAGTGCAGTTAATATATGTTTGCACACACATATTGCAGGTAAAAATTAAAGCAAAGACGGAAAAATACCATACTGAAAAATGTTCCTCACATGAATTGAATCTTGGAGTTGTGATGGAGTAATCTTTTCTACTAAAATTGTAATGGCATTTTGATAAGGATTTAACAGGTATAAAATATATTTCTGTATACCTTGATTATGTGTAAATATTTATCAGCAACAAGCAGAGGCAACCAACTCTGGATGTAGATCAGTTCTGCAGAGAGCTGGGTTTCTGTGGGAGCCAAAAAAAATGCATCTTCCCAAAATATCAACAAATTTGCAACTTACTGAGTTGGTTAAACTCAAGCAGAGGGGTTAAGTTGGTTTGAGTGTGTGGCAAAGGTTCTGCCAGGTAATTTGACTCGAAAAGACTTTGGGCAGAGGGAAAGGAAGAGTGACAAGAAGTCTCTTCTGGTACAGAGGAGGGTTCTAGTTTTCTTTTAACTATCTTTACTGATGTGCAGGGTGGGAGATCCTTACTCAACTGGAAAGAACCAAGACAACAAGTTGATATTCCTCCCTATTTGTAGGAATTACCATGTGTGTGTATATACGTGCTACCCACAGTTGCCGAAAAGATGGAACAGTTGAAAAGGGAACGCATGGTACTTGACTTCCATCATAGTTGTGGTTCTGGAAATGCCTTTTTATCTCCTCAGATTTACAGCTGGGGAAAGTCCTCCTGTGCTCATTTTGTGCTAGTCTCAGGGCTCAGGTCTTAATGCTGTCCTATAAAAACACAAACCTGTAATCCATGCCTGATTTCAGCTGTAAAAGTCTTTTGTTCCTGCAGTGGCCTTCCTTTGCTAGAAATCTGCTCTGCATGAACTTTCTCAGTATGTAATTACTTGAGGATCTATAGGTAAGACTTTCCAGTACTTAAATAACTAGTGTATGAAAACTCTGTGGTGAGGCCTTTCATAAGTCAGAGGAGGCTTTGGTGTAATTGATTTGATGGTGCAGTTCACTCTGGGGGCTGTAGCTAGTGGAGTCTAATGAGGAATATTGAAAAGGTTACTTTCTCATGCTGTATGTGCTTTTTGTCTTCAGTGGTATTAAACCCCATGTGTTTTGCTTTTTAAAACACAAGTCTCTTTGTATTCAAAATACAAATCTCTGGATTTCTTGTTTGTTTCGAAACACGTGCTTGTTCACGTTTTGTTGGTTATCTTTTTTTCCTTTTCTAAGTGCAAAAATGATTATTACTTCTTAACCATTACTGGTTTCTATTTCCTAATCTAAATAATGCTTTTTCTCAAGCCCTTCCTGCAAACATACGCAAAAAATGCAATTTAGAAAGGTGTTGCACTAAAGCAAACATTCTGAGTGCATTGCTTGCATTCAGTAAGAAAGCATTCTCCTTAGAAAGACTTTGGCTGCTGTTTCTTATTTCTAATGTCTTCCTTCTATCTCCCTCCCTTGCACAGAGCTATCACAGTGCTGCATTGCGCTGTAAGGGCAATCCACGTCCTGTCAGGGAAGCAGCACAGAACAATGCCAGAAAGCAAACAACAGTTTTCACTATGGCATTATAGCATAAAATTCTCTGAAGGCAGCTGTTCTCTGTGGAGAGAGCAAATCCAGCATTATTCCATACCAGTTCCCAAAAGATGTCAGCAAGGCCTTTTCTGTGGAAGACCATGTAAATTGGCAAGCAAGTATATTAGTCTATTTGGAATTATATATTTGTGACTAAGGCAAATATACAGCAATTAAGTAAAACATGGAGTAACACTATCTTGGATTGCTTAACTTCGTCTAGAAGAGTCATGTTTCCTCCAGTACCCATCTTCTTCATTTTTTTATTTTTTTTTTTTAATAGCAGAAAAGGTTATTCTGTTTTATCCCGATTTGCTTAAAGAAATCTTTTGATAGCAGTCATAAGCTTATGGCACAAAGGCAAATGCCATTGTGCTCAGACTGCTTTTATATTAGCAATCACTTCGTAGCAGAAATAATAATCTCTTGGTAAGTTAATTTTAAAATGATGATAATGACATTGATCTCCTTTCTGCAGTGCTTTGAGATTTACTGATGAATGGCTCAATGCAAGGAATAGATGTAAATTATCATCAAAAGTATTCACATACAGAAATTCCAAAGAAAATTACCAGAAAATTTAGATCCCAAAGTTTAGTACTGCTATGGAACGTCTCTGTTCTGCCATTACCAGCAGCAGAGAGCAAAAACAAACATGAAAATGTGCAAGGGCAAAGCAGCCCTGTGTGTGAGCCCCCCCTGCCGCCTGTGACTGCCATCACCAACAGCTCAGAGCTGTGCGTGAGGGTCAAGGAGGAGCAAAGAGCTGTGAGTGGTTGCAATGAGGATTAGATTTACCTGAGATGCCAAACTGGAAAGAGATCCTTTTTTTTTTTTTTTTTTTTTTTTTCCAAAAAAAAATCTAAAAAATTTTTTTTAAAAAAATTAAATATTTTAAATTTTTTTTAAAAAAATAATTTTTTTTTTTTTTTTTTTTTTTTAGCTTTCCAAATTGTAACTATTATTTTCAAATTTTCAGCACAGGTAAAACATATAACACCCTTTGCATGTATGCAACTTGAACAGAAAAAATAAATTCATTTCTGTAAAAATATTCTCTTTTCTCCTAGGTTTTCAGTGCTTTGATTCCAACAGCAAAGATTTAGTAATGGAGGTGCAGGTGTAAGGGGCCTTGCAGCTTGTGTGCTCATTTTCACCTGCTCAGTGGGAGAGGAAGGTGGGAGTGAGTGCGACCACAGGAACTGCAGCATGTAATGGCTTTTGTGCAGAAGTGTAGATACGTAGGCAGGGCAGCAAAGGATCAGGTCCCTTGGGAGGTATACAGGAAAGCAGACATACACCAAAAGTGATGTTCCTTCAGTTGAAGTCAATATTGGTGGCAGGAGGCTGGTTGCTCGTGAAAATTATCTTTTAGACTATTATAAAATCTAGCCTCTGTAGCTAGAAATGAGACTGTGACACATTTCACAGTGCTTGGATATGCTTTTCTGTGTCTGATGCCACAGTATGCATGTAAATTCTATTTTGGTAATTCCTCAGAATTTATGTGCGTTTTTATTACTGCTTTCCTGATTTAAATCCCAGTATATATGGAAAATAATTTCTCATTTTGATCAAGACATGAAGGAAATGGGAAGAAATCCCACGTATGAGTACATCTGTTTGTCTGTACATTTGCCCACACATCTAGCATCTCTGATTTGACATGATTGAATTGCTGTACGGTTGCAAAGCTATAGATGTAGCTCAAAAGGGGAAAAAAAAAAAAAGAAAAAAAAATTATATTTATTTGAGCAATGGAAAATGGGTGGAAGGAGGAAAATGCAGAACTAGGTTGCCCACTGCTACAAGGAATCAGCTGCAATATTAACAGCATAGGAATATAGATGGCAAACCAGGATTCATAGAATCATGAAATCTTTTGACTTGGAAGGGACCTTTAAAGTTCAATTCCCTGCAATGAACAGAGACACCTACAGCTCAATCAGGTTGCTCAGAACCCTGTCCAGCCTGACCTTGAGTGTCTCCAAGGGCAGGGCTTCCACTACCTTGTGGGCAGCTTGTTCCACTATTATTGGGAAAAAGAAAAAAAAAAACCCGCCTTCTTCCTTATGCCTAATCTAAATCTCCCCCCTTTAAATTTGAAACCATTTCTCCTTGTTTATCACAACAGACCTTTCTCAACAGTCTGTCCCCTTCTTCCTTACAGCCCCCCTGACAGGCTTAGGTACTGACAGGCTGCTCTCAGGTCTCCCCACAGTCTTCTCTTCTCCAGCTCTCTCAACCCCAGCTCTCTCAGCCTGCCTTCATAGGAGAGATGTTCCATTCCCGGGATCATTTTTGTTGCCCTGCTCTGCATATGCTCCAACAGGTCCATATCTCTTCTCTGCTGAGGACTCCACATCTGAGCACAGTACTCCAGATGAGGCCTCACCAGTGCTGAGCAGAGGGGCAGGATCACCTCCCTCTTCCTGCTGACCACGTTTCTTTTAACGCTGTCCAGGATATGTCTGGCTTTCTGCACTGCAAGGGAACACTGCTTGCTCATCCAGCTTGCCATCCACCAGTAACTTCAGGTTCTTTTCAGCAGGGCTGTGTTCTGTCCTTGCATTGCCCAGCTTGTACTGACAGCAGGGTTTGCCACAATCTAGGTGCAAGACCTTTTGTTGAATCTCACGGGGTTCTCCTGGGCTCACTGCTCAAGCCTGCCCAAGTCCCTCTGAATGACATCCTAACCCTCAGGTGTGTGAACTGGACCACACAGCTTGGTGTCATCTGCAGACTTGCTGAGAGTACACTCAATCCCATCATCGATGTCACTGATGAAAATGTTAAGGGTCACTGGTTCCAGTACTGACCTCTAAGGGACACCACTCATCACTGATCTCCATCCAGACTTTAAGCCATTGATCACCACTCTCTGGGTACGATCTTGCAACCAGTTCCTCATCCATTGAACAGCCCACACACCAGATCTGTATCTTGACAATTTGGAGAAAAGGGTGTTATGAGGAATCGCATCAAAGGTCATACTAAGTCCAGATAGATGACATGATTCTATGATTCTGTGACATCAGTGGCACAGTAACTACTGATACAGTTGCACCATCATAAAAAGTGACAAGGTTGGTCTAGCAGGACCTGCCTTTGGTGAAGCTGTACTGGTTTTCCCTTATCACCTCCTTCTCATCCATGTGGCTTACCATAGCTTCCCGGAGAATCTGCTCCGTGATCTTCCCCAGCACTGCAATGAATATGAAAAGCCAGTAGTTCCCGTGGTCATCCTTTCTACCCTTCTGAAAAATGGGTGCTGTATTGCTTTTTTTTTCCAGTCATCAGAAGCTTCACTTGATCACCACAACTTTTTATATATAAGAGTGGCTTGGCAACTGCATCAGCCAATTCCTCAGGACTCTGGGATATGTTTCATCAGAAGAACAGATAAAGCTGTGGGGATCAACTTTAAAACATGAACAAAAAACTAGGTCACATGAGGTTATGTTCTCAGAGGAACTATCTAGAAGTTCAAGGCAAAACATACACTGCTATGCTGTGGTAATGGCTATGTTGTACTTCCCTAAGATAACACTGTTTAGATTTCACATTTTATTCCACCTTCTACTTTGCTCTATATTGATACTATCTGTATCAACTTGAAGTCTGCTGAACTTAGGCAGTGAATGAATGTGTAGAATGTGTACATATCCTTCAAGATGGAAAGGACACTGTGGGTTTTATCTGAGAGTCAATGGTAATGTTTGTTAAGAATTCTGTGGGCTTTGGTTTCAACTAAGCTGGTTTTTAGATGTAGACAAAGCAAGGAAATGAGTGCCATTTCTTGGCAAAATTTAGCATTCCTCTTTAGCATTTGGGAACTCCTTCATGGACTCACTAACCTGAGGTTGAGGGACTGTAATCTTCTTCAGATGGATCTGCTGTTAGTTGAAAGCTTTGAAATTTTTATGCCATGAAAGTTATGGCAATAAAGTGTCAAGCTGTCTTACATAAAACTTTCAGCAAATTGTGAATCCATCAAAACTGCTTAAGAAAACTCTTTCAAAGCAACTGTTGACCTTGGATTTAAAACTGTCACGGTTTTGACATTCTCTTTCTTATTTAAGGTGTATATTCACTTTGCACTGTCTTCATCACCAATACAAGCTGAGATTGATGAGACTCATCCTTTAATTCCAGCTTTTTTTCATGACATTTGTCTTACCCATCTCCTTTCCCATCTCCAGCCTGTGCTTTTCATATTGAGTGGTAGGCTGAACTTCTGTAAAAGCAAGAGCAGAGATGCAAGGAGAATTAGGTCTTTCTAGACAATATAGCTTAATTGCTTGATTATTTTTTGTAATTTTTTTTAGTGTGATTCTTTTCAGGAATGCAAAATGATAATGTTTCTAGTTTACTTAGTAAAAGTTACAGGAACTTGTGCTAAATTTAAAGCAGTGCCTAAATCCTTTGAAGATGTGGGCTCGGAGTCTTTGTTGCCTTGCCAAGGTCTCCAGTAATTAGTTCCCTTTGGTTTTGTATCTAGACAAAAGCAGTGAATTCATCACTGCTGTTCTGAACTTGTCTCAAACATCTGTCCTGAAGTCTCAGTGATTCAATAAGATCATTGAGCTGAAGCAAGGGTCCCTCTTCTGTTTTATCTCCTGCAGGACGCACCATAATATATGCCTATCTGGTTATTCCTGAATCTAGAAACAATATAAAGAAGCAATGCAGTACAAAGACCTTAAAACAGTACAACAGTTGAAAAGGCAAGGTATCTTCCTTATTTTAACCAAATCCCAATTCTTTAAAAAATAAAGAAAAAAATGAAAAAGATAAGGTGTTTACTGACACCCTCATTTTAACCACACTTTAGAATCTGAAGGCCACTTCTGGGATACGTTTAGTGAAGGAGTACAGTTACACTTGCTCTAGGTACACTGAATCTGCCATTTTTACTCTCTGACCTGCTAATAAATTTTCTTTTCCAAAAGCTGATGGGCAGCAACCACTGAGCTGTTATTGAGCCAAATGCACTGATAGTGACGCTGCCTGTTAGAGTGCTGGGCAAACAAAATATTGGAAATATTAGAAATGCATCCTTCTCCTTTCTCTTCTGTGAAATAAAAAAATCCAGAGCACAAAGAAGATGAGTATAGGGAAATTGCTCTTATGTCACCTTGACTGACCTGTTTGTTATTTTTCTGCAAAGAGTTAAATGAGGATTTTAGAGGAGAGAAAGGGGAAACAGAACAAGAAGAATGGAAGGAATGGAGCACAGCCTGGGAAGGGTCAATGGAGACAGCACTGGGGTTGTTATTAATTGGGGAAGCCCTCTAGCCTAGCTCCTGCTAGCCTGGCAAATTGTAATCTTTCCAGGCCAAACAGGTAATCGCATGAAATACTGACCCATGTAATTGTCTGGTAATGGCAGGAGGCTGGGGGCTTATGGAGGTGCAGGCATGGCCAGTCCTTAGTGAAAGGGAGCCTGGGAGTGCATTGCAGCATTGTCTCTTGGATATTAGAAGACTGTTGAGGGGGCTGGGTAAAGAGGAAGATGCATATATGCCTTTGTGTTTTTACTTCCTTTACATGCTGTGCACCTTTAGTCACAATGTGGAGATTTGGTGGCAACTGCTCTAACATCCAGACAAGTCTCTGGCTGATGGCAAATGGGGACAACTAACAGGCTAATGTGGCCTCGCTATGATATTAGGACATTGCAGGGGTCTTTTTCCCCAAGATAGGTTCCTAAGGACACCTGAGGTAAATTTCATTTGGGCAACGTGGGATTTTTTTTATCTTTCTTTTTTTTTTTTAGCTCAGTAATGAAATGACCTTCTAGATACAGTCAATTCTATTTCTTAAATTAGATTTTTGGGAGGTTTTTGACATCCCTAGGTATTATAAAAGGAGAGAAAATAGGTGGGTGGCAGCAAAGGGAGAATTAAGAGGAAAGTGTCTATCTATTAAGCACATAATACCATGGCACTAATCCTGCCACTGGATATTTGTGCAGGACTTGGGGGCTGCGGTGGATCAGAACCACAGGATAAGAGTAAAAAATTGTTGTGTTTGCAGGCTGAACCTGACAGATTATATTTTATTTATTTTCTTCACCCTAATTTGGACTTCTTATCTTGGGGCTGTTGGCTTTGGTGAGGCAGCAAAGAGCTGAATGCTGGGTGTTGCATGTGTGCATAAGGACGCGGAGAAAGCTTAGTTATTGTCTATATTATCTCTGTGCACTGGGCTGTGATTTTTCATTTCGTAGCTCTGTCACAAATTGGTGTGCTTGAACCAATGACACAAAGAAAAGGATTTGGACACATATTGGCATGGTTTTCATTAGCCACTGTACTGCCCTGGTCTGAGCTGCTTTTGTAGATAAATCCTGCACACTTACCCCAGAAGTAACCGACAGAATAATTCTTTAGGGGTATAGTTTGTGTAATCTCCATATGGGAACAGACACATCTTATTCTGTTTTACAGCAAGCACTTTGTTGTGCTAAATACTTCCCTTTCCAGGGAGGTGGAAGGGAGAAAGTAGTTTTCTTCTAGTTTTTAACCTCTGCTACGCGTCTGTGTCACAAAATAGATTTGCTACCTGTGAGGATTAAATCCTGCTTTGGTTCAGCTGCAGTTTCACTGGCTATCATTTTGATGCCCTTCAGCTTCCATAATTTCAGTGAACCAGAAAGGCTCTTGATGCCCTGCAGGATTTTGGCAGATAGGCCTAGTGTCATGAACTGAGGCTTTCCATAGTGGGGCAGGTTTTGGAAGCTGTGCATCCTGATAGAGGAATGTAGAAAGGTGTCATTACATTATTGACATGCCTGCCCAGAATCTGAAGTGCTTTGGATGTCCATCACATTTAATATCTCAGCTATTTTTATCCTCTCTGGTCATCATTACTTTTTTTTATTATTATTATTTGCAGAGAAACCCTATTTGCTGTATTTTCAGAGATATTAATATTAACACCTTGGGAGCAGCCCACCCTGGGAGCTCTGAGGCTGCATTTCTGCTGACACTGCTTGTAATACCAAAGGCAGTGTGAGCCATTCCTTCTCCTCCCCTTTCCATCCCCATCTCTTTATTCCATTCATCCCCAGCTGTTCCCTCCAGAGGTGGCTCCACTGTTGTGCCACCGCCACTTTCTGCAGGACCACAGCTCAACTGGGTGACCTCAGCTGACTTAAAAACGCACTCAGTCCTTTCTTAATTCTTTAACAGGATTAGCAGTGAGATGAGTTTCTGATCCAGTTCACCATGAGGCCCTGCAGACAAATGGATCAGCGGGGCTGAAGGAGGCAGGCAGGGACCCAGAAAAAAGGTCCCTGAGATTGTCACCTGAAAAACAGCCCCAGGTTGGAACCTGGGTGGTCACTGTGATCCCAGTGTCCCTCTGCTTCCTGTACAGAAGGATGAGCGAGAAACATGGGAATGATCTGTGCTTTCTTACGCATTCATAGTGCACAAGGTGAATGGGAATTTAAGGATGGAGCTTGGCGAATTGTTAGGTTCAGCTTTCAAACTGCCTTCCAACCTTCTGTGCAACATATTCTAATGCCTCTTCAATTCTGTCCAGTACTCTGTGAGGTTGCCTTTATCATCCAATTGTTATCCCTCTCCCAGTCATGCAGGACAAATTTTGTCTCTCTGTGCTGGCTCACCTTTTAACTTCTCTTGTTCCTATGCTGTTTGTCTTTTTCACACTGAGTGCTGATGAGATGCTGTTGGGTCTATCTTTGGCAGTCATTTTCTGGGTAATTTCTTTAAGCAGCAAACACTAATTCCTCCCACTCTTTAAAGTGCCATATGGGATCAGATTACCAGATTAAACATGAATCCATTTTTGGATGGTATTTCTGTCCCATGCTAATTCTATTAAAATTATTGGCTATCCGGCCAAAAATACTGCCTTCTAAAGACTGACATGTAGCTATTTTTGAGGCAGAACAAGGGCAAAGGGCCATTTTCAAATATTGTTTTTAACATTTATTGCAGAGTTAGCACTTATGTGAACATAATGTCAACTGGTTTGAATTTCTTCATGTTAATGGGCACTGAGACAAATGCAAAAATATGCCTTTAGCAGTTATCCTGTAAAGAAGTATTTCTAATCCCAGCTGACACATGCAGTAATTTTGGAAGATCTTGTGGGGGCCTAAGCAAGAAAATATGGCCCTAGAGATTATTTTCATATTTCGGACAGTAAAGTTGCTTATATTTTAGCAGCAGATGATAGTTCACGGGCTGATATTCAATAGCCTTAATGGAGCTGGGTGTTTATTTGTTAAGGGAACTGGTATAAGGAATGTGTTTAATGGAGTAATGCTGTTCTGGCTGAGTATTTCTGATTCATTTTTACACAGTGAATGGACAAGGGATGGTGGTCAGAGAAAACCTAGGAGGAACTGGATGTGTTGTATTATACTCTCTTGCCAGTTTTATCTCTGATTGGTGAGGGGTGAATAATGCATGGCCTCAGTGGTATGGCTCCTGCTCTGGAAAGAAAGAAGAAAGAAAAATGTTGTATTTTCAGTCTATGGCTGAGAAGTGGCTGCATGGTTTCCATACCCAACATGTTGGCTCTCCTCTCCCCATCCCAGTGGGTGTTATAGTGAAGCATGTGGGAATTCCTTCACACCAGAGTCTTCTGGAGGATGAGAGACCACTCCATCAGCCCAAAGTGGTATAAACAAGGTTTAAAATCATTACCATGGTTTCCGCCATTACTTTCTCAGCAGATATTGTAAACTTGCAGGATTTGATTCATCATTTCTATTGGTGCAAAATTAGCCGTGACTGCCAAAAAACAATTGGCTGTTCCTTCACAGCTGTTTTCTAATTACATTAGAATACTGTGGCATCTAATGCAACCACTCAGCCGTGGTGCAACCTGCCTTCTCCCAGAGGGGCTTTCCAGAACAGCAACACTCGCTTTCAGATGAAATCAATAGCAGGGATGGCTTGAGTGCCAGTACCAGTGACTGTTCCATCATGGCCGATTCGTTTCTTTCCCAGAAAGCCATCCCACAGGACAGCTAATTGGAGAGAGGAGAAGGCTTGGAAAAACAACACCGAAAAAATGTTGTCATCTCACATCATGCTGGCACACAGCCCAGAAGTGTGTAAAAATGCAGCTTCATCAAGCAGGGAAGGAATAGTGCAGGAAAGTAAATTCCTTCATGGCTCTAACATGTGACGTGTGTGTTTTGTTCAGCTCTTATCAGCCTGTCTCCAGTAGGGTGTGATAGAACTGAAAGATGGAAGCCTGAGCAGGGGCATCAAGTTTCTCTATCCGGAAAAGCTGCACAAAATCTTTTCATTCTGGGAAAGAGGTGTACTCATAAAGTGTGTGATACAGCAGACAACAAAGATGTGTAAGTGTGTAAAAGTTGTCAGTGATCCAGAGGATGTGGAAAGATGCTCATCCCTCATCACCACAGAGCAAGAATTACCAAGCAGCTGAAAAGCACTTTTTCTTCATAATGCAAAATAAATTGAAGATTTCACTACAACAAGACGTTTTGGACACTGCATGTTTAAAGGAGGTTAAGAAATGATAAGGGAAATACAGAAAAATACATCAAAGGTTATTTAATGCAGTGATCTGGATACAATTTTCAGTTCAGGAAGAACTCAGTCTCTGACTGACCAGAGGTAGAAGATTACATTAGGGAAATACCATTTTACAGCTTTCAGCTAAGTGAGGATGCTTTCATAAGCATGAATTTTCAGCTTTTCTTGGTTCTTCTGTATATCTGACACATCTGAGAATGGACCAATGAGTCCCAAGCTTGGAAAACTCCAACTGTACACATTTTTAAGTTTTCTGAAGGGAAAAGATTCTCTCCTGGGGAGTCTTCCCTACACTCACACCTGCTCCTGTGTGTGCTGCTGATTAATCTCAGGAAACACAAACTCCACCTCATCCTCCTGGCTTCTCCCTTTGGGTTTTCTTTCTATCATGGTCCCTTTGAGTCTTTCTTTTAGACTTTCTGGAAGACGTCTTGAGGCAGGGGTACACATATCTTTATTCCTATCTAAAGAGGAGTTAAACTGGCTCAAGTAGTGAATAGCAAGGGTGCCAATTCTAAAGCTGATTTTCTTTGAGGGAACACTTGCTTAATGTGATAACCCAGGTGCCTTTGCCATTGAGAAATGTCCACATGCTGTGGTCTGGATGACTTGACAGTCAGAGAGGGTTTTGTTTTTTTTTTTTAAAGCAGAGGAAATAATAAACTCATCTTAAACCACAGAGCTTTGTATCTGCAGGGGGATGTTAGGTTATCTCCTTAGTTTTTATTTAAGTAGCAAAAAAAAAAAGTCATCTTTTATGGTTGAAAAGATAATGGGGAAGCAAATTAAGTGTAAACTGACAAGATTGAGTCAGAAGATGGTCTAAAATGAGAGAAGCAGGCTGTTTTCATCACAGTCATGAGTCACTCGTTGTCCAGTTTGGATGATATTATCTCTTTCACTGCTAAGGAGGACCCCAAAGGAGGGAGACACATATGTAAAAATGCTATATATTAGCATAACGCAATGTTGTTCAGTGCAAATGCTCACTACTATCCAATGTGTTGCTGTTTCAGCACAGCTGGGAAAGAGCAGAGCACAAAGATCCACATTCTCCAAGGCTTTTAAGCATTGAAGTCCCCTTGGGATTATGAGCTGCATATCCCCAAAACAGCTACGTGTATGAATCCCTTTGTGGCTCTGACCAAGAGCTCAGCAGGCTGTCTGAGCTTCTAGTAGGACTAAATGTTTGGATAAATGCTTTTTTTTTTTTTTTTTTCCCTATCCCTTCCCCCAGTCTCTTTGCAGTTCAGGCTTTTAAAATAATGGCTGACTAATACGTTCATTTTGGTTCTTCACAACAATCTTTCTCCAGAATCACTAAAGCTGCTTTAAATGTGTATATCTGTTGCATCTCTGGTTCTTTACTGAATTATGTGAAGTTATCAAACTGGGAGCCTGAAGATTGCTTGTGTCTATTTTTTTTCCCCTGTCTGTAAATAATGTATTGCAGAAAAATCATACGTGTTCTTATTTGAAGAACATGCTTAAGAAGCTTAATAACATTTTATCCAAAAATATTTGACAGAGCATGATTTAAGGAATTGTGGACATGCTTAATGATGTGATGAAAAGAGTAACCTGTGCTACTTTTTCCAATGGCTTTCAATATCCTTTGGGTTATGTTGACAAAGATGATTCATCTGTGCTACTAAAAATAATTTGAAATGGAAGGTGGGTGTTTGTTTTCCTTCCTGTCCTACAGAGATTATTGTAAAGAATGGTGCAGCACCTGTAATACCGGAGAGTTAAATAAATACTAGGTGCAGTTAAAATGGTTTGAAGTGCATTTCTTCCACTGGAGTGATTAGGCTGCGTAGAATTAAGGAAATCTGATTTTTTTCACAACTTTGCTTTGTTTATATCCATATTATATCAATATGTAACACATGTTACAATATATAGAAACGTAATATTTATATAATCCTTTGGGAAGGATTTATTTGTAACTTTTTAGAGCCTTATGTCTAACAGTGCAGTGCTTCTGTGCTGTGTGTGTTTCCTTAATGGTTTCAGGAGAGACCATTCCTGGTTTTTGTCACTTCTGTAGCTTGCTGCCTACAGTGGCAGTCTGCTGAGCTTGGGGCTGCAGGCTTAAAAGGGGTGGAAATCTCACACCAACCTCAGTCGTGGACTGTGTAGAAGTGGACACCTGCAGCTAGTGACACCCTGAAAGTCTCTCAGTGAGAACACTGAATATTGCTGCAGGGATGGGATGAAGACTGCAGACACCATTTCTCTAGAGCATTGCTACTGTTTTACGGAAATGTTTTAAAAGAGAGAAGTGCAATGCAGAATGACCATGAATAACCCAAAACAATTAACGTCTGGGCTTGTCAGTGTTCCATTTTGAACTCTGCAGAGGTTCTGTACAGCCATCTTGAGTTGTTATCACCTTTAATGGTGATGACCCCATTTCTATCCAGCAAAAAAGCCCTTGGATGTTTTAACCTCTCAGTGACAAAAAAAACAGAGTGAAGTTGTGACTCTGGGACTTTACCTGATGAGGTAGAACAGGGTAACAGACATTTAATTTGCACTGTGACAAGGTTCCCATGAGAACATAGGATGCAGTGCAGTATAAATATTGACACTGATAGCTAGACACAGTGACTGTTTGGCATATGAGCTAGTTAGATGAACTGAGCCCTTCGAAGAAATAAAATGATAATTTCTACACACAAGAGAAGGGACAGATCAGCAAGGTCTGCCATATTTCAGTCACTTCTGAGTTTTTATTTTTCAAGCCAATGCTTTATTATTTTTTTTTCCTGCTGTACATTTGAATTACTTTTCCAGCCCAGACATTTTGCTTATTTGAAATTAGACTTGAGCCCAACTGGTGAATTCCTACTACAGTTTCAGTTTATTCTTCTGCAAATAGGAATCGGGTTTTCCTACCTTCTGGAGGAATTACTTGGTGAAAACAGCAGGTGTACACCTAACACTTTTCTGAAATTATTTCAACTACCAAACAAGAGAAAAGCATAATTCAGATACATTGTTGGTAAGTTTAGAGATAAATGATAGGTTTGTTCCACTAGGATTTTCATCAGGCTAGAGGAAAAACTGCAAACATTCTTTGTTCTTTAATTATTGTTGTTATGTATTCTCATTTTTAGGGTGCCAGAGAAATAGGTTTCTTATAAGGTAGGAGAAAAGCTTGCCCAGGTTAACTGCATTTAATCAACAGAGAAGCTGGGACTCGCAGGAAGACACTGAGGGGGAGATGCATAAAAAAAATTCCATACTTCCATGATATTTTAAGCATTTTTTACTTTCTTTTGCCTTTTGCAAACGAGATGTCATCTTTTGGATAAAATTGCTGCTAAAGTTCAGGAAATTATCTGAGAGCAGAAGTAGGAGGTTGCACAGATACTATGGAAGGAAACTGAGGAAATGCAGTGAGGACAAAGCAGCTGCTTTCAGCAGGATGGCATTGGTTGCAGGTTAAGACAGGAGCAAACACTGATGAAACTCGCTGTTCTGCTGTATCGTAATGAGAAGGGAGCTCAAATGGAGCTCCTCCATTCCTTGGGAGGAATGTAGAAATGTTATGTGGGCATGCAGGGATGCCACAAAGAAGACTTGATCTCCAGAGGGCTCTTCCAACCCTTATGATTCGGTGATTTGGAATCATCTTTTCTGGTGGTAAAAATCTGGGAGGTAGGAGTAGGGAGGTGGTTCTGTGAATCTGAGATTATTCACTGAAAATCTCCTGTGTTTTTGAATTCTCCCCGTTATCCTGTGCACACATTAAAGTTTTACAGACTAGATAAGCCACAGGAACAGCATGACCCCTGTAGGGCATACTGAGTAGCAAGAAAGAAAAGTTGAGACATTAAATTTCATACAGTGCTGTCAGAGAATCAGAGTAGAAGATTAAAAATTGGTGATTTTTGTGTAGCATTGGTGATACTCTAGAAATGAAAACGCATTACAAAAAATATGAGGATCTTTGTCCTCCCAGTTTCAAAATGCTGATGTTGAATCTGAGAAGCAGTTATTTACAGAATTTGGTCAGTTTTAAAGGAACAATGTTTTGTCCCAGTACACATTCTTGTGCATTACAATAAGTCTAGAATTCTCACTGGCTCCCATAACTCCTTTAGAGATACTTTCCAGACCTCTATGTTATGTTCAGCTGGTATTACCCATTATTTTTTAACAGCATTGAACAAGCATATCTTCCAGAGCTGTTTCAATAGATCTCTTAATTTCTTTCACTACTAGGGATTGTCAAATGTACAAATTAACAGACAGCATAACCTAAAGAGGCCTCTGGTTTTGGGATACATCTGACTTTCCATCAAGGGCACTTACTTTTAGAACATACATAGCTCTAATATATGAAAATCTATCCCTTTTATAGCATCTTTTTTTTCTTTTTTCTTCTCTTTTTTTCTCTGAGCTCACAGGGATAATAATTCTTTAGAATAATTTTGAAGACTATCCTGAAAGACTGTACTTTCAATATTTTACCAATTAATAGCCAGGAATATGCTAGGGTTTGGGGTTTTTTGTGTGTGTGGTTTTTTTTTTGGTTTTTTTTTTGTACTGTAGCAAGTATTCAACTAACCAGTGAAAGTGTATGAATACTGAGAGCTTCCATTTATGCTCATGACTGCTAAAAGTATATATGGCTCTACAGAACAATGTTTGGTATCAATATTGTATGCCTTTTCACTTTCTGTTAGAGAGAGGATAATTTAGGTCTAACTTGAAAGAGCACTTGGCTCCAATGATTCTAATAATTGAAATGTATGAGAACTCTGTTTAAATACAAATCTAATCAGGATATCGCTGGTTGCCCAAGTGGAATTCAGAGCACTGTAATACTTTGATCTATGAAGGTCTTTTCTAACAGGAAGGAGAATTAGTCTTGGTTGTTAAACAAACCAACTTTCCTTTTTTTATTATTTTCCTTTGCTTCTGACATTTCTTTCTTTTTGAAGGTCTATTCAATTTTATTCATTTTGTTTTTCTCTCTTTGTATTTGCTTCAAACACGATCTTGTCTGTTTCTGCCACGTGATTCCTCAGATTCCTTCATTCCACAGTGGTGACCTGCCAGTGCTCTCTGCTGCTGTTCTGCAAAAAAACAAAAACAAACAAACAAACAAAATCCCTCAGCAGCGACATTCTTTTCGAGTAATAGGAGGCAATTGCTTTTGTGTAGCTTAAAAATCAAGACAGTTCAAACTGTGCAGGAAGCATGTTCTCAATAGCATTGAGTCTAGCCACTTGAAGCTTGAAGATCATCTGAGATTCCTCTTTGAGGGAGAGTAGCAGGATGCCAGATCCACAGCTAGTCAAGAAAGACTTTGCTGGTAGAAAGATCACTCAGAAGGAAGTCAGCTCAGTTTTCTTACTGTTCTGTTCTTTCTTTGTATTGCTTCTGTGCAGCTACTATGTCCCTGCCCTGTGTTTTAGATGTCTTTGCTCGTTATTGTGTTTCCTTTATTGTGGAATCCATCACACCACATTTCTCTATAATACCCTACATTTGTTAATGACATCTCTTACTTGATGACTGTAGCACTTGAGTGACAAAAAAAACCTTTACACTTGTGCTGTCAGTTCCCATTTGCAGGAAGAGAGAGGGATTATGCAATGGTTGTGCTACTTTCCATTATTCAGGAAAACATGAAGTTAGTTCCTTGAGCTACTACAGTTTTTCAGTGTAACTCACTCTCTTTGACCCAAATTTATAAGGCCTCAATTTTGCCAAAATCCCTGTGTCTGCTACTTGCTCTTGAATGATAACATCTTATCAACCTGGACCTCCTGATGGATATTTAATAAAAGGGGAAAACCTGTGAGAGTAGATATTTCAATTCGCATACTATAACTGAGAGAGGGTATTTCTTTGCCTTCCTTGTCGGAATGCCTCTATATGTACAGCCCACTCAGAAAGAGCTAATGCAGCAGCTTAAGTGGGATTCAAGATATTCAGCTCCATTTTATAGTTGCATGGTGTTTTTGTTGTTTTTTTTTTTGTTGTTGTTGTTTTCTTTTTTTAATTTATTTATTTATTTTTTTTTTTTTACAATTTTAATCCAAATTTTTCCTAATTCTTTTCTTTATTACCATTTATGCCTCTTAGTTATGCCACCTTACTGTCTTACCAGCAGACTTCTTTCTCAAGTTCCTGGTGCTATTGTGGGCAGGGATTTTTTGTGTGTGGTTTATGGCGTAGTTCGACTAGCAGCGTTTTAATGTCTTTGTCAACAGGGCCTTAATCACACTGAAATCTCTGAATCTCTTAGATTTACCATGAGTTCTCCAAGGAAATCAGAATTGCAAAGGCTGGGGAAAGCCCCAGAGGCTTTCCAACTTAATTAGGAGTGAACTCCTTCCCTGTAAATGAAGTGGTTCTTTAAAATGACTTAGAGTCTCCATTGGCATCTCCTGACAGTGCCATGATGAAGTACAAAATATTATTAGAAAGATGTTCACCTCTTGTGACACACTCTCATATATCTTATGGAAATATGCCATAAGTACCCATAGCATTGTTTTTCATGTACAGATACTGAGAAAAGAAAACAGGTAAGACAAGTTTGCAAACACTGCAAAATAGCATCATAACTATAGTATTGCAGCCTGGTCTTTTCTATTTTTAATATTGTGAATGTAAAAATGATCAACGAAAAAACAGGTCACGAAGGAATGGATGAGGTGAAAGGATTTAGTGATATTGCCTTGCAGTATAGCACATTTAAATGACACTGCTGTAAAAAGCAAATGGTACGTTCTAATATTTATTTTTTTATTAAACACCTTTTATCTGCAAAGATGGCAGGTTATTTCCACTCTGGTCAGATATTCCTGGATGTCCACAAAGTTCTTAAGATCTGTTTTTCCTCAGGTTGACTGAACACCCCCAAATGTGGCTTAATGACAGATAAACCTGAGATACGCATCAGACAAGTAGTTCACATTCTTCAGAATTTGCTCAAAAGGCTTTTATTTAAGGCTGATTTCTCTATCATTCTTTCCCTTGTGTCATTTAACAAGCAAAATATTGCCTAACCTCCTATTTATATATCATAAATTACCCGTAGTAGCACTAAAGCACAGCTTTTCTGCTTAATTCAAAATGGGCCAGAGTCTGCTTATGGCTCACCAGAGTAAATATGAAACAGCTCTATAAGGGTTGCCCGAAATAGCTAGGATTTACAAGGATGTTGGGGTCTTTGTTTGTAATGTGTGACTTTCTTTTTGTTTAAACAGTAACTGGTAAAAGGTTTTATACATTGATCGAGTCATCGCAGGGAATTTTGGTAAATATTTTAAAGCAGACCCTCAGCTTGCTGAAGAAAAAGGCAAATGAAACTTTATCTGAAGGAAGTGGTAGCTGGTGGATGTGTATAGAAATGGACATGCAGCCTGGATCTTGTCATTTTCCTGGTGAATGATATTTGTGCTGATGCGAATGACAGGAATCGGTCCTAATCATTATTTTTTCAGGCTTTCCTTCATCTATTTCAACAGTGGGAGAAAAGCTCAGGAAAGTGCAGGTCACCACTTCCAGATGATGATGGCTGAGGGCGCTACGTGGGTAGGTTCTTACCCAGTTTTATAACTGGCTCCTTTTGCAGTAAAGCCCTTTCTGGGCCTTTACTCTAGGTTCTGTTCAGCATGGCTGTCATATGTATTTTCATTTGCTGCATGATTCAGTGATGACCAGCTGCAAAAATCCATCCCAAGGATCCCAATCCATCTGGATACTCTGTGGTCAAGATAGTAGTGATCTGCTAATGAGTCCTAGTGGTTCTTACAGCTATTGATTCTTTTATTGAATCAAAGCTGCTTAGAAACTAACATTAAACAGGGTTTTAAGTGCAAAATATAAAGGAATCTTACAGTCTCCTTTTGGAATAACACCAAACTGTACATCAGACTTGTCTGTTCTCTCAGTGCAGTTGTGTGGAGAGGGAGAAATTGTTTGCTTATTTCAGGGCAGGGGTAGTTTAATAAAAAGAGAAGAATGAAACAGGGTGAGTTTAGCCATTATTGCTTTGATTGCTGCTGGCTCATTAGCATTGGCCACGCTCCTTCAGATTAGCAGTAATTAAACTGTGAAATCAGACCGATTGCCTTAAGCTGAGACACCATACCAGGCTGTCAAGAGAAATCACAGGGGATAAATCAAGGGCCCTGTGCATCTTGGATCACCCTTGGCATGGGTGAGAGTGTGAGAAGCGGAATAATGAGGACATTCAGGTTTTTTGTATCTGGTGGACTCTCGGCAGACAAGCTTTGGAAGCGTTGTCATGACAATGACAACAGCAAGGATAAACTCTTACTCCCACTAGCTGCGGTTAATGAAGATGATAATGAAAAATTATGCCAACATTACTGCGATTTTTTTATTCCGACTGGCACTTGTAACCTTACGCCTAATGACACAACTCAACAGTGACAGTAATTGTGCGTTGATAAATGGGGTAAAGATGCTGAAAAAATGTCTGACTCAGATACACAAGTTTAGTTAGCTGAGTAATTTCTTCCAATAAGCATTTGCTTTGTTCTTTGAACTCTCACTAGGTGGTTTTGGACTGTGCATGCCAAAAAACATCTCTAATCACTTTTCATTGTTTACTAAAGAATAGGCCCAGCAATTAAAGGAAAGAGCGCCTGTGTTTTATTTCTTCTAAGCAGAACAAACGCAATCAAGATAAATAACAGTAATAAAACAACAATACTTTTTACAAATTCTGAATAGGTTTTACAGATTTGGTGTTTGTTTAACTGCTAGTTTCTGAGACATCCAGTTTGTCCTGCTCAAGATGTAAATCTGTGGTGGATTATGTTATGTAATGGCTGTCTCACCTCCCACCCCCACTGCCCCTGCCTAAATGCCATCGTTTATTCCAAGTCCATTAGCACTTATGTAAGTGTCTTTTACAACCACAGCTCCTAAAGCATTGTGTGTGGGGAAGGACCTTTACTCCTATTTATTGATAGATAAACTGAGAGAGTGGTTTAACAATACAGTTAAACAGTTGTCAAAAACTCTTTTTTGTCCTACCCCAGTGGTAGCCATGTGTTAGCATTCTTTTCCTTGCATTAAACCAGTATTCACCCATGGTGGGCCACTTTGGAGCATGAAATGGTGAAAATCAGATCTTTCTTATTTTTATAGCCTTTTACCAGTAATCTGGATGAGGACCAGTGCAAGGGCAAAAGAAGCAGCAAAGGGGCATAGGCAGAAGTGGCCATGAAAGCAACCTAATGAAAAACTCAAGCCCCGCGCTGAAATATGAAGGGCATGTTGACTTTGGAGAGGGGTCCACTCTTGAAGCTCAAACTGCCTTACAGCTAAGCATTATAGGGCCATAATCCCAAAGAGGCTTATGGAAGCAGTTCAAGAAGTACTCACAGCAAGAACGGCACAGCCACCAGTGCTTTTGCAAACACATCCCTTAGTGATTCCTGAGGGGCCACGTGGCATGTCAGGAATCCTTCCTGTTCCCCAGGGCCACCCATTTCCCACTGCTGAAAGATCGGTGTTGTTTAAACAAGCAAACATGATAGGGACAATACAGAATAGCAAACTAATTTATGTAGTGGATTCCAACTCTGCTGAAATCCAGCATCCACGCTTCCACTTTAGAAGCCACAGCACTTGGCTTTAAAGAATGGTCTGATTGAATGTGTGAGTATGCTGCAGCACAATAACCTCCCTGGGATTAGACAACCAAATGCAAATGAATCATTTAATGCAATCAAATCACTTAAAGGAGTAAGTGTTGTTTTATTTACTCCAAAACTAACTAAAAGAATAGCTCTTTTGATAGCCTTGGTAAAGTGTTTGGGGTTTTTTCTATGTAAAGTTGTACTGTTGCTTACCAATGGCCTCGTTCCATCAGAGTTTTAGAAGCCTACATTGTTGGATGCGGGATTTTTTGTTCAAGCGCTGTTTGTTTGGGTTTTTTTTCTTTTTAAGAAGAATTAATCACAGAGCATTTGGAGGTGTATCAGATATATAAGGGTTTCTCCTTGTCTAAATGGTATTTGTCACTTCAGTTGTTGAAAGGCAGTATTAAGACAGCATGGTAGTGTTAGTGATTCATGGTTGCAATTCTCTTTTTATTGCTGAACACCAGCAGTGAATAGGAGCTGCAGAAAGACACATTTCCAATTACTCTTTCTCAGAGTTCTCCATTGCTTCTTAACAGAGAGTTCTCTATCTCTGCAAGTGAGTGTGATGCAAAAGTTTATTTAAAGTGTATTTTATTATATATATAAGAGAAGTTTTTATATATAGATGCATGGAAGTTATGATTCAGCCAAAGATTTCTTTACTGTTTGGCTCTTTACTTTTGCATCTTAGAACTGGCTCAGTATATCCAAGCTCGTTGTCTCTCTTCTAACTAGATGAAAAAAGACAATTTAACCATTAGAGAAAGGTATTACATGAAATGATGTCCAAATAGTATTGAATGCTGTTTGGAAACAGCTGATATGACTCCTAAATCCTGAATGGTGGTCTCTCTGCAGAATGAACATGACAGAAATGCCTTATGACAGCAAGACTGTAATTCCCTTGGCTTGTAACATGAGATACAGAGGATTTCCAAGTGGGAAATGAAGAGAAAGATCTCTGCTTACAGAAGGGGAACTTGATCCTTATTCCTTAAGTTACTCCTTGACCTTGATGTGTTTGGGTCGTATTCTGTAGTAGGATGGACCACAGCTTGGTACCTGTGTGGATGCAGAGGTTGATAAAACCTAAATGAGGTTTCTGGTCCATCTGCAGTATCACAGTATGTTCAAGTAACAGTGGGCAGTGGGTAAGGCAAACAGAAACCTCAATTACGTTATCCTTGAGCTTCATTAACCTTTATCAGCACCAATATTGAAAGGGATATTTTTAAAGAACACTTAAGGAAAACCATCAAAATATGCCATCTAAATATTAGCACAAGGCACAGCTTCCAAATTGACAGAAAAAAATCAGTGCTGGGAAGAAGTCAGGAATAAAGGATCAAAAGCAGACACGCTCTCTGAAGAAAGGAGGATAACAGTACAGAGCACCATGCACTGAGTGATTTTGATTTAAAGGAAGCCTTTTAAAAGAAAACTCCATTTACTTTGGAGACTGACAAAAGTTTATACATTCATGAATGAGTTCTTTATGTATTTAAGAGGGATGACAACAGACAAAGAGAATATTTGATGAATGTTCAGGCGAGATTCTGAAAGTCAGAGATCATTGAAAGAGGACAGAAGGTTTTGGCTTATTCTTACAAATAGCTGAATCTGTTTGGCACTTGTATTCTATGTGCTGGAATCGTGATAGAACCAGAAAAGATATTTAGGAGCTGGCTGGGAACTTAGAAAATATATAAAAGGTTTAGGAAAGTCATGGATACCATACTTTCACAGCTTCCTTTTCATTGTGTTTTGTAATGGAGGACCCTGGCTAAAATTAGCAGACAGCACAGCTGTAAAGAATTGGATTCATTGGGAAAGTGGGAAAGAAAACAGAGATAGTTTTGAGACATTTCTGTTTTACTAGCTTTTGTTCTTAAGACTTTTGCTGAAGATATTTTGTTTAACTCTGCACACTCACAGGGTGAACAAAAAAGACTGGGCATCTTTTTGAACACCATCTCAGCACTTTGAAGGCACAGTGCAATACATATTTTAGTTCGTCCTTCCGTCCAGGGACAGTAGCTTTGGCAAAAGTATGGGAAAAACAGAGCAGTAACATCTAAAGCACCTTAGCAAAATTTGCTGGAGTTATCTGTTACAGCCCCTCTCTTCTGATAAATCATTATACCTTAAGGTTGTGATGGAATTTAGCTTGCAGAAGAATGCAAGATCATGCATTCAAATACCGCAGATAGTTTTTTAATAAGACCAATATTATAAGGTGGTCAGATGCTCTCTTGGTAGCCAAAGTGATTATTTCTCATTTTAAAACTTTCCTTTTGACTTCCATACATAGAAGGCAGAGCTGCTGGTGAATAAATTATGCCACTAATGGAAGCAAGTTACCAGACTTTAGCTGAAGTCATCCAAGGTCTGTACAGGAGCTTGAGAACAGAAGGCAGTAGCTTGAGAGCATGCAAAAGGGCACTTGTTGTTTTCTTGGAGGAAAACAAACAGACAAGCAAAAAACAAAACAAACAAACACAAGTGACACAAATCAGTAATTGCTTTAAACCAGAGTGCAGTGGTTCAGATTTGCTAATATGGAGACCGTATTACTGGCTGAGCTGATGCCAGCAGACCTTATGCTGAATTAAATGACATTTGCCCACATACAAGTTTTACTGCATCTCCTGCATTTTCTGTATGGACCTTTTCTTTTGTCCTGCTTTACGTTCTTACAATCACCCAAGTCCCACAAAGATTTCCTTTACCCTTCTTCAATGAAAGTTCCATGTCTGTCAATCCAATAGAGCTGTAGCATCCAGGGAATGCTTTTTCACTAGTCAAAGTAGGAGTTTTTCTACATAGCCCAGCAAAGTACCTGTCTTCTTTTCACTTTTTCTGTCTTGGGCTGGCAAGAGTAGTTACACATCAGTGCATGGGATACCTCTGAAATAAGAAAGGTGTGATTGTCATGGTCTTCTTGTGCTTCTACTTCCTATGGTGTGGACTCGCATCTGATAACAGGGTAGACTGTCCTTGCAACCTGTTGTGAGCAGGGACAGTGGAGGGAGATGTCCCAGAGCAGGATTTGCACTGAGGTTGTAAAAGACTCCACGTAAGCTACATGAGGAAGAAGAGCCACATCAATAGCCCAACCAGAAATCGGGAGTACAGGAGTACACAGAATTCTGTACCATAGTCCTCAGATATCAGCACTATATAATCCTAAACACTTCAGTGCATGTCCGTGGTATGTCAAGGTGAGAGATGGCAGCAGAGGAGGCTGTGTGTTCTGTGCACACTTGGAAAACCAATCTGAGCTTCATTATCAGCCAGAGCTGGCAGGAGTGAGGAGCCTCCTGCACAGCCACTGTCACCACTCTGGTCACGTAGAGTGATTGCTGCTTTGGCAGATGAAGGCCTGTGCTCCCGCTGTTGCAAATGAGACAGTTCAGGGCTGCTTGCACAGTGCTGAGATGCTGAGATGCTGTTGCCAATGTGGCAGCACCTCATTTCAGACACAGCAGGCAGAAACTGATGGGATCCACTCAACACTGCTTGTGGCTGGCACCTGATAATCCTCAGGGAAGGTGAGCAGGGGCCAAGCTGGCTAAGTGGTCTGAGATGTCAGCACCGTGCCCAAGGCTCTGCCACTGCCTGAAGCTCTCACACAGATCTGCATGTCTGGCATTGCCATTCACAGAGTGATTGCGTTGGCGGGGCCAAGAGCTGTCTCTGGCCTCATCCTGTATCAGGCTGCTTGCCTGCTCCCAGCATTTTGGATTTAGGAGACCAAGCAAAACTGTAGCTTTCAATGAGACTTAATCCTTGCTTACGTTTCCAAGTTCTTCATCTTAACGTGATAAAGCAGCTCCTTAGGCTTTGGATACATCTATTTTATTAGAAAAGTCTAAATAGGAATTGCTTTCTCTTCCCTCATGATTCCATGCTGTTTATCCTTCCTTTCTTTCATTCACACTACTCACGCCGTTCTAAACCTAGAATTTGAGAAATGGTTTTTGAGAATATAACATTTCTTGATTAATCTTATTTTTACTTTTGGGGTGATCTTTCCAGAAGTCATGGTCTTTCCATCATGTGCTTTACATGATCCATATGGACTTTCATATCAAAACTTCTGTATTGGTGGACATGCTCAAACAGACCCGGCATGTTCTTGTCACCACATAGAAACGGGTCAGATGGGTTACACATTTGAAAAATATCCTTAAGTACCTGCAAGAAATCACAATTAAAACTATAAGCTATCATTTTTATATTCATTGACGTAAATGATGTCTTGATAAAACTGCTTTCTCTTTTCCTCTTATCTCAAATCTTGTCTTCATTCTTCTAGCAGAAACAATTGGCTTAGAGCTGATATGACATGCTGTTATTTCATATTCTGGAAACCACCTTAAATTTTTAGTTGTTATGAATGCTGAAGGATTGAAATTGTGAATCAATTTAAGTCAGTGATAGCTTGGCCATTAACATATCAGAATTTTGTCTAGCAATTCCAATTCATTTGGGTGTGGATATTCTGTATTATTTATGCTGTTATATATTTACGAATATTAATTTAAAAAAAAACATAAAGCAAGCAATAGCTGGTCCTTATGTCATCAGAACATATATCAGACATTACTTTCAAGTTTGCCTTGAATATCTTAAATCTCAATGGAATAAAGGGGAACCTTTAAAGGTTCCTCTAAAAAGGATACTGATACCAGCAGCTCACCTACTGTAGTGCACTAAAATTATATAGATAGCAGTACAAAATGTATGTGGTGCCTGCTCTATTTTCTTTTCCTCTAGTAAAATTGCCCCTTCCTTCTGGTAAAACTGAGCTGGCTGAGTTCTTCAGCTGATCAAATCAGGTGGAGGGAGCAGGTCTACCGCATTGGGCAGAAGTCTACAGAGCACAGAGCTTTGCCCACTGATAGCCAACAACTTGCTTAAAAGGTGTCTAGATCTTCCCTATGGGGCAGTTTTATGCTACAATTAAGTGGGAGTATAAATGCATGTAAGCTTATATCCTTTGGGACATTTTTTTTCTCAGTTTTAGCTGTTCTGATTGCTGTAATGCCTTCCAAAAGATGCTGGAGTTTCATTTGGCAAGGATTTCATTGACTTCTAACGTGGGCAGCATCTTGCATACAGGAGTTACTTTCTAGTTCTAATAATAGTTGCCTATCTGGTATTAGTGGGAGAAAAAGAAAAAATAAAACATAGCATTGCTCCGTTGAAACTATTGGCAGAAAAATATTAAAATTACACATTGCACTGTAACTTTCTGCCTCTGAATTAATCACTTCTGACTTCCTTAACAGTCAGCAGGGAGAAATAAGCATTTTTCAGATGTGATTCTTCTGGTCTATTTTAGATATCTAGTTTAAGACAAGATGAACTGCAGCCTAGAAGTGTCTATTTCTCATTGCTGATTACCAAAGGAGTCTATACATCTCCCAGAGAAGTAGGCAGCCAGATTGCAGATGTTTTTATTTGCCATTGTGTATCTTCATGTGGCATGGGTAGCTATAAAGACTTCTGAGCTCTATTTTGTTAGAATTATTCCAGCTCAGTAAATTTAAGCCTCACTACTGAAAATGAGAGATCTTTTTATAGGTTATTATTTTGTAGATAGCAATTAACCACTCAGAAGAGCTGCTAGTTTTGCCACGCACACACTCAGCCACTTCATGCTTTAATGTTAAATTATATTTGACATTTAATTTAAGCTCATATTGCCTTCATTCAAAAATAAACTCTACTGCATTAGTAGTGAGAAGGTGGAGGCATAATTTTTCTCCCCAAATTCACACTCAGTGAAATTTAAACTGATTCTTCATGCTTAGTTTTTCAAGTATATTATGTGCATTCTTCTGAATATAAGTCTATGCAATTACTTCTCAGACACGAGGGAAAAAAAAATCAATGCATCTATCTTAGTAAGCAATTACAACATAAAAATGTATTTTTAATAGGTGCTTTGAAGGCTGCACATACTGTGAGGTTTGTTGCCTCCTTGAACCGACTGTAATCAGAAGCGACATACATCATTATTTGCTGGGTGAAACAGCACTGATTTTGCAGTTGCACCATTGTGTGATGTGATCCCTTTAGCTCTTACAAACTAAGAAGGATGAAGACTTAGCTTATGGACAAGTGTAATAGTGAGGTAAAGGAGTTCTGCCTGGCATTCTGTGCATGACGCTTATCCTACCTGAGAGGGAACAGAGATCTACCCCACTACGTCCCTGCTGCAAAGCTGGACCTGGAAGGAGGCTGACGGGGAGATTGTTCCTCCTTGGTACAATCCTGAAGTCATAACTTTGTCATGCCACAGGCAGGGCCTCCAACCTCCCCATTTAATACTAGACCAGGTTGCCTAGGGCCTCATTCAACCTGCCTTGAACACCTCTAGGGACAGGGCATCCACAACCTCTCTGGGCAGCCTGTTCCAGCACCTTACCAGTCTTATAGTAAAGAACTCAGTCCTTGGGTTTATGCCTCTTGATCTTTAAATGAGCCAGGCCATTCTTTGCATCAACCTTTCTCTTTGTAGCTATGTGTATCCCAAGAAAAATAACTGCATTTCTCTCTCCTCCCTCTGGAGCTCTGTGGTAGAACTGAATGAAGCTTGAAATTGCATGCTGTGAAAGACTGGTTCCAGTGAAAGACCAGGACATCTAAAAGCAGCTTATTCAGACAGATTAGGAGGCTGTCTATGTTCTCTTCATCATCTTAGCTCTTCGGTCCACCTTGGCTGCTTCTGGCTTTCCATGCACGTCATGACCAAAACCTGCTGGGAAACAGAAGGATTTGGCAATAAACAGTTTACAAGATCTGCAGTCATGGGAAGCAGGTGGTGATTTTCCAGAGAGCTTGTCATCCCTAGGTATGGCTTTCCTCAAAGCTTTTCAATGAGCAAGAGACTCAGGGCCTTCTGGATAAAATGACCACTCCCACCCTCCAGCCTCCCCCAGAAAAACAAATAATAGCCTTCCAATATCAGATAAGCCAGTGGAACTACAGCTTGTCTGTACATTCATCTTTGCTGTTAAATTGAGCGATTTATCCACCTTGCAAAAGACATTAGCATTAAGGGACGTAGTCTTTCTCAGATGTAATTCATTATTAATCTTAATGGGATTATGCTTCAAAGACCACTAAATGCACATCTTCAAAGTACTTAAATTACTACCTATTATTACTTCTGACAATAAAATAAATAAAGCTTAGTTAAATTCTACATGCTAAACCCAAATTAGATGGGTTTTTTTCTTTCTTTTTCACCATGCCAACTAAAACAAAAGAGACCATTGAAAACAATCATTTTTTATAAATCAAAAACCACCATTCAAACCCTTAAGGTTCCTAATGAATTGTGATTAACAAATAATCGCAAAACCAGGTTGCAGACATTTAAAAATGCATTTTTTTTATATTTATTGTAAATATATGCAGTCTCAAAAGCAGGACTGCAGTGAGAGAAGAATAAATATTTAACATCAAACAAATTTCTTCATTAATATAATTACATAGTGCAAAAATGCATTTCCCACTGTTGCTTAAAAATAAACTTTAAAAATTCGTATTGTATAGCTAGCATCATCAATGACAGAAACAGAAAATAGGTAAATAGCTCTTTGGGTGGCATTTGCTTTAAAAACAGCAGCAAAAGCCAACATTTCCATTTGTCTATGATTTCTAATGCAAATTCTTCATAAGCTTTGCACAGAATAAATATGTCCCTGACTATATGATATTGTGTGACAGAGAGACATTTGCCATTCTTTGTTCTGACTGCACTGGATCTGGGGTCTTCCTAGCAGTCCACTGGCACAGTCATGAGAAGGGAATGCCATCCTCTTATTTCTGGCTATGAGGTATGGGCCATTTGGAAAGGCACTGCCTTAAATTCGAGATGTTAATGCAGGAATATTGTTGTTCTGGAAGACGTTCATTGTTACCATCAGTCATTTCACTGGCATTCAGGCAATTGCAGGGGTACCTGAAGCAGTGACAGTATTAAGCATATGGTACAGCCCCACATTGAATTTCCTGGGTTCTGCCTGGTAAATACAGTTGTTTATAAAATTGTAAAATTTGGTGATGATTTTCCCCTGGTTACCTGAGAACATAAGAACATGTTGGTCTGTGTAAGTCTGCGTCCAACTGTGGGCAACAGCAGGATGGAGCAGAGTCAGCATGCAGTGAGACATTGCTAGTGTACTGCCCCAGTTTTAGCTGATTTGCAATCAGTAGAATTCCTGAACCAGAGATGGTATCTTTGTGTTTAATGGCCATTGTTACATTTTTTCTTCCTTCAACCTGCCTCTAACTTTCCCCTGAAACTGTGGAGGAGAGCAGATGTGCCATTCTCAAAATTTATTGTGTTACGTTCAATAGAAAAAATTACACTGAGCAGAGTGTAGAGACTCCCAGCCTCCACAAGCTCTCAAACTTGATAGAAGCAGGTGCAGCAGGTGTGACTTAATTTGTCACAACTGGGATGTAGGTGTTCCTGCCTGTTGTTTAAACTCAGCTGAATCAGGAGGAAAGCCTGGACAAATTTTGACCAGCAAGATGAAGAACTGAAGAGGTTATGAGGGAATCAAACCAAGGGACAAGAACAAGAGCCTTCTGTGAGCTGAGGATTTCAGATAACAGTAAGATACAATGAAGCCTGAAAGCAAGTGTAGGGAAGCCAGGAACAAACACGAGGCACAGAAGACAGGATAGGATGTAAAAACCAGGGATGAGTGATCAGGGCTGCCTGCAAGAGGAAATATCAGGGGCTGAATCTAAATATAGATATATGTAGTCCACTGCTATAATGGGGAAGCACGAAGCATCTAATTCAGCAAGGCACTGAACATCATCTTTATTTTCTGACACAGGTCTCATCTAGAGTAAATACTGCTGAGCAAACCGTGCAAAAAATTTTATGTAGCTTAGTTAGGATCATACCACTTTTTGGACTGTGCCATAGATTCGCTAGTATGAGGACCAGGGCAATTAAGATTGCTCACCTAATTGTCTAAAGACTACTTCTCTCCATTGTTAAAGGCAGTGTACTCCAGTTAACTCTGAGGTTTTTCTCCACTGATTCTTTCTACATTAATATTTTCAGTGTGCACTTGAACATTTCTGATGAGACAGTGAACATCTATTTCTTAAGTGCTTCAAGACCTGAGGTTCTGGTATTGCTGTTAGTATTTTAGCACTGCATAGCTTCTTTGATTTGTTCCATTTGTGATCTTCTACTGCATAATGCCAGGAAGTTTTACTTGCTGAAGCTTGCAGCCTTTTCTTAGAAGCATTTTAAGAAGCACAGGCTCTTTCTGTATCACAGTGTTTCCTGCTTTTGGGGTATAGAAGCTGAATACTTCCATTTTAAAAATGCCTTGGCCAACATGAGCAAGCTTTCAAATCAGATCAGTATGGAAACCTATATGACCAAAAACACAGTTTCCACAGTACACAGTGAGGGGAAGGAAATTCCACAGGGGCATAGAAAGAAAAGGGCTTCCGGTGGGTAATTTCATGAGAGGTTGATGTAGCCTTTGTGCTTAGCATTTAATGCCGCAGATCATGAATGAAGAAATACTGGGAGAAAAGAATAGAGGATATGATAGGAGGAGAATTCCTCTATTTCTGTTTGTCTTGGTATCTGAATGATATGAATTGAGGTTAGATCTGGCAGACCCAGTTGATGAATTATTGCACCTGAAAGAATTTGAGAAGCAAACCATTTTATTACAGCGAAATACCTTTTCTTTGGATTTAAACTGCACTCAATTCAACTGTCTGTCTTGGGGAAAATTTTCAACTCCTGGTTGAGAGCAACCTAGACTTCTCATTTCTAATTATATATGTTCTGAGTACGCTGTATCTATACAGTTTAAAATTAAGATATATTTTAAATCTAAAAATAAAGATGAGGTTTTGAATGGTCTCAGAAAAGAACAAGTTATTTCCAGGGCTCATTCAACTTTTATGATCACTTCCATGTTATAAATGAAAGTTCTCCTAAAAATACTGATGTACCATTACCTAATTAAACTATTCCATGCAGTACAACCTCAGAAGCCTGGATGCTTCCAGATTCAATCTCTAGCAAGTGTCATTCCTGCAGAATGTTCGAAGTTAGAAAACACTTGATTTTAATAAGAACTGCAACAGAAATGATGCTGTTTCTCATACCAAAGCATATCAATCAGTATGGAGGAAAATAGAAAAAGTCAACCCCCTCCACACCCCCAAAAATGGGAATTCATCATGCCAAAGGCCTTCATTTGCATCCCATTGAAACTATTTTGAAGATTTTGTTGGCGTGATGAACTCTTGTATGGACCTAAGCTGAAGTCTGAATTTCAGAAATGTATCCAGAGGGGTCAGGAGGAGAACTGTGGGACAATGAGAACATCTTTCCTAGAGATAGGATTCAACCACTCCGAAGGACGAGATAGAGGAGACTTGGTGGATAGCTGTGTAGCACAAACCCTCATGCTTCATTTGCATTTTCTGAGTCATGTTCCTTCGGTGACCCTTTGGGGTGTTTGCAGAGAGGCCAGGAATGGTCATAATTCTGCCAGGACAGAAAGTGAGCCACACCTTGGTGTAAGGGTTACCTGGCTGGTTTCTCCTAAACTGTACCCTCATCATTGCAATGTGCAAGAATACTACTACATTATTTTTATTTTAATTTATATTGTGTTTAGAAGTTGTCAATGGAAGGCAAGGATTAACGCTCAAAACACCATATGCTGGTTGACTGTAAGGAGTAATAGTATTAAAAAGTGATAGTACTCAAGCTATAAATGGATGCAATTTAATGGATGGCATTAGCAGAGCTGTTCAGTTGAAGCCATGGCTAAAGGGAATTGGGTTTAATAACTTTCTAATTACATCTGTATAAGCTGGGCCACTTAGCAATAAACTGACAGGTTTACATTTCCTTATGTACTAGGTATTGCTCTGTGTATTAGCCCTACTGAAGAATTGTAAATAGAAAACAACTGGGTTCCTTTTTTGTCTCCCAAATGGTTTAAATTAATGGCAGTGCAGATCAACACAATGCCTTCATGTATGTGCTTTTAACCTTCATTGATTTTCTCAGTTCCAGGGCAGCATGACACTGGCTACAAACCCATGCTGATGTGATGGCTATAAGGCCAAGCAGTGAAGAGGTTTACCCAATATTAGATTAGTTCCTGGTATCCAAGAGCACACATTCTAGAAAACTAGAGGCTCCATTCTCCAACTTATAAGTGTTTAGTGTTATTCCTTAGGGTTTATGAAACCTGGCATCGGGTTTGAGCAAAACTTTGTCTTAAGAACGTCCGATGCTCAGTCGAAATGCATCAGGTGAGTTTCCAGGCAGGGAAAGGTGTTAGTATCTGTTGACAAACATATTATGGGATATTTCTACCTAACCCCTTCCAGATTTCCAAAGATAACTCACATTAGGTTGTATTTATTGCAGCACTGCCTGTTACCATGACACCTCGGTGCTGCAGTTACCCACACCTCAGGGAATTTTATGCTTAGCGCAGCATTTGAAGTCTCCTTCTTTACATTTTGTTTTTAGTTTGCTACTTTTTGTACTTCAGGGAAGTATTGGATGAAGCATAGATATGCCATGAATGAGAAGTATCTTTATATGCCCTAAACACCACAAATTGTATTTAGCCCTGACCTAAGGAAAAAGTAAAATCTTTTGTATGCACAGGGCTGATCAAATATAGGGGCAGTGGGGTTTTTTCCTTCACAACTGTCCAGGATGGCCAGGACACATTGACAAGAGCTCCTAGGTAAGATAAACTTGCTACATTACCAAATGACTGGGATAGCAAGCCTCACTGAGTGAAAGCCACAGCAGCCTCATCCAGAGGGATTGGCCTGAGGTGTCCCTACGAGCTGCTGTGTGATCCAGGCATTCCAACTCTGGGGAAAAGCCACAGCAAGTTCCACATACAGGAAGGACGTCCTTTTCCATTGCAGAGCCTGGTTGCTGTTAGCAGGTGTTCCAGGGTGTCAGAGCAGGGCAGGGCCCTGTTTCCAATCCTGAGACAGAGGTAGAAGAGAAGGAAAGAGGCTCACACAATGTGCTTGAGAAAATACATCTGCTAATCCCTTCTTTAGGGTGTTAAGCAGACTCAGCTGTCATGCAAGCCTTGTGCTGGTGATCCATTGCAGCATACTTTTTCTAGAAGAAGTGGATTTGAGGCTCACCTAAGGTACAATATTACTTTTGAAGAGTATTGTAAGTAAAGAAGCGTAGGCTAGGCAATCAATATCCATTGGGCAAACTTGAACCCTTTGGACTGAAACTGGATAGTTATTTAGATGTTTACACTCAATCACGAATAGTGGATCAAGTTTCCCACCTGATGTAGCAGCAGTGCCATTTTCATCAAGTCTGTCAGCATTTTCACATCACAAACCTCAATGCTGCAGTACTTCCCAGCTGTTTCTAATCCCTGAAAGCTGAGACTTGGCATATAAATTGCTAACCCAAATATTAATTTGAATAGTAGATAATCAAGCTATGTCTCAGTTATGTAACAAATTATATTGAATTTTATTTCAGCTCCAGATGCACTCTGTGCCAAAGTCCTGTAAAATATGGTTTTCCTACAAGGAATTGCATGTTCATTATGCTTTACATGAATTAAAATCTCTTATATTTTTAAAATGTTTTTTAAATAGCAATCATGCTTACTCCTAATTAACTTTAGTTAACATTTTGTTTGCACATCATCATTTGCTTGTATTAGAATGACATCTGTGACCCAAGTATAGGTCCTTTGGCTTTGGTCTTGTTCTGAATTTATGTAAAGGTATGATACAACTTTGCTTCTTTTTGAATCATGAAGTAATGTATTACAGTATTTGCTAACAAAAATGCAAGTCTCAGTGAGGGGCAGAAAGATTATTATTGTTCAAATGTCACAGCATTCAAATGCTGGATAGATTTCTAACAGTGTTAATAGAAATGTGTTTATTTTAATCTTGGGTATTTATAGGAGAATATTGGTTATGTTTTTGACCTTAATCCTGTTGCTGGTACAAACGTGTTTACCTGTGTGCAGTCCCTGACAGCCAGAGAATAGCCTCCAGCAAACAGAAATGATGTACCTAGGATATGCAAAACATAAGTGCACTCCATTCTCTGTGTAATACTGCACTCACATGATAGCTTGACAAAATCAAATTTTCTTCAGCTGCCTTCTAATGAATTTTGAACGTTCTTAAGAGATAGTGCTATTGTAGCTGAAGTGAATAACGTTTGGCATATTAGTATAAACCAGTCTAGAAGTCAAGGAGTTTTCTCTTGACTAGGGAATTTTTACTGAGGTATTAATTCAAACTTAAAAACTATGAGAGAAAATCAGATTCTCTGCTAATGTAAATCAAGTTGGTGCTTTCTTCATCCCCTTAACCCCTACTGCCCAAACAGGCTATCAGGAAAAACTAATGTTCAGCCAATAAAACACAAGTCAGAGTCTTTGGAGATGAGCTGTTGAGTAATTAGTGATCCTGAGTGATACTGTTACTTAGCAACTTCTGAGAATGGATTAACCTTCTGTGGGCATCCTTTGCACTGCATATATGAGGCTGTTTCTTATGCTTATTCAAACAATCAGGTTTGTCTCCTACAGATCTATCAGAGATTTCCCAAAAAGAAATATGTGTGGCATTGCATGTGCTGTGAGCTGAGTGCATTTGGGATAAACCAAGCAGCAGTACCAGCACTGCGTAGTCAAGCTGCCCTCGTGCAATAACGCAGAGGGCATCAAGCACCTGTATCATGGATAAGTCAATTCTACTGTGGATAATCCAGGGCCTCACTATTGTGAAAATAACTCAATGTATTTTAATATATGTGATAATATAGCTGTTACAGCATGAAAAAGAAAATAGGTGGGATACACACAGTGATGTTTTCTTTGAGATTTCTAGGCAGTGCTTTGGTCAATAATGCAGCTGTTTAGAAGTTGTCAACATTAAGCCAAATTCCCATTTCTTCTCCTGCATGAAAGATAGAGACTTACAAGTCTAAATACTTGGGAAACTGTATTAAAACAGCAGAGTGCAGTGTGGAGGCTGCTTTTGAAATGAGACTCACCTGTAGGTGAGCATTGTCTATTATTTTGTCATCTGCACTTCTGATGTAAATATAAAATCCACATGAATATTAATAATAGATTCCTTTGAATTTTCCGAAGAATAGGCATTATAAAAACCAGTTCATTTGACATGGTTGGTAAAAAACCTTGTACCATAGTAAATTGTCAGAACCATTCCTTTTACCTCTGAACTAAATCACTGCTTTCACAATTGCTATATTTTTTATTATCATTTGTGTAAACAGTTGCATTCAACATGTTAACTTTTCTACTTAACATTATATAGAGTCATAGAAATGCTGATTGAATTGGATGTGAGCAGGTCTAGACTAGCTTCCATCTCAAACTGCAGCTATCACCAACACGCTCTTGGGCCAGACATAGTATGGTCCTCCTGAGTCTCAAAAATCACTGTTCTCTCTGGTCTGCCTTCATCTGGTGACCATCTTCATCACCACAACTGGTGAGTGTTGTCTTTGGTATGTCATCCACCACTGCCACGGGGGTTGGCTCCTCCACCTTTGTGACTAAGCCTTAGGCAGCAGTAGGCTGCTATAGATTACCCTTTCTATTCCCCTTCTTCACCAACTAAACTAACTTAAGAGTATGTGTATCTATTTCCTATGTTTTTTGTTCATGTGTTTTTTCTAGCCTGTCCTGTTGCTGTGTATGCTCCTCTCAAAATGCCAAGGGCGAATTTTCTTTTAGTACAACCTGTTTCCACAATATTCCATACTGCAGTTTTTCTAGTTCTTTGGGGGAGGAGAAGTTTAAAAGCATTTTTACTATGAAAAGGTTTCTCCATCTTCTGATGACTGATTTCAGTAGGTGGAGATAAAGATTTCAGTGACAGCAAAGGACAAGACTAGGCCCAAATTAGGTGTGATCTGCAAGTTAAGAAGATAAACACAGTACTGGTTTGTTCATCTGTGTTGGCACAGAAACAGTAAAGAAAAATGAGGCTCAAAGGCTTTATGTGTGTTTTTTGTGTTTTTTCCCCCTACTTTCATTAACCTGGAATGGCCAGCACGTGATAGGAATTTATGCAAATCCTTTTCTCTATAAGACATTTTACCTTTTGACAATAGGCAACCAAGCAGATGACACACAGACAAGAGGGTTTTGAAGACCCAATTTAAAATCTGAACTACTGTATTTTTTTCAAAAGCTTTTCTAAGGATACGGTAAGAGTATAATCCCTTAGTTTGTGCAAGTGTTTTAAGACTGTGTTTCTAAAATCCAATTTGAATTAGCCTTGAACTTTAAAGCTGTTTATGTCTACTGAACCAGAAGATACCATGTGAGGCATATAACAGAAAGTATTGTACAGACTCTCTTTTTCTCCTCCCCTCCTGACATTGGTCTATTGTTCTTCCCAAGAAAATCATCCGAAGGCAAAATGTCATAACTTTAGAAAAAGAAAATGCCATTCCCTTTACAGCGAATGACGTGCTAAGCTTCCTTTCCCTTAGACTTCTATAGCCATATAATTTCTAAGGAACTCTTGCCACCAAATATGCTTAGGATGAACTTGTGCGCGAAATTATTTCCAGTAATGTTGTGTAAAAGTTCTTGTCACTCATGAAGTCTCAGATAAGTCTGCTGCATCTTTGTGAATGGCTATTTTGGGAATCTGCATGCTGATGTAACTTGTGAGCGGAAGGTACATCAGGTGGTGAGATGTTGACTTCTTCTCATTTCTAATCATGTATTTTTTCTGAAATTAGAGGAAGAGTTTGGTCAAACTGTGATGAATTCATTTGCTTCTGACACCAGCTTGCCTAGGTCTGATCTATGTCATCTTGCCTGAAATAGGCATCTTTATCGGTGTTTACATTTTTTTTTAGAATTTATGAATTCTTTTCAAATGTGAAGTCATCGTACTTTCATCCTTGGAGAAGATCACCTGTTGTGACTTAGATTACTCCATTAGATTCAACATGAATTTAATGAGACTTATCCTGTCTTAGCCTTACCTCACCAGTGTGGATACAGTAATAGAGACATGATTCATAAAGGCTATTTCTGATAATAACCTCCTTCTACTTGCTGTTTGTTAAAAACCTCACTGTTATACAAAACAATTTATTAAACAAACCTGTAGCTGTTAACAGGGAGTTTCCAAAAGAAATGGAAGAACAGTCGTTTGCTTACAGCAGTAGCACAGTACTCACGTAGCTGATTCATGGTGTTTCTCTGACACAGAGAAGCCAGTTAAGGCTAATCCTATAGAAAGGCATAAGCCTCCCATCCTAACACTTTCAGCTTCTGGGTTTCCACTGTCTTGGAAGAATTCAGTGAACAACTTACCCGTCTAGTGAATAGGAGGGCTTATACGTACAATTCCCCATTAAATTGGCATGATGAGTAGTGAGCTGCTGAAGGGGTACAAAAAACATAAAATCACATGTCTCTCAGAAAATTGGGAATTAAAAACCCAAGCTTTCTTCTACTAGTATTAGTAGAAGACAGTTTTGAAGAAAGAAAACAGCACTTAGAGACGATGATGCCCAGTGTTTTTTCTGCTACAGGTTGCCAACTTCCATTCATTCTTTCTTTCCTTGCTTAGGGAATTATGTGACATGCACCATCTCCTGGAGATTTTTTTTACTTATCAGAACATTCTCAGGCATATTCTTTCAAGCTGTCCTATTCAGGTTGCATTGCACATGGAGGAATTAAATATTTGTCAGGCTACAAAGGCATCATCATAGTTAGGATTCTGTCCTCAGTGAAGCATGGAGACTTTCTGCCTATGAAACCCCATTTCATTTTAAGTGTTTTTGAGAGCAGGAATCTACAAAACAAGCAGAGGCATTGCTGATTTGTGGATTCCAGCACATTTCATCATCCGCCTTCCCAGCACTGCTAGGATTGGGCCAAATCCAAAAGCAACTCTTTACAAGGCTTTGAAAAGAGTGGTTATCTTTTCTGATAACCATACGGCTTATGGTTTTTTGAGACGTCTAGAGTTAGACAGGAGATGAAAAGAAATTTTTCAAAGCCTTATGTGTATTCTAAATGAGTACAAAATAAGTTATACAGAACTTAGATGTGTAGTGCTTTCCTTCTTCTTTCAACCTCTTCTCAGGTTGAGGGGGGAATCAAACCTGCATGTGTCAGTTGCCAAACAAGTACATAAATGAGTAGACCAGTACAAATTAGCAGGCAGTGGTGTCTTTAGCAGCCTCAATACTGGGATTGCCCTGACCATTTAGTCTGTTCCAAAGTCAATTTAATTTATTCTATCATTAATAATGGTGAAGGCCCTATCCTAGGCTGCACCAAATCCCTTTCAAAAGGTGTAAAGACTCTCACGGCAGAGTACAAAGAACACACCTGCCATCTGCTTTTTGCATCTGTAGGTGATGCTTATATTCAAGGACTTGTACCTGTTACAGCTATTTTGATTTAAACTGCAGAGATGACCTAAAAATGGTGTTTTAACAAAGGACACTTTTAAAGCAAATGGATAATCGACAAAGCTTTATTTACAGTGTGTCAGGCCATTATATTAATGTTTTAAATATCTGGCTTTTTGTCTCATTCATCTGTGCCTAAGTGGAAGAAAATCCATAACAAGTGTAGCCTCCTAATGAAAGTAATATGAACAAGAAAAATCTCCTTAGCTTTAAAAGTAAATGTCACATTCTATGTAAAAGTTAGTCTTTTGATGCTGTTTGTGAGACCAACATCTTATTGAATTACCTTTGTGCTACTTTTCCACTCTCTAAACCCCACTCTTTAAAGCTTTATGGCTGCACATTGCTATGTGAATAGGCTTATGGATGCTATGAACTCTTAACAAAAAATCCATTATAATGATACTTTGCTGTTTCAGGGATATTCACTGTATAACAATCCTAATGGTTCTGGTGAAGTAATAGGAATGGAAATGCTGGGTAGGAGAGAGCCTCTCCCCACTCGAGTTGCTATATGAAAGGTTCTGGCTCTAGTTATCAACGTCTAACCACCTGCAGCACTTAAACTTGCATTTTATTTTTGTCCCCAGCAGTAGTCCCATTGCATTGAGGGGGACTGTGTGCATGATTAATGTGAACAAGGTCTAATTAGCACAAGAAATACAGCCATCAGTGCTGCAGACAGAAGGCTATGCCGTGAGTCTCTCTTCCATTCCCATGTTTAACCCTTGTATCTTCAGTCACGCAACCTGCACATGCAGGAGTTTGCACGCATCTTCACTCAGGATGTTCTGAAATAATATTTCAATCCAGATGTAAATTAGTTCCATGTTTTGAGTCCTCTGGAGAATCTGCATTTTTATTCTGGACTATTTCAGAGGCACACCAAGAGCACTTGGTGAATACAGAGATCTCTTTTAAGTAGCCAAGTGGCAAGTGAGTATTTAGCTGTCCTGGTTTGGAAACAACAGGAACATCTTCAATTAAAGGCTCATGATGAAAGTGATGAAAGAACAGAGCTTCTCTGGCCCTATGTGCAGTCAGTGGAGGAAGAGTAAGGTGCATCTCCACAAAGCATTTCTTCCCACAGCCAGAACTGCCTTCTAGAGCAGACACCCTTCATTCTGCAGTGCCAGTGGCCTACAGAAACACGAAGAATAGTGAATCCTCCAAGCACTGTAACTTTTCTTGGGCAAGAAAATTCAGACACAGTGAATGTTCATTATTCATTGTTAACAGTGATTTTTTTTTTTCCCCAAACATCTGAGAAATTTCATTCATTCACAATAAAGGAAATAATACTGTGTTAATTAGATGACAAACTGAATGACATAAATAGTGAATATATAATAATTAAAAGAAGAAGTTCACATAATAGTTCTGATAAAAAAAAATCAGATTCTGAGTATTTGGCAAATATTTATGAATTATAAATGAACAGCTAGAAAATTAATTATTGACTTGTGAATTATTTACTAACCAGAACAGATGTTAAACTTGTGCATAATTTATTATGATACATTTATTTCAGTGCTGAATATAATCTATGAAGATAATAGTGATATTATAATGGTATTATTTAAACAGGTTGATCAGTTGTAATTATTATCCGTACTTAACAAGGGAGTTAACTTAAAAAACACAGGAAGGGAGATTTTTGAAGGACCCAAGGGGTGGAGTTGCACAAATCTAATGAAAATTAATGAGACTTACATTTATGAATCCCTCTGGTGTTTATGGAAAATCTTCCACAGGGAAGTTAAACTGCATGCCCAGGAGAAGTCAAAAGCTAGAAATAGAGCCTGGGAATTCTGGCTTCCATATAAATTTGCTACTGATTGTACGCAGCATTTCCTCCATTTGGAGGTGCTATTTTTGTGTTGCTAGAATGTGAGAATCCTATTACATACCAAGTCTTCCCAGCCATGACAAGCAGTCCACTCCTCTGGCCAGCCTGTTGTAACAAGTTTATTTTTCAGATATTCACATTTTTTTTTCCCTTATTTTTTCCTCTTTCTCTCCAAGTCTGCATTGAAACAAGAGGCTGTTGGTGTTGTTGAATTAAACTCTCTCTCTCTTATTGGACACCTCATTAAGGTGCAGACATTTTGTGTCTAATGTTTTATGGGTGGAGGTGAGCTAGGTTGTCTGGCTTCCCTATCCATAGCGTGCTATATCAGGAAGATCATGAAATTGCAGGGTTGCACTACAGTGATATGAGTGAAGTCATTCTGAAGTCAAGTTAGATTTAATTAAAAAAAAAAAAAATCCTCTTTGTCCATTATCATTCTGTTCTTGGCACTGGCATTTCTCACAAAGCCACCTTTATTTATTCCTACTTTATGGCACTTGCTATGGGAATCTGTCTGAACATCTGTCTATCAGCTGTAATATTTACATTAACTGCAGTGTGCCTGTTTTCCTAATTTTTAAGCCAGAGTAAAAATCCTTGCATGTCTTGTTTAACTTAGTTGTGTTTTTTCAATACACTGTCCGGTTCTCAACTTCTTGTTAGAGACATTGTGGCAGAGTCTTGCAGCAAGCTCAGAAAGCTGACCCCACAGACAGTGAGTTCATGGTGTTGTTTTTAGACACCAACACAATCTAGAGGTGTGTTCCTTTGGTGGTCGTAAAGGGGAGTTGCATCTTATTAAGAAACACTTGTGAATATCTCTAATTTTTCAGCTTGGACAATAGAGAAAAAGGTTATGGTAGTACAAGAAAACCTGTATGTACAAGATGTTGTTGTTTTTTTTAGTCCTGGTTTGTATTCAGCTGTGTAGGGAAACAGATGTTACAAGATTTGATGGAGAAGCTTTGCAATTTATACAGCAACTTTTGGCTAAAAACTTCAATGCATCTTATAAATTTTAATGAATTGAATGGACTCAACAACAGCCTTGTGAAGGAAAGAAATTCTGCTCTGTCCATTTTACAAATAAGAGAGTCAGGAGCTGAGAATTGTTATAATTTGCAGAGGATTACACAACATTATCATGGGGAGAAAACCATGAACTCTACGAGCACTTACCACTTTCCCTTCCCAGGATCTAAAAATGTGTGGAAGTAGAGCAAAATGCTTTTCTAGCATCAGTCTGAAGACAGAGATCACCATGTCTGCCCCATTTTACACTCACCCCCTCTCTCCCCCCCAAAAAAAATGCTTAAATGTGAAAAGGAGAATATTGTTTCCAGAAACAGCATTGTTCAGTTTGGGGATGGGAGCTTTGGCTGATAAGCTGGCACTGGGAATTTGCTGTTAAAGCAAATTTCAGTTGTGCTCCTTAACTGGAGTAGGTGCACTGACACCAACCCACACTGAGGATGTATTGGTCCAGCTTGTGAGATGCAGCTTCCAGATCTGTGCAAACCCTCTCAGCAAGCAGCAGTTCTAGCCTACACCTTCCATTGAACACCTACTATAGAAAACATGTTTAAAAAAAAAATAAAAATCCTCCAGGCTTTAAAATAAAGCTCTTGTGCTGACAATCTTATTGGGCAAATGTAAGGAAATAAATGTAAGAAATTTGCATCTTTCACTTTTCCAGAGGTCTCTGTAATCCTCTTTTACTTCAGCTGTTTAAAGAAACAAACAAACCAAAAAATCCCTGTATTTCCCTTAAAATCAAATTGAACCCTATTCTTATTGAAATGAGATGCATAAATCATTCTGACAGGATACGTTGTTCAGATCTGATCATTACAAAAGTAGCAATAATAATAGTCTGATATATAGAAATTAGCAAGAGCTAATTTTCTACTGCAAAGGGTAAAAACTCCTCTGTAACAAGAAAAATTACTCTACTAGGATTCTTTTTAATAAAGAAAAGCAGCAAGTTGATGGAGAGGTGTTACTTACCACATCTTAGTCATGGAGTTCATAGCTGAATTTCAACAATAGAAATGTTAAGGTATACTTTGGTTCTCCTGTAAGTAACATTTTCAGCACCATGCATACTTTATAACCATTTACAGTTTTGCTGACAAATAGATTCATATTAATATTTTAAATTAATGTATCAGTAAGAGTGCTTGATTTGCTTCAATGATAAATAATCCAGCAGTTCTGTAAATGATGAATGTGTTCTCCCTGCTCTTGAGAACTTGAGAGCTGATAATCTAAGGAAAGATATGTAATGCCAGCAGCTGCTGCCCCTAGAATTGGGGCTAAATTCAGGATTTAGGAGCCTGAAAAGTGTCTGTAGCCAATTAGCAATCCAGCTACCTCCACTTTGCTTTTATAGAATCATAGTATCATTAAGACTAGAAAGACCTCCAATGTCATGAAGTCCACCTACTACCAATATTGCCCACTAAACCATGTCTGCATGTTTCTTGACACTTCCCTGAGTGCCATGTCTGCATGTTTCTTGAGCACCTCCAGGGGCAGTGACACACAGCATATGCTCTGAATCCCTGCATGTGTAAGAGAGCAGGAACTTTTGTTAACTTGGCTGGCTGAAATGTCTGTGCTGGCTTCTGTTATCCCATAAGGTCGCTCTGTGAGCATGTCCAACTGGCCCACTTGCCCCAGTGCTGTGCAGTGCTCCTGTAGTGATGCGGTGAAGGTTTCTGCTGCTCAGGCATGGCCACTTCTGTGTGTTAGACCTCAGAGTTATGCTGAGGTCCATGCTTGCTACCAACATGTCCAAGCTCCCTCACTCCACCCCTACACAGTTTTTCAATGCACAAGCCTTTACATGCAACAAAAAGTCTGTGTCTTTAGTAAGTCTTTAGTGAGAACTACTGGTGATAGGTGGATGGTTGGACTGTGTATGAAATGACCTTGTAGGTCTTTTCTAACCTTGATGCTTCTGTAATTCTGTGATTCTGTTAAGTCAATTCTAGATCTTAGCACAGGTCAAGAGCTTCCTTCAGAGACATAGAGGACAGTGTGGAGCTTCTCTGCTCCAAGTGCCATGGGGCGTGCAGGAACAGAGAGGCAGGCCCTGTGCTGTGGGCCTACTTTTTGACTTGCTGTCTCCTGTGTTCAGTACCACCTTAAAATCTAATGGGTGAGCTCCTGCAAGTTGGGACTTCAGCCTGATACTGCATGGGAGAGGGGAAAGGAATGGGGCCAACACCGCATGGCATTACACCCTTGCAATTAGCAGTGACTGCTGGAGCAGGAGAGCTAGGCTGCTCCTGTGTTGGCGCTGTCACTGAGGGACATGATCATTCATCCTGTTGTCTCCATTGAGGGAGTTCACCCTTGAAAATTATTATTTGTAATTGCAGCCCTATACCATACACTGTAACTGTGAAATGGTGCAGTTATCTGATTTCTTCTGCTCTATAAAAGGACTTTGGGTTTATTTCCTTTCTCAGTGACTTGAAAGCAATTTACAGGATGTTTGTTCTCTAGCTCTTGATTGCAGTGAGGGCCACCTTTCTGGTAGAGGTTGTTTTGTTGGTGGTTCGTTTTGGTTTTTTTTTTCAGATTTTTTTTTTTTTTAATATGTTAGTGAAATTGCAGTCAGAATTGTACTTTGTTAATACTTACATTCTTCAGAATTCGTCTTCCCCTCCTTATATAACCATCACCAACAGTTACACAACCAGGACGAAAGCCAAACTTTAGGTTCTATTCATGCAGAGTTGTAATGGGACGTAAAACATCGGAACCTTTAGTTTCAAATCCTTGATCTTACCTTTAAAATCTGTTCTTTGCAGAAACAGGTCAGAATTCAGTGGGAAACCCACAGAAAGAACACAGGTTAAGAGTAAATAATGATCTTCATGGCTTGTTTGTTTGTTTGTTTGTTTTTCTTCTCATTAGCCTTCAGGCAGGTGAATTGCCTTTTAAAATCCAAAGTGGTGTGTGGAGATTTTTTCAAAGGTGATATTAATGGTGAGACAGAATGGGCACTGCAAAGGGAAATTAGAAGCTGGTCTGATATTAGTGCAGTGAGGTCTGGCTTGTTCCTATGCATGTACCCTCTATTACTCCATCAACATAAGAAAACTGGGATGCAGATCTATCAAGGCTACTGGATAACCTGCTGCATTGCAGCCCCACTATGCATTTACTGCAGGCAGCGTAGTGCAACATGGAGCTTTCCTATAAAATAGACCCATTTCAGCCAAGAGTCCATTGACAAAAGTGCCAGCTGCAGTGGATGGGATGAGAAGTAATTTGGGGCCTTATCCCATTGCTCATTTCTATGAAGATGAATGCTCATCAAGAGCATGCAGGATTCATAGATCATCCAACATGGATAAGACAGAAAGCAAGTTTGGTCCTCTTTCTGAAACACATTCTCTTTCAAGGGACCACTCATCCAGCATCAGCCTAATCACAAATGAAAAGGGGCTCTTCAAAAAGGAAGCATGGAGTTCTTCATGAGTGTTAATTGTGCCCATGTCGTGCTCCCACCCAGAAGGAGTGGCCTCTGTAGAAAGGCCAGAAGGAATCAATATGCAGCTGCTTTTCTGCTTCCTTTGTGCAGGAAGGTGCTCAGCCAGCCCTGAGCCAGCCCTGCAGTTGTTTTAACACTACAGAGTATCACAACATGATTGGGGTGGGCCAAGATCCAGCCATCATCCACATACAAGAAAAGCTGTTGTAGATATATCATTTTTCCTCATCATACATATGATAGTCATGTTTCCAAACCCTGCAATTTCAAAATTGTTTAATTTTCATATAATGTTAATCATAGTTATTACACTACTCTATGTTATATCGAGGCAGAAAAATGAGTGAGAAATTTGTTCTGCATGAAAATACCAGATTGAGGTATACAGCAGATACATGAGCTTGTGTCTACAGTGATTTACCCACTGACTGCATCTTACATTTCGAATCTGTTCTATCATACTCTTAATTAAGCCTTAAATAATTCTAAGCTTTGAGGTGGACTACGGTTTTATTTCTATCTGTGGTGTATGAAGTGTGATTCATACACGTGAATAAAAATAGATGAGGACGGATCTTCCCCAGTGTAAACTGTCAGAGCTCCGATGACTTGTGTTTTAGAGAGAAGACCAGAGAAGTGGCACAGAGATTTTGGTCAGGTTGTGTTACTCCTACGTGACAAAGCAATGGGAAAAGAACTCAAATTTTGAGGGCTGAGCCTTGGGCCTTTGTGTTGGTCTCCATTTACATCTTTTTTTTTTTTTTTTTCCTTTTTTTTGCACATTTGACAGCAGAGAGCTGAAGAGGTGAACATGGAGAAATTCTCCCAAAAAAAGAGAGAGTAAATACCTCCTGCTGAAGAAACTAAGTGAGGAGGTGTGCTGAAGAAACAAGCACCTCCCTTTACCAAATCTTGCATTTCACCCCGAATTAACCTGTGCTCATCTACACAGTCAGCAGAGAGCTTGCCATTAGGTGACTTCAGCCTGTTAATCAACTAACCTTGATATCCAGGCACAAAGTCTTGTTCTCATTGGGACCACGTGTTTTTATGGCACTGAGTCCATAAACCAGTGACTATATTTTGCTGATTCAAAGTTGAACAGTTCTGTTTTAAAACAAAGTGATCTAATTATATGTGAAAATTCTTGTTTGGCACCAAATATAAACATAAATATCAAGCATTTTAAATTGACTTCCAGTTGAAATCTTGCCATGATATGGCTGTTTCATACCTCCAGCTTTCCTTCCAGGCAGTTCCCTGTAGTCTTTGCTGGGAACTGGACCTTTCTGCCTCTTGCTAGTTGCCTGTTGAGCAAAGCCTACTATTGATGTGGCTGGGGCACAGTCTGGGCCCAGCATGGGCATGTGACTCTTCACAGAACAAGTCATGTATTGTGCTGGTGAAAAATAATACCTAAATATTTCCAAAATGTGTTCTTTATTTATAGAAATTAAATCAGAAGCACGATAGCAAAGATTCCTTGGTTACAACTATACCATGCACAGCCCTTTTTGGTTTGAGGAGGAAAGATGTTACAAATGCTTATACAAATGCTGACAAGAAATACATAAATCTAAAAAAATCTAAAACAGTCTAAAAGGTGTTGCCACTTCTAAAGCATATTTTTCTGTTGGTGTCTTCAGCCCTACGTATGTCTGTCCTGATTCCACATCTCTCCTTATCTTCACTCTATCTCAGTTTCAATCATAGAATCTTACAATGGCTTAGGTTGGAAGGGGCCTTAAAGGTCATCCAGTTCCAACACCCTGCTGTGGGCTGCTTGTCCAGCACCAGGTTTGGTTGCCCAGGGCTCCATCCAACTTGGCCTTGAGCACCTCCAGGGACGAGGCATCCACAGCTTCTCTGGGCAGCAGTGCCAGCACCTCACCACCCTCTGAATAAAGGGTTTCCTTCTGATTTCTAACCTGAATCTCCCCCTTTTAGTTTTATGCCATTCCCCCTTATCGTATCAATACTGGAGTCTTGATTTTATTCTTCTTTTTCCATGTCCTTAAGTTGAAGAAGCAATGAAAAAGACAATTCTGACAGCCAAGTACTAGAGGCATATTGTGACTATAAAGGTATGATGATTACATAAGTTAGTAAGTGGCAAAACATTCTAATAGAACATTTTGAGATTTCTCTCCAATATAGGAAAAATTTGCAACACCTTGACAAATTCAAATGCTATTGGAAAGAGAAAAAGTAATTTTGTTTGGCATTTATTAAGCTGTAAGGAAAATGAGGGAAGTGGGGAAAAAAAAAGAAAAAGAAAAAAGCAGGAATGGGAAGACAACTGCTGCTAGAAATTCAGAATTGAATTTTGAAGACTCCTTGCAGCAAGAAAGTGAAAGAAATAAAACATTTCTCTAAGACCCCTCAGAACAAAAATTAGTTCAATTTTGTTGTTTTTCCTTACTTTCATGTTTGCTCTACTACAAAGAAAATGGGAAAACTGTCTTTATTATCATTAATCTGGTTCCATTCAGCCATGCTATTTATCTACAGCAGAACCAGTAATGCAAAGGAAAGGCACAATGCCTTTGTATTATTATCTTCTCTACATATGCAAGAGTTTGTGAATAAACTATCAGCTTTCTTTGTGACCAATTCTGAATTTTCTCCAAATTTGCATTGTTATTGCTTGGAGCACCTTCCACTCTGACTGGCATATTTTCTTCTGCTTCCATATGATCAAATTGTCTTATGCAGATGGACCTTCTACTCCACCAAAATTTGTGAGGTTTTGCCAGTGAAGCAAAGGGCAGATGGGGCAGCCAAAGGATGGAGTAGGAAAATACGTGAGATTGATGTTATGCTACAGATTGGCACAAAGCAATGGAAATGAACCGATACAGAAAATGAATTACCATAGCCTCAATCACTTTACATAAGGAAATTTCTCAATTTGAAAATTCCTTATTTTAAGATACAGCATTAAAATCCTCCCTATGTGTGGGTTATGTCTGCAGTGTCTCATTTCAGAAATTTTTCTTTCCATTCATCTTGTCAACTCTGGTGTATATATGTATTCAAAATTATTCGTCCTCTCTGAGCAGCTTTTGCTGGTGCTTCTCGTGTTCTGTGTGTTTTGTCACTCTTGATTTTTGTCCTTCCCTTCCTCAAACAGGTGTTTGAATGAGAGATGACAGCGTTCAGCTTTTCTCTAGGGATGTACAATGGAATGAGATAAAATCAAAAGTTAGGTCATGTTATAATACGTATTTGTTGAGACAAAAAAAAACCTTCCATCTATGAAAGAGTGTGTATTTATGTGTTTATTTTTAAAGTAATGACTCACTGCAGTTTTTAATGGTGCGTGAGTAATTCCTGAGAACCCATATTTAAATGTGAGGAAAATCTTGACATTTTTAAAGGGAATTCTCTTGTGTTGTTTCTATGGTAACTTTTCTAAAGAGGTTTTATTTGTGTCTGTTGTTTTTTAATTGTGATCAACAGTAGAGTAATTACTATATTGAATGTACATGAGAAGAAATTGTATATTTGCTGTGTGCTCTTTTGAACCAGCAGGATGCCAAGAGACTGGTTGCTCCTCACTTAAGCCCTTGAATGGGGATCTAAAGGGCTTTCTGTGTTTCTTGAACTTGATTTGGGTGTTGGGAAGCAAGAAAATTGGGTGGGAGGCACAAGCATACAACAGGGAGCGTGGTTAGTGGGGTTACAACAAGGACATGGGCACACAAAGCAGTTCCCAGCAATGCAGGGTCAAGTATTTATAGAACGCAGAATAATCAGTCTCAAGACTTATCTTAGTTAGAGGAAAAAGGTGATTAAACATAGTGAACTAAAGAGATTACCTTAGGAAAATGAAGACTTTAAGCAACGCCTTTGAATGTGCCTTTCTCTGCTGCATCTTCTCCATTTACTCAAATGGCTGAACTGCAGAATGTCTCTATTAATTATATTAATCATGTGGTTTTAGTTAAAAAAAAAAAAAAAATCAACATTTTAAAGACAGTGGAATACTCTAAGATATAATCTCTCTCTTTTTTTTTTCTCTCACTGTGATCACTGAGGTATTTAAGACCAGATTGGATGAGGCCCTGGGCAGTCTGATCTAGTACTTGATCTATCAGTTTGCAAACCTGCCTTTGGCAGGGGAGCTGACCCTTGAGGTCCCTTCCAACCCTAGCCATTCTGTGATCCCATGATATGATTCTAGGATTTAGTGTGCTTTTGTCCCCTAAGCAATGCAAGGTAGTATGAGAAGGTCTGAGCTTCGGCTGGGGCCCGCAACCTGGCTTTGAGATGTTTGACTGAGAGTTACACTTTCACGCATGAAATGACTGATCCAAGCACCAAACTCACAGCTTTTCCTAGGTGTGCTTGAAGTCTATCCTGAGACCCCCACAGTGCTTTCAGGAGCACAGAGATGGGATCAAGGAGGCTGGAAGGACTGACAGCGCAAGATTTTCCTTAAGTGCTCTTTCTCATGAATTTCTTTGAATTCATACAGAAATACAACACATAAAAATCAGGAGTTTGAGAATGTGTAATTCATTATGGAAAACTAAATTCCATATGTAGCTTTTGCAAGAACTCTTAAATTTTCCTAAGCTGTGCATTTGAAAGGCTTGTATCATCAGTATTATTGACAATTGAGAATTTGATATTGATTCAAGAGGAATCTTGGAGATTTGTTGGAAAGCTTTTTGAACAAAGATACCGTGTGTAGAATGGGTAGCTAGGAAGAGGCAAGATCTTTTCTTCTCAAAGCCTGAGAAATCCATCACCCCGTGCATGGAGTTTCCACTGAAGTCAGCTGGAGTTCCATCAACCACCCAGCTACAAGCAGACAGCAAGTGCATAAATGAGAACATTTATTATCTTCCTGTCATACAGCCTTCTAGTAGTAAATAGGAGGACTACAGCTGATCCAATTTTTAAATATTAAGCTTAAAAAGTAAGTTCATGTTCAGCCTTTAATTCCCACAATTATTGTTGTATACATATGCCTTATCTATTAGGGCAGATATTGTACAGGAAAGTGATAAACAGAAGATCTTTTTTAGTAGCTTTAATGTTCCCACTGCAATTAGCTTTGCATTGTCAGTGTCTGTCTCACCAAGCCCTTACAAAGATCCTGTGTTCTTTGCCCTTCTGAAAATTCTGATGAAGTTATGGGAATCCAGTGGTGAATGTGTGGATATAACCCTCAGTTCTTTTAAAACCAGTGCTTAAGGGTGAAAGCTCCTGTTTGTGTAAATCAGCACTGTTGCTCTTCTTCCATCCGGGTTGGATGGGGCCCTGGGCAGCTGTGATCTAGTGGATGGCAGTGTGGATGGCAGCCCTGTCTACAGCAGGAGGGTTGGAAATGAATGATCTTAACAGTCTCTTCCAAACCAAGCCATTCTTTGGTTGTACAAGTCTTCCATTTAAAACAGTGAGTCTTCAGTGATGATCACTTCAAACACTAAGTGATCAAGTGCAGATGAAAGCCTGGTGAGCACACCTGTGTTTAGGGTGATGGACGCACACCTGTTAGTAAAGCTGCAACTCTTCTCTTTATTACTACCCTGTAGAATTCTAGATCTGTAGAGCTTTGTTTTGAAATTAATTGAAAAAATCTAATGAATGTCTACGTGCATGCCTCATTACATGCAAAATGCAAACCATAGGATAAGTACTTTGTTAACCATCTTTATGACTCCCTGTGTAATCTGAAGGCAAACATTTAATGTGCATATTTTAAAAATGATTTTGTGATATACTTATTTTAGCATGCTGCAACACGTGATTAATAATCTAGGTTTTATAGCTTGTTACATTAACTGATGTAGTCATTTTTCCATTTCTATAGCCAGAAAAGGCAAAAATTTGTCAATGCTCTTCAATGCTTGTATGAGTCAGAGAGGAAAAGGGTTTTTCTGAAAGTTATCCAGGCTCTCTCTTCCTACATGGTTCAGGATCTTTCTCTTTTTGTCAGGTTTTTGAACTTTTAGGAACCTGGTTATGTTAAAAACAGCGTGTAGCACACACCTGTGTATTGTACTGACCAAGGGCCTGCCTACACACCAATTGAAATCAGAAAGCATGTTCTCATTTACTTCACTAAGAGGAGAAAAGAGAAAAAAATACTAGAAAAATTGCCTTCTAAAATATGGAACTGGAGAGAGGGGATCATTGTTAGATGTAGTGAAATAATTAATAGATTTTATCAGGTTTCTGGCAGCTTTGACAAATCACCATTTAAACACAGCTCCAGGACCAGTGTGACTTCCACCATTTCTATCTGTGTCGCGTCTGAAAGCAGAAGACCCTGATCAGGGACCCCAAAGAAACACCAGCCAGAAATCTTAAATAGAGTGGATACCTAGTGGAGCATTGATTTGGTCTAATGGTACTCTGACAGTTGTTAAAATAACATCCTATACCAACTAAAAAGCCACCTGAATATGTTTTCTAGGAGGCATTGCTTTGTTTTCCACAAAGACAGCTTTTTTCTGTAGTCAGAATGTCCATGGAAGAAGAAACTCAACAGAAGTGTACGAAGCATGTAAGAATTTTGAAACCCGTCTACTTTAGGACCTTATTTAGAAATTGTAGTTATTTACAATTTATAATTCAAACAGTTTAAAACTAAAATACGTTCTAAAGTCAGGTTCATGTAGGTTGGAGGTGATATACCATGAGTACAATGAACAACAGATTTCTAATGTAATCTGTGCTTGTCCAGAGGCTTAGAAGATAAGATAGAGCAATACTTGCGTCATATACAGGAAAAAAGCATCTTGATTTCAGATCTCATATGGATTTGCAACACTGGCTACTGTTCCAAAAATTCTTTTTCACATGTAAACAGCACTAGTTTGTTTTCCTCTCAGGAAAGAGGGAATAAATAACCTTTTCACTACAGTATTAAAATAACACTCTAACAAAACTAATCTGCTTATGTTACAGTAGAGAAAACTGATACCTAACAGCTCTCTGAATTCTTGGCGTGCACTGTGCTGATGTGTAAAACAAGTTCAGCATTGCAGTGACTGCCACATTTGGTTACAACAAGATCCTGGTAGAGAATCCCACATTTCTCATCGTGTTTTACCACTAAACAGGTTTTGAGTTGGCACTTTTATAGGGGCTTCTTAATCAGGCTTTCATAATAACAGCGCTTGATGCTAAAACTTAAATTAATATTTTTATATTCTCTGGATGTAAACCTAATCTCAACGCAATTAAGGTTTCAGTATTGCATGCATTTTTATGAAATATTGATTTATGCAAAGCCTGACCCTGAAAACATTCACTGTTGTGTTCCAGTTGTTATTCCCATTAGTTCTGTTGATTTATAAAGAATTTCTCAGGTTGGGGTTGACAGGATCAGGCCCTGAGTGACAAAGGAGCTCAGAGTGCTCTGCAACAGATAAGGGACATGTTCCCAAACACCTGCTGCCGCTTCCTGGGTATTCTGAAACTTTTTCTCCAATATTTAATTTTCCTTCAGCTGCCACTCAAGTATTTGAAGGGTAGAATTATTACTGAATCAGGGAGAACGACACTATTTTTTTTACATAGCTCCTAACAAGACTGCCTCCATCTCGTCCTATCATTTATCTCTAGCAAGAGGTTCACCTGCACGTCTAAACCACGCCTGCTGTAATTAGATTGAATACTAAACTCAGCTCATCTACCCATTTGGTGACACTTTGTGCATAGCTAAGCATCTCAGACAAGAGTACGATCAGATCTAATGTATTTGTTTTCTTTTATTTGGAAAAGTGTAATAAAATGAAACCTTAGCTTGTTTACAAATGCCCATATATGTATCCATTTTTTAAATCCCTGGTCATCTTTACAAATGATGGACCTTTACAAATGCTTTGGACAGATCGTATCAACCTCCTGGAGGGCTGATCTCACCTTCCTGGAGAGCTGTACCTCACTGCACGGCTGGGAACCTCCAAACCTCCTGCATCTCTTTCCCATTTCAAAATAGACAGTCATAGGGACCAATGAGAGCAGAGAAACAATCAATAGGAAAATCTGCATTCAAGTTTGTTTGACTTGATGAAGCATAAAGCTATTTTATTTATTGAAATGGTATTAATGTAATTAAATGGAAAATGCACTCTTTACTTAATTAATATTTTAAGCTGTCTCTGAAGAATAGTATGCAGCTCAAATTTAGTTGATCGGTTTAAAAATGCAAGGTGTTAATTAGACTCAAATCTTAGCCAGAATGAAATCATTTTCTTAATAAAGTTGAGAGCTCTAGAATTTGCTTGGAAGTGGGAAGTGGCTGGTGTTGATCTTCAGAGATTAACACAAAGAGATAAGACAGACAATTTAGTGAAGGTCAGAAGTTAACATTCTTCCATGTTCGTGTTCCATGTTCAGAAAGTGAGTATTTGGAAAAGAGTTCTTCTTTTTCAGAGGTCTGAAGGAAATTTAACTCTGATGTTAAGACACACATACAACAAATCTATGGGAAATTCTGTGCAGCATTCTTGGGTTGGTATAATTAGCCAGGCTCCAGAGTAGATTAGGTAAAATTTTTTGACAAGGTGGCAACAAAGCAATAGATGAGATTAAATGGCTTTTATCTTAATTATACGTCCTTTAAAAGACTGAAAATCTAAGTTGTGCTGTACGTTGTGTAGGCATTTGTAGGAGTCACTGAACTTAAAACACTGCAGGCAGATTTCCAGCATGGCACCAGTCAGAAACCAAGGGCAGAAGGTCAGAGCATTTCTCGGTATCTGGGCAAGAAGAGATTTTTAGGGGGAATCCAGGCAAACATGGAGCATTGCTGCCTGTCAGGCTGTGCAAACTGGAATTACGTTCCCGAATCACTTTCACTTGTAAGATCCACAGTAGGATCTTTCTGCTTAGGCGTAGTTCAAACGCAGCTCTTTATTTTGAGTGAATGTTCCCATGAACCTTCCAAATCCCAATATTTTACATGTGCTGAAAATAGAGGAAATGCTTCAAAGTCATTTTTACATACAATTATTTTCCAGGAAAAAGGCATAAAACCTTCTAGCAATCCTCCATTGAAATGCCACTGTGTTGTTTTCTTATTTACGAATGTATTAAATCATATGGAAAAAAAATGCATTTAGGTGGCCTAAATGTAAGTTATTCAAGTGAAAATGAGTTTTACCAAGCACTGGTTTGCTGACTCTCAAATGAGGGCTGTGAGCAGCAGTACCATGAGGGCTTCAGAAATGTTCTACAAGTTTTAAACCAGTAAACTATTTAACATCATTTATTTCAGCTGTCAGCACATCTTGCATTTAGTGAGCAGAACATTAACTAATCTGTTAAAATAATGCCTCCTCTGCGGTTTGACGCTGAAGTCTTTTCAAGTGTTGTATTTAGCAAGTGTTAACAGTCATGAAAATGATGTAAGAAATGAAAAGTATTTCAAATTTCACTCTAAATTCCTCAAAATGTCACTGTTGTGTAACAACAACAACAAAAAAAGTGTATTTGAAGTAGTATGATGCTGTCTGTTGGCCCTTTTGGTCAATGACCCTGCTCCACCAGTTTGCCTCCCAGCAGCCCTAGGAAGATGTAACATTTGCCCAGCAAATGATAATTACTATATTTGTAAATGAGAAATATAAACACCAAAGGGAATGGAAGTAGGTATCTGTTTGAGACACCTCATTGGGAGGATCAATATGCAAACACACGTGTCCTAATGAGATCTCCTGGCGGGTTCATTTATCTTCCAACCTGAGTAATCCATGTTAGTGAGCAAACTGTGTGTTCTGCAGGGGTGGGAGGCTGGTGGAAGGAGTGCCAGCAATAGAGCAGTCACTGAGGCCATGCACCAAAAATGGAGCTGGTTGAATATTGGTGGATGCTGAAGGGGTTTCTGTGGGTAGGAGCCGGGGAGGAATGTGAGGAGCACCTGTTCTCCCCCAGAAATGTTATGGTCAGAACTTGTGTTCTGTCAGCGTCAGCAACATCCTCCTAAACCTGAGATGGGAATGGCAATTGGGTGGGGGTGTGATGTGACAGCTCTCTTCTTTCTAGAAGTAGTAGAACAACGCTGTTGGCACTTCACTGTAGGCTTCACTGGGGTCATGCTGGGGCAGGAGCAATGCTTTGGGGTCATGGGCCCTGCGGAGGGCGGCTCAGGGATAAGGAGCCTTGTGAAAAATGATTGTAAATAAATAAATAAATAAATAAATAAAAGAATAAAGAAATAGAAAGGGAAAAAGAAATAGAAAGGAAAAAAAAGGAAAAAAAGGGGAACGAAAGAAAGGGAAGAGGAAAGGGAAAGCCGCCCCCAGGGTTGCTGCAGTGTCACAGGGAAGGCTGTGAAGAGCTCAAGCCCTGCCGGGAAGGCACAGCCCGCAGCGGCCACACCGGGTCGGGCCCCCGACGGCTCCCGCGGCTGCGAGAATGGGCGGCCCGGCCCGGCAGCCTCCTTGAGCCCGGGGATTTGGGGCTTTCCTGACTCAGGCGGATTTTGCCCCGGGGAGGCGGTCAGGGAAAGGGAAGAGGAGCCCTCCCCAGTCCCTGCCTGCCAACTCCAGCTGTCGTTGCAAGTGGAAACAATGGGGAAGCGGGAGGGGGCTTCGTGGGACCTGTCACCTGCAGGGGCCGCTTCGTTCTGTGGGTTCGGGCCGAGATGCGCTGGAGAGGCCCCGCAACGCCCTTCCCGCTTCGTGCGGTATTGGGAACGGGGGCGGGTGGGGAAAAGTTTGGACCTTCTGTGCTCAGCCTTAGGCTGTTTTTATTTTTTATTTTTTAACGTAGGAAAGTCCGTTGAGGAAGAGACGTTGCGGGGTTCTTTGCGGTATTGTCATGCAAATGCTCTCATGATCTTTAGGTTTACTGTGATGTCCTGATTTGATGATTTATTTTTTTTATTTTTTGGCTCCTCCGTCATTGTTCTGCCCCCACCGCTTCCATCTTGCGAGAGTGGCACCAAAAAATGACGGGAGGGGGGGACACGTTAAAAAAAAAAAAAGGAAAAAAAAAAAGAAAAAAATCCCACATCCACAACAGAAACCCCGAACAGCTTTTCCAAATGAGTGACACAGGCAGTGTCCATTCATCGCCTCACACCGGCGAAGGGTTTCTGAACAGCCCAGACCTCCTTAGCCAATTGCTGCCAGCAACATGTGGAGGGGAGGCATCGCTATAGCAACCGGTGGATGGGCCATGTGCGGCAGCCGGCAGGGGCTGCGAGCGGCCCGATATAAGGAGGGCAGCGTCGGGGCGCGCCGGCATCCTCCGCCCGCGCCCGCGCCCCGCGGGGCCGCCCTGGGCCGCCCGCTGCCCCCGGAGCGCTCGGAGCTGCGCGAGGCGCTCGCGGCCGCCTCCGCCGCCTTTGTCTGCGCGGAGGAGGAGGGGAGGAGAGGGGGAAGTCGGGGCAGCGGAGGAGGACGGCCGGAGCCCGCCGAGGTCCGCCGAGCCCTCCGAGGGAGGAGCCGGTGGCGGCCCGCCGGCGGCAGCGCCATGGCAGCAGGTAAAGGCGGAGCGGGGGGAGCGCGGCGCGGGGTCCGCGGGCGGTGGGAGCCGCGCCGGGAGAGGGGATGGCGGCGGGGGGCGAGCGGGGCCGCTGCGTGCCCGCCCCGTCGGAGCACGGGAGGAGCGCGGGGGGAGCGGGGGCGGCCGGCGGGGCCCGGCGTTGGGACGGGGCGGCCGCTCCGCTGCGGGGCTCCGGCTGCGCTCCGAGAGCCGCTCGGAGGGCGCTTTTAGCTCGTGTCTGTGCGATGTGCCTTCGGCATCGGCGTTAAGTCGGCGCTGGCGCAGCGGTTCGCGTTGCTCCTTGCCGGAGATATTTGACCGAGCTCAGCTGTCGCTAGCCGACCTCTTGGCTAGGTTTCGTGGCTTGGACCTGCTCTGTCCCTCTGCTTATCCGTTTCGCTCTGGCTGACAAAGCCCAAGCTAAGGAGGAAATGGGCGTCCCGGTGCTCGCGTTCTGCTGCTTTCTCCCGCGTCGCTCCTCCGAGCTGGGAATGGAAGTTTCTTCACCCCGGCGTCTCCTCTCCGCACCTCCGGCTTTGCCTTCCTCCTTTTCAGGCGTGGATGTGGCTGTCCCGTTTCCTGTCCGCGTGTCCTTCAGCACAGTTCAGCTGATGCTGTAGGCTTTCATGCCGTGCTTTAACTAATACTAAGAGCCTCGAGAAAATCTTGAAGTTTACGATACGTTTCCTCTTTTGCAACCTTACACCACAAACTTCTTCGGGGTTCTCAGACCTCTGGGCATCTCAGCATCACCTCGTAGTGGGACTCAGGACAATGCCTATCGTCGTTTCTCGTAACTCTAACCAGAAACTTCACTTCTGTTTGCCTTTAGGAGGAAAATATCTACCATTGGTCAAGGGATCTTTGAACTCACTGAATTCTTGATTGTATTCAGTCATTGTTGGCGGCATTAATCCTACTAAAAGGTATAGAGACGCTCGAGAGTGCTTTGTGGTGTTGAAGGTTGCGGAAAGATCATTGTGCCCCCACCGATGAATAGATCTGTGGCTCTCGCAGTGACCTTTCTCAGTGATTTGAATAAGCTGCAGTTCCCAGAAATCCATCTGCCCATTGTGCCCGTCGATTTGTCTAATCTTCCCGACCCCTACAAGAAGCCAAAAGCACCTTCCCCTCCGATTTCACCCTCTCGAGTGAAAGCATTATGTTGACCTCATTTCAGGTGATGAACTGACATCTGCTGAAAGCACCAGGCGAGCTGGGCAGGAGGGTGCAAGGAGGGAGGCTGAGAGCAGCCCCAGACACCTCTTCCTCACTCTCCAAATATCCCCTTAAAGCACCAACAAGTAGCCTGGGCTGTGCAGCCTGGCAGCATGGCACTGAACCGAAACTCATGCTGTGAGCATCCCGAGGCCCTATGGCCCATGGACCTGCCTGGGTGAGGAGGGGGCAGGCACCAAACCAAGGGAGCTTCTGCTTTCCCTTTGTTTTGCTTTCTTATTTCACAAAGGAAAACCTTTTGTATCTGTGGGTTTCCTAGGGACAGAGTGAGGTAGCCAGGTTTGTCCTGATGCCGAGTGCGCCTCTGGGTTTCTGGTGACCTATCAAACTTAAAGAGCATAGAGCATCTCACCCTCTATCCCCAGTCACCCTGCAGCAAGAATTTGTTAGAAGTGGATTTAAGTTTAGATTTATTTAAACAAGCAAATACATATATATCTATGTAGAAGAGTACATATTGTAGATGCACCCACACAGACCCCTACCCGTCCCTTTCTTCATGCTTCCTCTATCAAGGAAATAACACACGTTCCCTTCTAGCACCGAGCCTATTAGCAAAGGGTCCTTTTAGAAAAACAAGAGAAGCTGGTGAGCTAGAACTTATTTTCCTGAAGTTCATTTCTAAGAGGAACGATTTTCTTGTAGAATTCTTTTCTTTTGCCCAGGCACTCTTTTCGCTCCTTGAATGGCAGATTTGCAAGTACAATTTCATCTGCACAGAGGAACAATAGCTTTCAGTTGCACAAAGGATTTCTCCCACCCTGAATCCAAACCACAATGCCTCTTGCTCTGATAATAGCTTCTGAAAAGATTTTGTAATGCACAGAATTAATACATGATTATTTCCGCCTCACTTCTCTCATTTATTAGATTCTATAGTGAATTCCAAATTAAAAATAGCACCTCTCGAGTTTTTTAGCATTCTGATATTTTGAAACAAATCATATTCTCAAGTAGCTCCTTTTGCCCATGTTTATGAAGAAATCTGCTTTCTAAATTATTATTATTGCTTAGAAACCAATCTGCCTGATAGCAATGTAATAATCAAGACATTCACAAGCTGCAAAAAAAATGCAGTGTGAGGTTATTCCTAAATGAATCACAGTGGTTTTGCCTTTACATCGTGGAGGGAAGGCTGGGTGCAGCAGCTGAGCGTTGTCAAAAATACCTCCTTACACTGATAAAGTGGAATCAAACCTCAACTTCTGTGAGAGTTCTGCTTCAACCAGGAGCAGAATCAGGTCCTGTGTCCTAGGAGGAATAATGGAGTTAATTCTGCTGGGGCATCTGGAAGGTGAGCACTCACAGCCCTGCACAGAGCCCTCTCCGCTGTCACAAAGGCTTTCCTCTTCTCTTCTTCCAACGTAGGTGTGAGAACTTATTTACATGAAATCCCCCATTAAATATTTACTGCCACTTGCCTGGGATTTGTTTGTGCTGAATCATGGGATGACACCATGGAACGGGACGCGGCGCTTTGATTCGAGCGGTGATTTGTGACTCCGGCGTTACGCTGCACTATTGACTGCTTCACTTTGGGCTGAGTGTAGATGTGCTCTGCCAAGGGACTGGGAAAGCCACTGTGAGATCAGATCCCGTGCATTTTTTTCCCTCTGAAAATAATTGTGACAACAACAGCACAACCCTTATGGAAGCAGTGTAGCTCCAGCGAGCGCTAGTGAGTGTAGAGTCATAGAATGGAAGAGTGGAAGTGGTTGGTAGGTGTGATGCTCTGGGATGGGGCGAAGCTTTGTCATCTAGCATTTAGCATGGATTGGGCCATTGCAAAGCAAGCAAAGACCATAGCCTGAGTGTTTTGAGTTATTTTCTAAGCTGTCTGTTTAGGATCAGTGGTTTTGCCTTCATTGGGACTCGCAGTACACGTGTTTCCGAAAAGGAAATCATTCAGGGGGATGTCAATATATTCAGCTCTATAAAGTTTAAAAAATGCATAGTTACATGTAGCTGAGTTTAATATTTAATTATGTGTAATTTATGTGGTCTATTTATTTGTTGAGCCTTAGGGGAAAGAAAGGTGATTTGTTTTTCTTGTTATGCAACAGCTATTGTTCCCCTTCCACCCCGGGCGAGCCTGAGCGAGCACAGGGAGAGGTGTTCTGCCTTAAAAGACATCCGACTGTAAATGTCAAATTCATAAATATTTAAACATTTTTCTTTCAATTTCGAGTCGAGTCTGACAGGACACCTCTAATTAACCCTGGGCTCCGTTTCAGGCTGGGGCCTTATTGCGGGGAAAGAAGAATGAGAGGTTTGGGCGAGGGGAAATCTCAGCTCCTGGCTGGGAGGGAGAGGGAGGGACGGAAAGAGGGAGCTTGGAACGACCTCGCTGGATTCATTTTTACCCGTTTCATCGTTTGACGGTTGATGCGCTGGAAGGGCAGCGGGGCTGCGGTGCTGCTCTGGAAGCACCGGGAAGCTGAGGTTCTCCTGTCGGGACGCATCCCGGGGCCGGGCCTCACTGCTGCCCCAGCCCTGCGCTCCCCGACGGCGGAGGTGTACGCGGGGCCGCCCAGCCGGAGGCGGCTCCCGACCCCCGGGCTGCTCCTCCTCACCGACTCTGGTGGCAGAGAGGGGAGACGGGGAAGCTCTGCGCCCCTACGGCGGCAGGGAGAGGGGGTGACTGCCCCCGATGTGATTGATGGGGCGGAGGTGCGGCTGCCGCTTCCCCAACTCCTCTTCCCTGGTCATTCCTGGCGCCTTCCCTTGGAAGGTTATGTGTTTTATTTTGCTTTGGATTTTTTTTGCAAGCTCTTGGCCGTCTGATGCCCTGCACCAGGGACGGCGGCTCCGTGGGCTCCCCATGAAAAACGTTTCCCGACGTGGTGCCAACAAGGCACCCTAACCCTCAACCGCCACCCCACAGCCCAAAACCCGACAGTTTCCTCGCGTTTTCCGTTACGAGAAGCGGATCTCGGCCCACGCCGCTTTGTTACGGGCACGGCCGCCCCTCGATCCCGGCGCTGCGAGAAGTTGGAAGCGGCACTCCCGTCACTATAACTACGGGAGTCGAGGGGAAAGCACGCTCCTTCTCTCCCCCGTGTTTACTCAGGGCGCTTGACAGCACTTTGCTCCCGTCATTTTCATTGTTTCCCTCGCACAGCCCTTTCCCCCTGGCGTTTGCGCGGCTCTTTCACACGGCAAAAGGCGAAGGGAAAAGCGTTTTAAAACCGCGGTGCTAAAAGCGGAGAAAGGGGAGATCCGTGAGCAGTGCGGTGGGGGAGCCGGGGCTGCGCGGCGGGGACGCGCCCTCGGGGCTTGGGGGAGGCTTGGGGGAGGCTTGGGGGGGGCGGAGTGGCCTCGGGCACCGCGGGGGGCCCGAACCGGGTCGGAGGGGCTCCTCTGTGCCTTGCTATCGGGGGGTCGAGCGGAGCGGAGAAGCGGATTAACGTCCCGGGGCGCAGCCGTCGGGGAGGGGGCGGCGGCCCTTTAGCGGGGGCCGCCTATTGAGATGCAGATCGCGACCCTTGGCCCCGAGGGGACGGCGTCCCTTTCACTGAAATGCTAATGGCAGAGCGCGGCAGCCCCGCGCATCCCCGGGCCCCCGGGTGATGCCGTCGGGTTTGCCCCTCCCGGCTCGGTTTGCAAGCCCACGGCGGCCGGGGCAGGTGGCCCGGGGTGGGGGCGAGGGGAGGCGCCCCTGGAGCCCCCTGTGAAGGGGGGGAGCGGCCCCGTCCCCCTGGTGGCTGGTGGGATTGGGAGGAGGGGCCGGGGGGCGGTGCGAGCCGAGCCGGGCTGAACCGGGCCGTGCCGAGTGGGGTCCGCGCCCGCCCCTGGGGCTTCCCAGAGCCGGCCGAGCATCCTTCGCTCCCAGCATCCAGGCGAGAAAATCCGGGAGGCTCCTTGAAGCCGCATTTCCATTAACTCAGCCTCAGCCCCGGCTAATCCGCAGTACTGAAGGCAAGGAGGCTAATTAATGACAAGCTTTTACAGTCAAGACCAGCGATAATTGCTTTGGTGGCCTTTATGATTACAAGATAAAAATGGACCGGGCCTGACATAAGAGCCACTGTGTACACTGCAAGACAGGAGGAAATTAAGAGCTGGCTAGCTGAATACGGAGCAGAAAATTACTAATAGAGGAGAGATAATGAATAGGCCGGCTAGGCATTCATGGGGAAAAATCCATTTTGTTACCACGCGAAATTAGGTGGTGGAAAGGAGTTTGCTAATTGTTCTCATCTTGTAGCAACCAGGGCTGAGGCAGGGGCGTGCTTTTCAATTCATTTCCCTGGTAATTGTGAAAGGGGGAACGCGGGCCAAATGAGTCCTGCTGCAATTTGCGCGCCTGGTCTTTTCATTTTCATGTTGCGTTTTTAATTGTTGCTAATATAGCTTATAATGAAGTTAATGAGGGGAAATTATTGTACAACTTTTTAGCACATGGAGACAAGTGAAATGCACGAGAAGGATTCTCTCCTATTGCTGCAAAAATAATAGTCATCTGGAGGAGTTTGGACCTATCCGGCTCTTTTTATATTTATATATAATCCTTTTTCTTCTGTAACAGACAAAAGGAAGAACTGCCACCTACTTTTTTTTTTTTTCCCCTGTTGTTTCGTGTTTTATTTTTCACTCTAAGGAGAAAAAAAAAACAAAAAAACAAAAAAACAAAAAACAACAAACGGATTTTCCCTCGTTGTTCTGTATGGTTGAGGAAGGAGGGGGGACCCGGCGGTGCGCGCACCCAGCGCCCGCCTCCGCCTTTCGGGAGCGGAAAGCCGGGAGGGGAGGGCACGGCCGGGGAAGGGACGGGAGGGGAGGGGACGGGACGGGACGGAGCGGGGGGGTCGCGGCGCTGTCCCTGCCCGCCGTTGGGCTCCGGCCCCGCTGCGAGTCGATTCTGCCGGGGGCTTCCCCCGACGGGGCCCCCGCACCGCTCCGCTCCGCGCACTCAGGCGCTGCCTCTCTCTCCTCCCCTGCAGAAAAGCCACGTCCCGCCGCTCCCGCAGCGCGGGGAAGAGGCAGAGTCGGCCAAATTTCTCCTCCTCACCCTCCTCTCCCTCGCTTGCATCGCCGGGGTCCTGGCAGCATCGGGGGTCGTCTACTGCCTACGGCACCGCGCCCACCACCGGCTCAAGGAGAAGCTCTCAGCCCTGGGGGCTGACGCCGGATCCGATGCTACCACTGCTTATCAGGTAAGTGCCGGTCTTCCTCTTCCTCCTCCTCCTCCTCCTTCTTCTCCTCCCCAGCCACGTTCAGCCAGGAGACAGTCGTTGGGCTCGTTTGTTTTCAGTGCTTCCCCCCCTCCCATCTCCTGTGAATATTCCCGGGAGCAGCTCCTTACTGCCGGGCAGTCCTCGTGGCTGTAAATTTGTGTCCAATTAGAAACATTCAAAGAAGGAAAAGAAAGCCCCTCGCTGTTGAAATTCTCTGAAAAATAACATTAATAGCCATAATCTGTCACCCCTGCCGCTATTAATAACGAAAAATCTTTAGCGTTTCTGAGGGATGGTTCGCACGGTTATCTGAAGATGTCTCTCATTTTGAGTAATCGACTTCTTCAGAGTCTGATATGAAAAGAGCCTTTGACCCGATCTGTTGCCACCTTCTGCCATTATTCAGATAAAATGAAATGTAATGCTGATAGATGGGGAGGCGAATGGGGGCTGTTTGGCGGAGAACAATGGTGGCAGATGTGTGGCCAGGAAGGCGGGAGTGCCGCGCTGAGATTTGCTGGAACACATCACAAAACATTGGAGTTTCTCTTTCAGTTTCAAGAGCTGGGTGGAGAGAGGCTGCATCTTGCTGGAGTTTGTTTTAGCTCACGGGGCTGATTTCTTGGGGGTGTTCTTGGTGATGGCAGTGCACGTGTTTTGGTCACACACCACGCAGCTCTTGTTTTCTAGCCCAAAATATTTGGAGTGTGGCTGGGAGAGAGAAGTCGAGAATGTGTAAATATTGTTGTTGTACCCGTGTGTGCTGCGCATCGATAGGATCCTCCTTGTGGCACTTCTCTGTCGAGTTCTGTTTTACCTTCTTGCTCTGCTCAGCATCAGGCGTGATGGCCTTTCTGTATTCTCAGGCTTCAGACTGGTAGCTGGGAGTCGTGCAGGAGTAAACTCGGGAAGTTTGGGTCTGTCTGTACCGCTTCTGCATTGGAAAGGAGATTGTGCAGTGCCTCTCCCCAGGCTGGGCGCAGAGAGATGGTAGTAATGAGTGATAAATGCAGATGTTTCTGTTGTGATTGGTATCTTCAGGAACGGTTTTGCTTTTCAGTTTAAATGGAGTGCTTTCTGTAAAGAGAAAATCCTCAGATATCCTTTAGGTCTTTAAATGTAATGAATTCTAAAGCAAGAGAAAGGAGAGCAAAAGCATTTCCAGTGCTTTATTGTTTTGCCAGCGGAAGAATGGGGTGTCCTCCAGGACAACGTGTGGCCCAACCAGCAACTTGTCCTCTGAGTTTAGTTGGCCAAAGAGATCTTGGTTGTAAACATTTTTGTTGGTTATCAATAGGGAACTTACTGTTGATTTATTCAAACCACAATCACAGAAGGGATAGGTAGTCTCTTTTTTCCTTTTTTTTCATTAAACATGAATACACAAATCCTTTATTTTATTTTATTTTTTTTAAGAAAGCCCTCCAGGTTCCAAAATCACGCTTGAAACTGAATTTGTGATAATTAACAGGACAATCTTCTTAGTGACAGCTCTAATTAATAGTATCTGTAATTAAAATCGTGCCCTTCCAGCAGGAAAATTGTTTGAATTTCTTGGAGTGACCTTTTTTGCCGTTTCTCTTGGGAGCAGAGTGGTTAAGTTGATATTGATTTTATAATGAGCTCTGGTTTGTTTAATAAGAAGCTGTAATCCAGACACTAAATGAAATGTGCGCTTCATTTCTTCTTCCAGGATTTATATATGTTTTAAAATCTCCCTAGTCAGATCTAGAAGTGTCATTTTCAGTTCAAAATAGTAACAGTAAACAAACAAACAAGCAGGCGAAGAAGCCAGGCAGTGCTTTGAGGATGCTGCTCAGTTTTTCAATAGCAGAACTGCCTTCATATTCTTTGTTCTTGACCTTTGGGCCCAATCCGAACCACCTGACTTCTTCAGCATTTCCATTGGTTTTTCAGGAGAACTGTAGTCGTGAGTGGGAGGAAAACTGTTTTTCCTTAAATACAAAAGTTTCTAAGGGCTTGGCTCCCCTCCCATGGAAGGAGATGGGAATTTTGCCATTGGTCTCAGTGGCAGCCGTAGGAGGCCCAAGTATAGGCAGGCAAAATACTTGAGCAGTTTCGCTGCTGCTAAGTAGCGTTTTAGCAACATGAATCACTGGGCCTCATTTTGTGTATAATAAACCATTCACGTGGATTTGAGGAGAAATAGGACCGAGCCCTGTTTGCATTGTCAGAATGGCCATATGTTGAGCTGTGTTAAAGGGAACAGGTATCTGGTGTGATGCGTGTTTCGGATAACATCAATTAGGTCTCAGAAAAGCAGCAATTATCCTTTTCCTCATCTTCTCTGGTATTCATAGGGCTATAATGCGACCCGTATTCACACAGGGATGAAAAAAAAGCAGATAGCTTTGGAAATTGTACCTACTTTGTTCTCTTCTACATCGGTTAAATGCTTCCCAAGTATCTACTTGGTTAACTCAGTCTGTTTTAAAAATACAAAATATTTCAGCAGCTGCGGCCACTAGACTTTAAAACACGATGCTTCAGTGTGTTGCTGGTTGCAGCCAAAGTGACAATTCAGATTTATTTTTTTTAATTTGAAGGAGGGGAAATTGGTCGGTATGAAAGGGCCTCGTGGCCCACTGATTCAGAGGGAACGCTGAAATACTGCGTTAGTTCACATGCTTCTCCAAATGTCAGTGCTTTATATCTTCACATAAACAAGGCTGACCTAAATTTTCGAGATTTAGCAGCAGCATTTTTCATCCTAACCCAGTTCAGCCAGGAGAGTTCACTTGGGGTTTTACTCATTCCTTCCTCACCCTGTGAACTTAGCAGAGTTTTTTCCCACAGCTGTTTTCTTTTCCATGATTTTTATTTATTTATTTTCGGTTCCAGTTTACGCAGCGGAATAGCAGATTGGGAGGGAGAAAACACAAATTGTATTGTCAGGGAAACAGCAGGTTGGCTGCTGGGGCTCCTCAGTGCTGAGTGCCAGAGTTGGGAGCCAACCTCAGTGCTGCTGGGACCGCACATCAGCATTGCTGTGCAAGTGCAGCTCACACGGGGGGCTCTGGAGGAGAAGCAGGCATAGGGGGCACGGGCAGGTTGAAGCAGGCAAATAAAATATCTGCTGGAAGTGGCTGAGCTGTGAATCTGTTCTGGGGGGGATTTCCTAAGCAAGCATCTGGCTGCCAAAGTGTTAAATACGCTCTGTGAGACTAACCCCGACTGCAGGGTGACACCGGGAAGGGGAGATACACAGCCGCAACTTCATTTATCTTTGAATCGCTAAACAAATACGAAATTATAGGCTGCTTTAATTAGACTGTGGCTAAGGAGCTTTTCAGAATTAATGGCAGCAGTGTATCTCGTAAAACGCTGTGTGTGCATGAAACACAGCCCGTCCAAAGGCGGAGCGTTTGTGTGTACCTTTTAAACACGTCTCCTGTCCTTTCAAACCGCATGTGTAACGGGTAGATAAGTCAGCAGGAGCCTTCGTGGGCGGCTGAAGAGAGGCTCGCTGCCTTCCCCGTGCCCATGCGCACACCTCCGTTCATGTTTGCAGTTGTTGGCTCGTGTTGCTTTGATCTCCTTTGAAAAGCAAGTTTAGTATTCTGCGAGCCCCTTCTCTGCTCCAGAAGATTAGGGCAGAAGCGTTTTAGGAATTTTCAGCAGAGCCTCTTTGATTCCTTTCACCACACCGAGCAGATTTTCCTCGTGCCCTTTGAAGGCTTTGGAGCATCACCCGGAGAGAATCGGGTGCAGGGACGGGGATGGGCTGCGAGAGGGGCTGCCGAGCTCATAGCTCCATCAGCGAACCCATTAGTGAGCAATCTATTAGTGTAATGAGTGCCTATTAGCGACTACCGCTATTTAGGAATGCTCTGCTGGATTCAGGGTGATGTATTGGTGAGTCTGGCCGAGTCCTGCCTTCTGACCCCTGTGTGCAGAACGCTGGGTTGGGCAAGACGGTAAATCAGCGATTTTCTGTTTCCAGTTGCAGAACTTTACTGTGAGCATCATCTTCTGCATCACTGGTGATGCTCTGTAAAACATTGGCCATAATGGAACTTAAAGGCAGAAGTTAAAACGTGTTGAAGCTGGCTTTGGAGAGCTGTCTTTTAATATTTTATGTCAATAATATGCTTTTTAATTTTCCTTGGCCTCAGCCAAAATAACTTCCTTTAGAAAGCGAGGGGGCAAAGACCAGGCAGTTTACAGTGAGGTCCTTCTGCAGCTGCCTGAGATATTCAAGGTTACGCGAGCTGTGCAGTGTCAGTGCAGCTGCGTTACATCATCCCCTGGTCTAAAGCTTGTTCCAATAACGTGACTTGGCAGGCTTATAATTGTGAATTATATGTTAAGTTCTGTATTGTTACTTGTGTTACACTATATATAAATTATATACTCCTTTGTCAATTTCAGTCTTATTAGTTACATGATCCTTCTGGATTCAGAGCCACTAAAAACTTCTCAGTGCTTTAAAAGATTTGATCCTGCTGGTAGTTTTGTGGAGAGATTTTAAGAAAACAGCATTTACAACAGGGATTTTGCTGCTACAAATATTTTTAAAGACTCCCACTGAAAGAATCCACTCTGTGTAGCCATCATGCCCACTTCGTGTATTTAAATACAGATAATTCATTGCATCTAATATGATTTTGTCTTTTAAACTCTAGATTGATTTCATAAGCAAACATGCTTTTGTAGTATTAGAGGTTAACACAATAGTAATACTGTATATCAACTCCTTAGAAAATAGAGTTTTGTGAATTAAATGAAATTTTAAAAAGACAAGTTTGCTGACCTTCCTTGTCAAGTTTTTTATTGAAGTTAACATCAGGTCCAAGAACAAAGTAAGGTGGGCTGGTCAGTGCCCTGCAGTAATGCTCACATCTATGTAAATTGCCTCTAAGTACTCTCACTAAACCTCAGCTATCACTGAGGATGATGAATATTCGATACGTGAGCATTCAGTAAACTTGTCAGTAAGGAATACATTTAGTAAGGATTTTGGATAGATGCAAGTTTTGCCATAAGGCTCAATGTGTTTTCTTTCGGGAAAACAAAGGACAGAACATACTTCTACTCTTTTCCTTTCTGGTGTCCTTATTAAAAGAGAAAAAAATGTTGTCTTGTGTGACTATGAAGCAACAGGACTATAAAATATACACTGGGAGCTGTATGTATTGGAAGAGCTGTTCTTGCCCTTTCAGGCCTCTTTGCTGTGTGTTACATGAGCAATTCTCTTTAATCAGTGTTTTATCTTAAGATAGACCTACAGTAACCTACAAATACTTTGTATGTAATGTTGTTAAGCTAAAAGAGGAAAGATCTAAGTTAGGAAGAAATTTTTTGCTCATGTGTTGAGGGTTGAGGCCCTGGCACAGCTGCCCGGAGAAGCTGTGGGTGCCCCATCCCTGGGAGTGCTCAAGTCTAGGTTGGATGGGGCCCTGGACAGCCTGAGCTGGTGGGTGCTAACCCTGTCCATGGCAGAGGGTTGAGACTGGATTATCTTTAAGGTTCCCTCCAACCCATGCCATTCTATGATTCTATGATTATATAGCAGTCTAACAGTTTTTTCAGACTTCTAAATGCTCATTCCATACAGCAGTGCATAGTAATAAAGGGGGAGAAGAAAGAGCTGAGAAATGTGTAAGGGTGGCTAGCAGAGAACTTGCCTTATGCTTGGATATTTTGTTGATGTTGGCTGGTGAATGGCCAAAGCAGAATGAGGCAGAACAAGAGGTGTGTAGATGTGGATCTGACTTAGGAACTTATAAAATGGATCTTAAGCTCCTGGAAGTGAGGAGCTCCAGGGAAGCCCTTCCTCTGCATGAAAGGAAAACAGGTGCCATGTGGAGTCAGATTTGAAGGGGATAGCCCTTCGCTAGGCTGCAGGATAGGGCCAAGAGGAGGTGGTGTCACAGAATCATAGAATAATCGAATGGCTTGAGTTGGAAGGGACTGCAAGGATCAAGTTCATTTTCCCCTGCCACTGGCAGAGTTGCCAATCACTACATCGAGTAGTTGATCAGATTGCCCAGGGCCCCATCCAACCTGGCCTTTAACACCTCCAGGAATGGGACATCCAGAGCTTTTCTGGGCAGCTGTGCCAGCGCCCCGCTACTCTCTCAATAAAAAACTTTGCCCTGAAATCTAATCTAAATCTCCCTTCCTTTAGTTTAAAACTATTTCCCCTTATCCTGTTGCTGTCTATCTGTGCAGAAAGTTTATTTCCCTCATGTTTATGAACTCCATTTAAATATTGTAAGGCCACAGTAGTGTCTCCCTGCAGTCTTCTCTTTTCCAGGCTGAACAGCTCAGTTCCTTCAGCCTGTCTTCATAAGAGATGTTGTCCAGCCCTCTAATCATCTTCGTGGCCCTCCGCTGGACCCTGTCTAAAAATTCTATATCTTTCCTGTGTTGAGGGCCCCAGACTTGGACTGCAGATGTGGCCTCAGAGAGGCAGAGTAGAGAGGGACAATTGCCTCGCTCACCCTCCTAGCCACCCCTCTTCTGATGGAACGCAGGGTACCATTGGCCTTCTGGGCTGCCAATACACACTGCCGGCTCGTGTTACGTTTTTCAGCAACTAGGACCCCTAAGTCCTTCTTAGCAGGGCTACTCTCAGGGTGTTCTCCCAGTTTGTATACATACCTGGGATTACCTCAACCTTGCACTTTGCTTTGTTGAACCTCATTAGGTTCACCGGGGCCCACCTTTAGAGTTTATCAGGGTCCTTCTGGGTGGTGTCCCTTCCATCTACTGTACCAACCACACCTCTCAGTTTGGTGTCATCAGCAAACTTGTTGAGGGCACACTCAATCCCTTCATCTGTGTCATTGATAAAGATGTTAAAGACTGCCGGACCCAAGACAGACCCCTGAAGGACACCACTCATCACCAGCCTCCACCTGGACACAGAGCCATTGACCACAACCCTCTGCCTGTGACCTTCCAACCAATTCCTCATCCTCCAATCAGTGCATCCTTCTAATCCATATCTCTCCATTTTCGAGATGAGAATGTGTTGGATCGAAGACTTTGCAAAAGTCCAGGTAGATGACATCTGTTGCCTTTCCTTTGTCCAAATGCTGTCACTCCACTCCATCATAGAAGGCCACTGGATTAGTCACACCTTCCCTTGGTGAAGCCAGGTCAGGCTCTCCCCTTCCTGTACTTGCTTCTTTTTCCCTATCCAAGGGGACAGAATGGACTTGGTGTGTTATGGAGCAAGGACAAAAGTGCTGCAAGCAAGAACGTAAGAAAGCGCTAAGAAGAAAAATATTTAGAGGGGAAGTGAAGATGGTGACTCATTTTTAATAACTGGGAAAACTGGAGTCGCCACCCCAGGGGCCTTTCTTACAAGAAAGCCTGGAGGCAGCCTGGACTTATGGGCCCTATCTCACCTAGAAAATGGACATGGTTGGCAGGGCCCTGTCACCACATCAGGCTGGGTCGCCCAGCCTTCTCCCAAATGATTCTCTGTGCACAGGTAGCAAAGGCCAAAGAAAATAACTGTATTCTCTCAGTGGGCACCTTTGTGAGTCTGTGGGCAGCCTGTTCAGAGGGCAAATGCCGTTACTGCTGCTCTTGTGGTCAGCTTGGTGCCAGTGGAGCTGAGGATGGACTCATGTACAATGGGTCTTCTGCCTCTGGTGAGTCCATCCCACGCTGTGCCCGGGCATGAGAGGAGACAGCGGTAAGCACAGCCCTGCTTAATGGGCTGGAGAGCATTTAATCTGCAGTTCCAAGCCATACATCATCTCAACTGTCCTGACTTGTTCTGGAATAACTGCAGTGTCTTCAGTGGTGGTTTTTCAGATGTAATATAGAAGATATTCAGGCCCGTATTTCCTACATCCTTCTGCCCTTTTTTCTGTTTTCAGATTTTTTTCTTTTTTTCTTTTTTCTTTTTTTTTGGGTAACTCTGCTATCGTGTTTCAGATTTGACACATTTCTCTATTGTACATTTTCTGAAAACTCCTCAGTTAACAGTGAGATCTGGCTTCCTGAGCCTTTCCTATTATTCTTTCCATGTACTGTGCTAGAGGGGAAAAAATATGTGTATTTTTGAAAGTTTTTAGCTGGGAAGGTTTTTATTTTGCAGAATAAACCTTGTATCAGGGTCACGTTCCCAGTAAGAGAGTAAAGATTCATTCCGTGTACATAAGCAATTGCTGTAGGTGTTTGTTGGTTCTTGTAGGACATGTTGCCTGGGAGCAGAAACAGGTTGCAGTGTGTGGTTTGAAGTCTGAAAGGTGCAAAACAAGTGTTCTTCCTACTGCCTGTGTTCATCGTGCGCATCAGTCTCACTCAAGGAAGTGGGAATCTTTTGTCCTTTCTGGACTGTGTGCCTGTACTCAGCCTTCAGGAAGGATTTGAAGCCGGCCATTGTCACCTGAGGCTTTTCCCTGATAAAGCCCAGAGAGGCTGTGGATGCTCCATCCATGGAGGTGTTCAAGGCCAGGTTGGATGGGGCTCTGGGCAACTTGGTCTAGTATTAGATATGATGGTTGGTGGCCCTGCCTGCAGCAGCGAGGTTGGAGCTTGATGACCCTTGAGGTCCTTTCCAACCCAAGCGATTCTATGATTCTGTGATTCTATGAAACCTGTTTGGACTTGGCTGTTTCATGGGACAGAGAAACAAAAGCAGATGTTACTTCCTCAGCTTCCCCTCTGCCTGCAGCCTGGTTGTGAAGCTCTTGGAGGGAATTGGGTGTTGCAAAGGCTTTGCTGGTTTTGCTGTGGTATAAACTGAGAGAAGTTTGACCAGAGCAGAGCCTTCCTAGAATCTTGCTACACATCTGCTGCCATCTTCCCAGGGCCCCAGGTGTGAGACCTATATGCTTCTCAGTTCAAGGGACAGAGATGATTCATCTGATTTCTTTGTGCTGTGATTGTTGCTATCACAGTTTCTAAACCCTTATAGCAGCAGTGGATGACACTGCAGTGTGCATCACCTTGCAGTGCTGCATATTCCAGCTTAGGTTCCGTTCTTTCAGCCACTTGCGTTCTAATAAAATAACCGAATGGAGACTAAAAGAGAGAGGCTGTAAAACAGCACTCCTAGAAGTGAGATCTTTCAAAAAAATAAAATTAGTCTTGGAGGGATGGGAGACAACAGCTTTTGAATTGGAGAAAATCAAATTCAGCGTAGGCGGCTTGGCCAAAAGAGAAAATGCATTAGGTTTTCTCTAAGCTTTCCCAAGCAATTTCTAGATTTTTTTTGCAAAAGGCACATCAGTGATGTTTTACTGATGTTTGCTTGGGATGCTGCATTTTGAACAAGCAGATATTTTGATCAGGGAATTTATTATTATTTTTTTATTTAATTGTAATATTTCAGATGGATAAAATGCTCTTCATGTTCCATACAGTTTTTGTTTTTCTGTTTTTCCTTTCTAGCTAATGTGGTGCAGGCTTCCCGATGATTCCTGTTTTTTCCTTCTAGTCAGGACTTCTGCTTTGCAGAGCTGTGTTCAGAAGTGGTTGCTCTTGTCCTCCATTATGTAGATAGCACAGCATTACCATGACAAAACTTACTTCAGGTTTGAGTTTGCGTGTTTATCATAGCAGATTAGAATCACTCCCCTTGTCCACGTTGAATATCATCTAGCTTGGAGATTCATTCTTTCATTTCATGCAGGTGGGAATGCTGTTCCTGGCTTAGTCTGGCAACAGCAGAAATGAGAGAGCAGCAGTTTTTAAGAGAGCAGAGGTTTTAAGAGGGTAGCAGTAGGGTCATAACTACCAACCCTTCCTACTTTCAAGTACTGCTGGTGTGGACATCCCACTAATCTTCAAAAATGTATAGGGGGGAATATATGCAGATGTCAGAGAACTACTCATCTTTCTCAGTATGAATAAAAGAGCAAGAGAAAGATGGGAAGGAAAAATTCAGTACACTGTTGCTCTTCTGACAGTGTGAACCACCAAAATCTGGGTTTTGCCTTTTTTCATCTTCTTGGTTAGATAGTTAATTCTGTGGAGGACCAATGCTTGGTACGGGTTAAAGCAGGGTGATTTACTGGGAGAGGTTTCATTGCAGTCGGTCATAGCAGGAGAAGCAATGCCATGGAGCTGAATGTAGATTTAGGGGAAAGAATGATCTACATATGTAAATTCATACTGTATACTGAAATTATGTCATACAGCATCTCTCCTGTGCTCTGGGGAAATGCTATGCATAACAAAATGCGAATGGGAGTGTGTAAAGTCCCCATGGTGTCACTCCCCATAGTGAAATAAAGAGCTGCAATTCCTATTTAACCTCACTGGAAAGCTCTTGAATGTGAGGTAGAGCATGCAGGAGGCTTGCCGACCAATCTGATCCCAATTTGAACTTGGTTTTGAAGGTCTGGTTCAATGCACTGGCTCTCCAGGCAATGTTAACTAATAATTTTGTTTGCTTGTTTGAGGATCTTAGAAGTTAATTAAGAAAAAATCGATGAGTGAGGCTTGAGCAGATGCTGGTCACTCCATCTCAGAAGGAATGCTGCAGAAATAGAGGGAGTGGGGAGAAGGTGACAAGAATGATTAATAGCAGGGAAAATGGGCACGAAGAGAGATGGAAAATACAAGTTATTTCTTCTGAAGCAGTAACAAGTGGCAGCATAGAAAAGTAGGAAGCATGTAAGATGAGAAGCTGAAGAAAAAGTGAAACTCTTATTCTCACTTCTGGGTAGCACCGAGCAAAGGCACACAGTGATGTTAAATACAGGCTAAAATCTTTCGCTGCTGTGCTTGTTTACTCTAGATGTGAGGTCCCCCTGTACCTCTGCACATCAGTACTGAGCTTGGAGTATGAAATCCCTCTCACTTTCTCCGGTATCTCCTGTAATGGTAATGAAGTGGATATGTAGAAATACTGACCAACATTTTTAATCTTTGTAGGCTTTTGCAGTGTGTGATAGAATATCTGTGCTCGGAGATACAACAGAAGTCATACATAATATTTTTTTCAGAGTTTAGGAGGATTTCACTGTACTACCACATATTGAGCTCCTAATAACCTGCCCTGACTTACTTAAGACTGCCATGCTTTATAAATTCCTTATTTTCACCATGTTTCTTTGTAGGCAACATTTGCATTTGCTATTCCAAGCAGAGCTGAACAGTGAATTCATTTTTATTTTCGGCGGAGAAGGAGTAGAAAGAAATGACTTTAGTTTTAAGGCAGGGAAGTGTAATGACTGGCGCGTTCATCTGTCATGACAGATAATGTTATGGAAAAAAATATTGCTGATGGCCATTCTTGATAAATACTTCCTTCTCCCAGCATCACGACTGATATGTGCCACCACCCTTCCACAAAGAAAGGATTTGAGAGTTGTACAAGTTTGTAGGACTTCTTTTTGTATTTCTCTGCTTGGTTTTAGTGACTGTGTTACCATGAATGCAGTTATGCAGACTTCAGGAGAAGCAATAATAATCTCCAGAATGGGATAAAGCAATGTTTTTGGACATAAGGTTGTAGCTGTTTGTTTCTTTCTGAGCTAGAAGAGGATGCTGAGTTCTGCTGACAAGCTGGAGAGTCTCATTTCTACTAGAAATGATCTCCCATTTTCAGTCCTGCAGAGCAATAAAATAGTGGACTTCACAAATTTAATGTGTATTTTTCCTGAGAAGCTACAGCTGGCTTGGGACTGCAGTTTTGCCTGCTTTGGGCCCCAGGCAGCTATAAATGCTGGGAGTGGAAGAGGAAACATTTGTGGCAGTTTTCTTCAGAGCTTTGGTGTCTGCTGGAAGCTGGTCTGGCTTGGGGTGTGTGAGACAAAATCAAAGCATGAGAGATTTGTACATGGTTCTGCATGGCCTTGCAGGTTAATTCAGTCATTACTACCATTCATTTGTAAAGCATGCTGTGTGGCTGTCCCTGTGCTAGTGGTGTGTTTACTCTGCAGATTCATAGTAAGCTGCAGCTGTGCCCACATCAGCCTGTACTGGAGTTGGTTAAAATGGGCAAATTATTGAAGTTTGATTTACACATAAAGGGTATGGCTGTAGGGCCAGTTGTGCAGATTGCTGTGGATACAGGACTACATGTTTGTAGCTGGGTGCTATATCTCAGTTTCTTAGTAGGGTTGAGGGCTGAACTCGGATTCTGTAACATCCTTATTAGCCCTTAACGTGTCTTCCCCTCCAAGTCTTCCATTTACTTATCATATACTGCATGCAATTACACCTGTAATGTGGGAAATGCAATTCAGACAACCAGATTCAGTTGTAAACACAAGAAAATACATTACTCAGATGACGTGCAGGTTTTATTTGTGGCACATAGGTGAATTTCAGATCTTGCCACCTCCAGAATTGGCATTGTCTGGATTTGCTCAGACACTGTCAGGAGCACTGAGAAAAACGTGGCAGCTCTTAGACCAGTAGAACTTGAGTGAGTACAGGTCCTTCCTAGTAGCCCTAGTAGGCCCTTAGTTGCATCCCTGCAGTTTCTTTGAGGCTTGGAAGAACACACTACCGTGTTGTCATTATTTGAGGAAAATATCTGAATCATTTTAAAGAAACATAAAAATTTTTCATTACGTCTTCTGGTCTGTGAAGTCCTTCTCACTTCCCTCATGTTAAGTCAGGTATCTGTTTCCTGAGACTCTTCCCTTTCACAAATGAGATCTAAGCTGTCCTACTTGCACAGAGTGGTCTCCTGTGTTTTTGTGTGGGACAAAAATCCCCAGCAGTATAAACTAAGCATGGTCTTCAGATTGCCCTGACCCCTGGGAAGCAGCATGATCTGCAAAGAAGCCTATGCCTTCCTGCTGTGGGTAGCAGAGGAAACGGTCCCTTTATTTCAGGGCAGTATTACCCAACCTATACTGCCATCTCCTTCTTGGTGAGCAGAAGGCCCATCCCTTTTTGAGCTCCTGAGCTGTCTAGATGTCCACTGTGTTGGTGGGAGTCACTAGAGGAGTTAAAATAACGATATTTCCTTGAACAGTGTTGGGTAGTTGGTGTGTTTGGTTGGGTGCATATTCACTCCTGCTAGATTTCTAGAGCTGTGTGGTGGATCATGATGGAATATGGCTTTCAGTTTGTTTGATTTTAGGATAAGACAGTGCAAATGCTTGAATTTAAAGAGTGGTTATGAAACGAAGAAATGCAAGTGAAGAAAAAGTCATTCTCCATCTGAGGATTACCGTGCTTTCTTTGCTTTGCCTTGCTGTCTGATTCCTTCTTTCTTTGTGAATGCGAAGAAAGGGGAGTCATAATTATGTGAATCCCTGCCAGGGAATGCTTGGAATGCTAAAAAAAAAAAAAGTTGAAATTTTTAATGTTGAAGCTCTAATTAAAATTGGAGTCTTATTAGGAAAATGGGTGTTTGACTAAGAAGCAGCAGCCCTGCCTTTTAGGTCATTTAAAACAAATTAAAACCCCTACACTGGGCTGCAAATATACAGATGGTGGTGTGGTGTGAGTGTGCAGGTAGTCACAACAACTGTCACTCCCAGCTGAATGTTGCAGAGCACATTTATGCTAACAATCAAATATATGCATGTTCTGTTCTAACTGTCCCCACACACAGCTCCCCAGCAAGGTGTAGAGAAATACAAAGCAAACGGTGTGGCTATGTAATGATGCATTTGATGCCATGTCAGAAATGGGATCTCTCTAAATATTACTTACAGACATTTTTCCAGTGTTCTCTCTGTTCCTTTCTCGAAGGCAGGTTGATCTCAGTAGTTGCCTTTTCTGGCAGTGGTAGAAAACGTGTGTGTAAATACTCCACATGTATAAACAGCTCCTTTACTCCTGGACTAAAAGGATGTTAAAATGAAACTAAAGCTTGAAAGTATGTTTCAGTTACTCAAAAAATAAATGGTAATAAAGCTGTAATTATCCCCAAAGCTACAAACACAGTAAATAAGTTAAAGTTGAATTTATAACACCTGCAAGCGTATTAAGTATGCACAAGCAAAACAAAGGCAGCCAAATGACTTTAGCTTCACCCTATAGTAACACTAAGCAAATTTAGTTAGAGAGTAATGATGTTTGTAGTCCTGGATCCATTTGTTTAAAAAAAAAATGAGCTTACTTTATTTTTTTCATCCTTTAAATCTCACTGCATTATGACTGCAACCATTGCAAAATGGTTAAATCCATGCTGTAAGCATGCAGCTGGCTGCAGCTCATCCTGTAAATAATGCCTCTGTAATTTAAAGACCTATATTCACATGTATTAAAACTAAGAAAAGCATTCTTATTTCTCACTCAACTTATAAAAGTTAATGTAACTAGATGGTCTTTAAGGTCCCTTCCAAACCAAGCCATTCTATGATTCTATCTATATTCTTAGTTTTCATTATGTATTTTGTTACAAAGTAGAGCCTAGGGTATTTTACAATTTACCCTAGGCTCTACTATGTTAAAAATTTTACAATTTAGATAGTGTATTTAATTTAAAATTTCTATGAAACAGTTTTGTTTTGCATATAAAATGAATTCTGTATGTTTTCTGCATTTTTGTTGATTTTTGCATATAAAATGATTTCTGTATGTTTGTTACTTGTTTCTGCTGGAATATTTGGCAAGTCAGGTTGAAAGGGCTTTGTGTGTATTATCTATCAGTTATTGTTAATAAACAGTTATTTCTTTGTTTAATGTCTCTGCATTTTCTTAGTAATTGTGCTGTGGAAGTTGTTTATTCTTTCTTACGTTGTTTTTAATTCTGAACATAATTGTGTTGCACTTCTTTCTGTACTGGGTCAGGTGATTTCCACATGGATTTGCCAAGCAGGTTTCGAAAAGAGTGGAAATATCAGGCCTGTTTCCTTGACTTCCTTTTTGGGATTATTCAAGTCTGGGGCACAGTTAAAAAAATATATAGATAAATAGTATTTTCATTGATATATTGGAAAGAAAATTTATGATGTGTGGGTGATGTTAGAGAAGTGAATATAACACTGAGGTGCATGTTGGCTGTACCTTACTGGGATGGTGCTGGCAGGACCTAAAGCTCTGAATACGAGGGGAAAAACTTAATACTGACCATTACTCAGACATGTTTTAGTATCAAGCCCTTCTGTCACCTTACCCCCACCTCAAAGTGTATACGTCAGTTTCTCTCTGAAACAAATATTTCAATAAAACACATGAGAGATATATGTGGGGTTTGTTTCCAAAGAGGCACAGTGCCTCCTTGGTTAAGAGGACCTCGTACTAAACCCTGCAGGTTCAGACACCCTTTCTAGCAAAGCAGTGTGGTACGACTGGCTTTCTATCTAGTTGTTGTCCATTAGTCACAAGTCTACTGATGCCCTTTCTTTCAATTTGGATAAATTCCATTTGTGCTGTGATGTGGTTCATTCACAAGTGGGGATTTGAAAATCCACTTGTTGTACCTTAGGAAATAATTGTTGTGCTTTTCTGTATCTCTGTGAGGACAACCAAGTGTTAGACTTTAAAACCTCATTGGAAGAGAGCCTTCTTTTTTCTGAGAGTAGTGTTTATGGTTTGTTTAAGGTTATCAATTATGTCTCAAATAAAAAGCTCTCTAGAGATGATCGTCGTGCTGTACTTTGAACTCATTTAACTGGACATTATTTACAGAATATTTATCTTGGTTATGGCAGTTTTTGTCACGCAGTGATATTACTTTTCCATTATATATTGCATGTGACCGCCACATAAGTTTGATAATAAATGTTGGGAAATAAAAAACAGAGTAAGTGCCTCAGTATGATAGCAATTCCCATGTGATGGGAAATAATGTCATAAACTTCAAATTACCTTTTAAATAAATGTTTATGTCCAACCCATCCATTAGATCATAGCCCAGAGGGTCAGGAGGATCATTTCTTCATATTTCACTGTATGCATTGTGATTGCTTTTTGAGGTGTAAATGATGTTTTTAAATGAAGAATGGCACCCAAACTATACCCAAACAAAGGCTAGACGTTACAAAGTCGCAGTATGGCAGAAATAGCCCGAGCCACTCTGCTAAATATAGAAGTGCAGCAGTAAACTGAATTCATTCTTAGCAAATATTTTTAATAGCGCATCTGCTGAGACGATACAGAAATACAGCTGTTTGTTTCATTCATGCTGTTCGAGGCTTTGACGTTTTAGCCAAGTTCTAGCTCTAATTATGGTTTGGTGGATGGTAGTTTGCTAAATGCTTAGGAGAGTAAAGATTTTGGAGAACTGGGAAGAGAATACCTGAGCGTGCAGTGAGGTGCACAGATGGCAGGTATCCTATAAATGAGGATTTTAACCTCCCAGGGCTTTGTGTGCTTGCGAAGTGATGACAGCTCCCTAAGTGCCCAGGGGTGGGATTTCCCTTCAGGCACCAGGTGTGGAACAGCCCATATTCCCCACGCTTTTCACAGGGCCAGAGCAGCCCACCTTGAGTGTGATGCAAGCCTGAATCCCACATTTAGATATGTACGAACTTTGAGCTGCACCTCCCTAGTCCCAGTGTCCTGAAGGAATCCATTTGCATCCTCCAAATGCACTCTGTGTTGAAGTTTTTGTAAATGGTGATGTAGGTGAAGCCTGAAGGCTGAAGAGGATCACTTCTTCAAATTTCACTTTATGCTTTATGATTGCTTTTTTTAAGTGTAGCTGATGTTTTTCAATGAAGAATGACACCTGAATTATATGCAGAGAAAGGCTAGGCTGTAGATGGAGCTATGCTAGAAAGTCAAGAATGGTCAGGTTTAACAGAGGGTGTCTTGGAAGAAGCTGCAGATGTCCGAGGCGTGTGGGGAATGGTGGGTTGCTCAGCCTGGGCTACTGGGAGTGGGGAAGGAAGGGCTGTCCAGGGCCATTGGACCAATCTGGGGATACATTAAAACAAAAACAGAATCCGTGTGCAGGCAGGGAAAAGCCATTGTCTTGAAGATTTAAAACACCAATCAAGAACCTCAGTGGTGATTTTGTGTGACTCTGATTTGACCTTCCTGTTTACATTAAGCATGTTTTCTGGCTGTGTACAGTGACATGCTCGCTTTGTTTAACGTATTTGACAGTTACAGCAGTTCTGGGAATAATTGTTCTGGTTGTATGTACGTCACAAAGAAACATGCTGATATTTGGGATAAAGTTACTCTTTAAAAAAAACCTTATTTGTATTTGTTGTGTTTCTCAACCTTTCCTTCCTTTGTGAGGACCATTAACATTAAAATCTGGCTGGAAAACAAAGATTCTCAGTAGCATATTAAATTGTTTGTCCAAGACCTTATTTTTACTTGGAAGTTAATATAATCTCGCACCAGTTGGCTGTAGTATTATTTCTTTCATCATTAGCATTTGCATAAAAATGTTACATTAATTTTGTAGAGTTCACTTGTTCGTGATTCTTTTTTGTTAGCAGATATGTATAATCCTTTCCACAGCAACCACTTGTAAAAGCGGAGGATTATGACTTGGGGCAGGACATGAGCAGCAGGAACAGATCAACTTATAAACAAAGATCCTGTTTGAGTACAAATGCTATTGTTAGTAGAGAGTTGAAGTGAATCAAGTGTCAGGATGTCTAGCTGAATAAAACAAATTCATATCTATGCCACGTGGCATGCTAGCCAGAAGACACATCTTAGCAGTTCTGTGATAGACTACGCATTTTTATACCTTTACTTATTATAGTTTTGCTTAGTTCAGTCAGCCACTCCCTCTGAGAGTGGCTGGTATCTATTCAGAGAGCTTTCTGGTCTTCTGCAGATATATTTTTCTGTCTAAAAAGTTTCTGCGCTTTTTTCACTTTTCCCAAAATCTGCTAAAAGCTGGGATTTTAAATTGCACTGCTATAAGGTCATTTGGAGGTTAACAAAAGCCATTTTGGACTGTTGTCTTTTCTGATTATGTGTGATCCTTCAGAAAAAGAGATACCTTTTCTTTGTCCCTATATTTAAAAAAATGTATAATGAAGTCTGGTTTTTTATATATTGGTAGTTTAACTGACTTAATTAACATTAATAAATGTGACTCAATTTCAAATTATTTTTGAGATTTTTTTACTAATATTTGGTCTATTAAAATTGGTAAGAAGTCAGTAGAAGTAACAAGTGACAGAAGATGTTCTAGTGGAAGCGAGGGGAAAAAAAAACATAAATACTGAATTTTGTAATATTTTGTAAGTACTGAAGAATTCTGCATAAGCACCTCTAATGACAAGGCAGGAAACTTTGGTAGAAGTCAGGCAAATGGAAGATGTATGGAGGGGTCTTTAATCATTGCCACATTGAGACAAGAGGAGCCTCCATACAATGGTTGCAGTGGTTTTGTCTGTTTGCATGCTTGCTACTGCATGGATTAGGATCTGTCTTCAATACCCTGAAGTTTGCAAGGTCAGATAAAAACCGTTCTCCTAAAGTTATATTTCTTACTCTTGTATGAAAAAGATTTTGTTGTGCTTGATATATGGAGTTCTTCACATCATTCTACTGATGGCACTTGGGCTGTAACTGTATTATCAGTGAATAAAAAAACAGAGGCCCCAGCATTTCAACACTATGAATTCTTCAGACTGTATTATTTCGTTAGCTCGAGGCAAAAAACTGTGCTCTTAGGGCTCATCTGTGCAGAATGAGTAATCCACGACAAATGTGCAGCCACACTGCGCCTGCAATATGCCCGCATCCCATGGACTAGCCAGTCTTGCTGTGCAACACAGGCAGCCAAGTGTCTCTCATGGACAGTAGGCATATGCTAAAAAATGATAATTTTATTATGCTGTCTAAGATTTTGCTATAGATAAGTGATTCTAAGTATATTACTACAATCACAGAAGAAGTGTGGGTCTGTTTATCCCATTTAAGTCAGACTTCTATGCTGAAAAGAGTTGCTTTTACCAACAGAATTTTCTGTTACCTAACCACCATTCTGTGAATTCTTTTATGTGAATTCTATGCACAGTGAAAGTGAAATGTGAGTGAAAATACTTATTTGTAGTGCAATCAGTGTTGGTGTTTTTACATGGCTTGCATTAGGCTGTGTGATAGCTCAAATTTTCTTTCTTTGCCAAAGCTGCCTAAACAATACAGTGACAGATTTCTGATTTTATTCTTCATTACTGTCAGTCTTCATCCTCTCTGCCCCACATCGGGGAGGAAGCATTGTGAGTTTTAATGAAGAGAAATGATGCATATCAACTAGAATTTATGGTGGAGGGCACATCAATTCAGTTGCCTTGAGCTTGCTGAGTTTGCATATTCAGGGCCAAGTAGTGCTCTCGATTACTCCTGTGCAACCCCATTAACTTCAGTAGGTTACGCAGTTCAGAAGTGGCTGTGCTGAAGGCAAGGCAGTGTTAGGGAAAAAGGGAGATCTGTTGGCAAAGTCAAGCTCCAGAGTATTATTCTCAAGGCGATGAGTACGTAGTCATAATTCAACTTCTGAAAGGTTCGGATAGACATCATATAATCATTTCACAGAGTATTTAAATTTTGTAGATGCAGAGAGCCTCCCCTCAGAAATAAAAAACCAAAGCCAACAGTTCTAGCCTGGAAACATATTGTAAATTGTATGTCTGCAGTTGAGTGTATGCTGTAATTATTCCATAACCGTAGGTTGCTTCTTCCTTCTCTCTCCACAGGAGCTGTGCCGTCAGCGCATGGCCGTGAAGACATCTGATCGCCCAGAGCCCCTGCGTGCCTCTCGAATCAATAGTGTTTCCTCCCAGTTCAGTGATGGGCCCATTCCCAGCCCTTCGGCTCGCAGCAGCACGTCGTCCTGGTGTGAGGAGCCGGTGCAGTCCAACATGGACATCTCCACCGGCCACATGATCTTGGTAAGGCAGTTTTTCTTCAAGGCATGTGAAATGCCATCAGAATGTGAGATGCCCGCTCAGCTTTTGGTAGGAGTTAACTTACACACAAAGTGACGACTACCTTTTCACGTGTAAAAATATTCCTGAACCTCCTTGGTAATCCTAGCTTTGTATAATTAAAATAAAGGGATTTTTATTTCTTTCTCATTATATTGTTTATATTTCTCTCTGGGGGATATTTTTTTACCTTGGACGTACAAATTGTTTGTGTGATTGCTTCAAAAAAGATAAGTCGTGCTTTGTCCCTTTGTGCTGGTAATTTATGTTTAGTTCCATTTGGACAGCTGAAGAAAATGCTAAATTTCTGATCAGGTTGCTTTTTGTGTGTTTTTACTGTGTGGAGGTATCTGAGCTGAGAATGCAACAGAATATTACGTAGTAATATGGAACAATTTCATTTTCGTTACCCCTGGAAAGAGACCTTCATTTTGTTATTTTTATCAGGTTTTCTTCCTTCTAAGCTTTTATGTTTGAAAGGATACAAATATATTGTCTTAATGGAGATTGATTTGGAAAACTTGGGTTACTTCCAAACTTAGTTTGAGATTAGTGTCAGTGTAGGAAATGGACACAAGAAAATCTGCCTGTACGCATGGAACAGCTCTAGCAGTCCAGAACAGAGGCCAGTGGTCAGGACTTGCTGCTTGATTCTGTCTTTCCCTGCTAAGTGTGTACTGGGAGAGCTGTGGAGTAATCCCTGGGTTTTGTGCTTCATTTTACTTCTTTAAGTATTTGCTGTCTTTGTAGAGTGCATTGAAATTGACTGAAAAGTTGTTAGGCAATGGCAAAGATCATGTTACTTTGTGTTACTTCACTTTCTGTGTTTGATTTGTGCTATTTCTCAGTAGTATTTAGTATTTTTTAATAGGACTGATTTCAAGTAAGGACCCTTTCCATTTGGTACCATTGCCATGCTTTTGGACACTTCCCTGTTGACTTATGCACATCTGTGCAGCTCTGAAGGCTGACCTGTGGGTTTTTTGAAAAGGGAGTTTGTCTCCATGATGTGATATTTTGGGGTCATACTTTTTCCATTTCTTTCTCTTTTAAAGGATTTACATTTGAAAGTACTCTTTGTAGAACTTCTCTGAGTTCTTCAAGCCATCTTATCTAATGGAGAATGGAATGAGGGCAAGCAAAACCCAGAGAGCTAGTTTGACCCCAGCCATGTTACTGACCTTCTTCAGCCTTGGTCAGGTCAGCTATAAAACTGAGCAAAAGCAGGGCAAGTTTGAAAAACAGACTCTTTATCCCAGAATGTCATCCTGAGTAAACACTTATTCCCTGTCCCTGCAAATATTAAGTTTAACACTGATGTACAACTGCAGTTTAGAAAGGGTTTTCTGCCATGGCAGAAAATCATATGTCACACTTCCTATTGTCCCACTTTTGCCTAACTGGAGTGAAATTCACTTGATTTTTCTTTCACAGTTATATAAAATGCTTGAGAAAAAAGTATTCCAGTTGTCCAACTCAAAATACATCCAAATCCCTGTGGTAGTGTTCCATATTTGTATGGAAGTAAAAGCAAAATTTCCTTATATATATATATATATATATATATGGTAAAATGCACTTGATATTTCCAAACCATTCCAATTACTTGATCACATTCTTTTCTTATTCTGGATATGGGAATTTCTGCAAAATTGCAGGAAAGCTATATGAAAAAAAAAGTCTTTGAATAAACTTAAATAGAATCAGATTGCACAAGATCACTGTTATGGTGTTCAGTGTCCATAATACAGTCAATGCTGTTTAACCCTGAATGAACTCATACATATGTTAGCTATCTAAGAGCATATGTTGTATCTTAGGTGGTGAGGGTTCAAGGCAGGGTAAAAGAAATGCTGTAATGTCTTGAGAGTACGAACCACACAGAGAGAATAAAAATAGTTAATTTGTGTAGTCTAAACTGGACAAATAAAAGTCAGTGAGTCAGGGAAGTCTGTGTATTGTGCTTTGAAATATGGGATGGGGAAAAATTGTTCTTAATGAACAGAGATGATACAAATAGGAGAAAAATGTGAGTTAGAGTCAAAAGGATGCATTTAGCTCGGATATCAGGGCAAGCCTACTAGGAGGGTCAGGCGGGCACTGGGTTGTTTACTTAAGGGAAGTAGTTAAACCATAAATTCAAGATTTGATGAAGGCAAAGCCAGGTTAGGTTTACATGGGAAGATCAGCGTCATGCAGTTGCAGCACTGGGCAGATGATTGGACTTGATCAGAATTACTCCTGTTTTGTGTCACTGTGGGTCACGCTGAAACCAGAGAACTGGCCCAATGTGTGTTTTGCTCAAAAATAAATGCATGTATCCTTAATACCTTATTTGCCTGAATCTCTCTGCCTCTGGAGAGGCTGTGACTTGATGAACTTCAGCAATAGGAAGACTCGCCAGACAGAGCTCTTCCTGCCTCTGCCCTGCAGCTACACGTTGAGGGGAGTAAAAGATCCCACTTCACATCTTATAGATCATTCAGTGCAAGAATTTTCCCAGTTCTTCCTATTTCCTGCTGCTAGATTCCTCTCATCTTCTGAATTTTTAAAGATATTTTTTATGAAAGATATCTCAATGCTTGAAAAAGCAACAAGAAATATTAGCAAGGGGCCCAGTAAGGATAGCAAATGCTATCTGCTTTGCAGGGTAAATGCACTTATAGCTCTATAAATGTATTTTTCAGCTCCACAGTGTGTGCCGATGTAGCAGTTAGCTGAGTTAGGGCTCCTCAGCCTTTATTGTTCATGGGTGCCAAAGCCTCCCAAGAGAAAATGAAACGATAGATTACTGTGTAAAGTGGCAGCAGGAAATATTTTATTTTGATTTATAAACAGAATAAATCTTGAATGGAAATAACTTAGAATAAATAAACCTGCAGCTGCTAAGTGACTCTGCATAGTCCCTTTCTTGCTCACAGGTACCGTTGGTCAGAAATGCTACCGCAAAGGTCATTTAATTTGCTGGAAAAGTCTGGCTGTACCTGAAATGTTGTCCAAACCACCCAAACCTTGAGCTTGTTGGAGTCTCTGGCCGGCCACAGGTACTCTTTTCTTAGAGGACTAGCTGCTTGTGATTAGCTGATCACTTGTAGCACTTGAGGTCTGGAGAAACGAGGAATCTGCCAAACCCGTGTGGCTGTGAGGCAGTCTCCTTAGGTAGGCTTAAATCTTTGAGAGTAAAATGTTGCATTTCTGTCACTTTCCTGTACAACAAGGACAATGTCTGTGCACTGTTGACAGTAGCATGAGTCAGTTTGTACTATTGGCAGTAGGAAGTAGGGGGGACTCAGGAGACCCATAGCAATGTTCCATGCCTTTTTCCTTTTTCACATTCTTTTTCCTCACATTTGCAGCAGGAGGATGGCCCATATGGCACTTTTTTGATTCTATCATCTTTCTGAAAAATACAAACACTTTGGAAAATGTAATTAGAGGAGCATGTTTTATGCAGTCATGTTTGTCGTGCTGACTGGCTGGTTTCAGCACAAGCAACAGCAAAGAGGTGCCCTCAATTCAGTCACTGTTGTTCTGCAAGAAAATGATTGTTTTCTAGAAGGTCAGAGCAAAGGAAAGAGCAGAAACTGGGAATCAGATTTCCATCCACTTTATTCACATGTGTACATCCACATTTTATGTTCCATGAGAAGTCCTAATAAAGAATCAAATTTCCACTTGTAGTCCAATAGAAGAATCATAGGGTTTTGAAGGTGTCCAGGAGATATATAGTATAATTTACTGGGACTCCTAATTTACCTACATTTTAGATACTTGATGAAGTGGTGTTGCTGATTTGAGTTCATAAATTCCCTTTGTAGTAGATGAAGAGAGTGGGTACCTAGGAAGGTCTCCAGAGAATTAAGCAGAGAGGTTTTTACTTGGGACTTCTGCTGTGCTGCTTGCATCATCCCACTGACATCTCCAACCTCACAGAATCATAGGATGGTTGAGGTCAGAAGGGATTTCTCCATCCTGCCCAACCCCCTTTTCAAGCTGAATGTCTAGAGCATGACCAGATGTCTTCTCAGTGGCTCGAAGAAGGAATATCTCCAAATTAGATGAAGGATTCTCTATTTTTCATACTCAAGAACAAGTTCAGCATGTAAGTTAGGTAGATTGGATCCCGCTTTTGCTTCATACATTTCCATGCTTGCTTGATTAAAATAAATACAACCTTATGAATTTTTATGTAAAGAAATGTGGTGCAAAAAGGGACTTTATGCTTTTGACAACATTTTGATGTAATTTTCTGAATACTATATATGAGAGGGAATTTGCAGAAGCAGAAGTGATTTTCTGTGTTTGAGTTGTTGTTTTTTTTTCCTTCAAAAGATGCACGTGCAAAATCTGAAACATTATACATAAATTAGAGTATCAGAAAATGTGAATTTCCGAGACCAATTTTGGTAGTTGTTTAAGCTGGTAGTCTGAGGAGTGTTCTCCCTGGAGATATGAAACTGCTGTATGTATTGGAAAAAATAATGGTTTGTGATAGTTCATACATACTCTGGTATTCAGTAGGAGAAGAAAGTATTGCTATGGGTTTGAACAAGGCAGTGGGAACAAATGAGCAAGAGACTGAAATTGAGAGCTTTGCATGGAGAAGGTGTAAGTCCACTTGATCCCTTTGCCCTTGCATTAGACTTGCTAAACCAAAAGGACCTTCCCCATAGAGAAGCAAGGGATGGCCTGATATGAGAACTGCTTGTCATAAGGAAGTTCTCATGGTCTTTGAGCACTATTTGGGGTACAAAGGTGTCTAGGGGACAAAGACCTGCTGCTGGGAAACCAGTCAAACCCAGTAACTTGAATTTTGCATGCAGTTTCATTCTGATGCTGAATCAGTGTAAGGTTTCTTCACAGAATCATAGAATGGCCTGGGTTGAAAAGGACCACAATGCTCATCCTGTTTCAACTCCCTGCTACGTGCAGGATCCCCAACCACCAGACCAGGCTGCCCAGAGCCACATCCAGCCTGCCCTTGAATGCCTCCAGGGATGGGGCATCCACAGCCTCCTTGGGCAACCTGTTCCAGTGCCTCACCACCTTCTCTGTGAGTTTCTTGTGAGACATAGAAGGGTGACAAGGAGAGAATAGTTTCCAAGGTTGCAGCTGGGGCTTTTTGATAACAGTGGTATCTTACAGTTTCTGCATGGTAATTTTTAGATGACTTCAGTATGCCTGGTTTGAAAGTGAACTCCTTGAGGTAGCTGCTGTAGATTTTCTTTGAATTGAATGTGGAGGAGTGTGGAGTTGTATGATAGAAGACACACACCAAGGAAAAAAAAAAAAAGTGAATGTTAAATAAATCCTCAACCAAATTTTGTTGAAATTCTGGGGATTTTATTCTTAAAGCTGCAATAAAAGCATGAGCAGAAGGCATCTAAACCCACTTTCCTAAACAGAGAACTTGCAGCACTAAGGACTGATAGCACTGTGCCAGATGCAGGCGTACTTTCCACCTTGAGCTTAATCCCAGCGCACACAAAACATCTCCTGAGCGAAGGAGCTAAGGAGCAGTGTGTGAGCATACTGAGCATACTGCACTGCCTGGAGACACATTCCGCGGGGTGATTAATGCCAGCAGAGACAAAGGTGAGGAGTGCAGGAAGTGAGAACAGGGTCTTTGTCACAGTTACGGTGTTTGATTAGTTAGCAGTTTTGTTGTTTGTTTTATTTTTCCATGTTGTTTTTTCCTCCTACGGCCGTTAATTTTTCCGTAGTTCTTCATGAATTCAGAGACTATAGATACTCTGTTTATAAAAGCTTCCGACTGAGAAAACAAACAAAAAATCCTCCCTCGCATGGCAAGGAAGACAAGTCAGTGGCAAAGTTCAGCTAAAAGCATGAGCTCCTTACACGTATGTTAAGTGGATCTAAATCCCAATTTATCTTTCAGTTCCACCAATATAAATAGATGTAGGAGTCTCTTGAAATGCAAGTCCCAAGAAAGCTTTGGCCCTAAAGGCCGTTTTATCACAGACAGTCAGATTAGAGGAGCCACATGAGAAAAGGCTGTTGTGCGTATGGCATCACTCAGTGACAAGATAGCCAATAGCCCCTAAAGGACATAAATACTGTGGATGAGAAAATCTTTACCCTTCTCCCTGAGTTGTCACATTTTCAGGGACAGGCAGAGTTGTAAGATTTTCTGTTGATTAAATGACATTTATCCTTTCATTTTAGGATGCTTTTTTTCTCTCTCTCTCTGAGTGTTTAAATCGCTTGGAAACATTTGCCTCTGTTTATTTAAAGTCAGGACTTGAGATACAGTAACAAAGAGAAGCTTCCAAAAAAGTACAAGAAGTCTTGTTGCTTACAAAAATGGCTCTGCAAATAGAGCCAGAAATGCTATCAACGGATGTACTACATAGATTTCTTAAATAAAACTGAGAAAATGTGTTCATGAACCAGTTACTTTTTTGCATTTTAATTTCTGTTTCATGTTCAGTTGCCTCCCTCTTGCTATATTAATCTTGTTGAATACTCCTTAGGAAATAACAACAATTACAATCAACGTTAAATTAGGAAAAACATTCCTCTTGAATACAGATTGATATTAATTTCAAAATCTCTTTTTTTCCCCCCTGAATTTCCCCCTGTTGGTTGTTTTTCCCAAATGTATTCACCATTAGAGTTAACTTGCCAAGTTTCTGTAATATATCTTGATCTGTTGCTTGACAGGGAGGTGTTCAATTCGGCTCCCTGCAAGCTGCTTTGGTTGAACACTTTTAGCTACTTTGTACCTTTCCAAGAAAGGCTTTTAGTAGAACAAATGAAGAAAACGTCTTTGCCAGCGTTGTAGAGTGGCGATCTTTAAAGTGTTGTATGGGGTGAAATACTTGATGCTTGACTAGCTTGTGTGGCTGGATGCACCTAGTAAAAAGGAAGCATCATTGCCATGGCTGGAACTAAAGCTGGTGGCTATCTGCACTTCTTCCTGTATCTCTCAGCTTTTCTCCATTTCTAGCGATGGTCCAAGTACTGTCAAGGCAAGATTATTACCCCTTGTAGCACATACCATAGGAAGAGGTAGGAGGTTATTTGGTGAAGAGGTCCGTTTTTTGTTCCTCTGTATTGAGAACAAGCCATGTCATTGGGTCCTCAGCTGCTTTTGAAAGTTGCACTAGAGATAGAAACCAGAGATGGACACTCATCAAGGAGGCCGATAGTCTTTTGGTTCTGCTTCTCTCTGTATTTGTGTTTGTAGCAGATTCAGCAATTCATGGTATTTTGGATCTAACAAGTGGAAATGCCTATTTGTAAGGAGAAGGGCACTAAAAGTTACTCAGAAGGACTTCTCAGTCAGGATAATCACAGAATCACAGAATCACAGGGTTGGAAGAGACCTCAAGGATCATGAATCTCCAACCCCCTGCCACAGGCAGGGCCACCAACCTCCCCATTCAATACCAGACCAGGCTGCCCAGGGCCCCGTCCAACCTGGCCTTGAACACCTCCAAGGACGGGGCATCCACAACCTCTCTGGGCAGCTGTTCCAGCACCTCACCACTCTCATGGTAAAGAATTTCCCCCTGATACCCAACCTAAATCTCCCCTCCCTCAACTTCACACCATTTCCCCTCGTCCTACACATATCAACCCTTTCAAAGAGTTGATTCCCCTCCTGTTTGTAGGTTCCCTTTAGGTACTGAAAGGCTGCCATGAGGTCACCCCTCAGCCTTCTTTTCTCCAGGCTGAACAAGCCCAGCTCCCTCAGCCTGTCCTCATAGGGGAGGTGCTCCAGTCCCCTGATGATCTTTGTGTCTTTCCTCTGGACCCTCTCCAGCAGCTCCCTGTCTTTTTTGTACTGGGGGCTCCACACTTGGACGCAGTATAATGAGATGATATTACCTGTTGTCGCGTATTTCTGAACTGGTAGCAAAGTTCAGATATGGGAGGAAGGTTCAGGATGCAACTGCAACTATGTGGTGCTTATAGAGAGAGGACATAATATTAGCACTATGTTTTTGTGCTAACATACCAACTGCAGTTTAACCCAGGAAATGTCCAGTGATATTTTGGAGGGATCCTTCTCCTCGTGTGCTGTACAGTGATGGTTAAGACCCTGCTGGCCATGAAGGCACCTTAAACCCTCCACTGATTCAACTAAATCAGTTTATGCTCATCTTCAGGGCAAAATTTAAACAAACAAAAACAAACAAACAAACAAACAAACAAACAAAACTTGCTGAAACTTTTCCTGTCATGAGATCTTAATTTGGCACTGTTTTGTGAGTAAGGTATCTGAGTTTGGCTGTTATTTTTAAAATATAATGTGTGGGACACTGGAAAAACACTCCTGTGATGATCAAATTTTGCATATGCACCCACGAAACAGCTGTGGAAAAATTTTTAAATAAATAATCTGTGAAGTGTGTTTGTGGATGACATAGTATTTACTGCTTCATAAAGGAGGAGTGTGTTATTTTTTTGGTCAAAACCAGATAAAATGGAAGGCTACTACCCTCAAATATTCCATCACCCCTAGCATGTCCTTGCAAAGCATGCACTTAGGCAGTGATTTTCTCTCTTTATATAACTTTTGGTTTTTTGTTTTTTGTTTTGGGCTGGATTTGTGTCTTCCCATTTTTTTTTTCTGGTTGACAGCTTTCTCATGTCTTTCTCATCCTCTTGTCCTAAAGCTGTGTGCTGGTGCACCATGAGCTTTTCCAGCTGGCCAAAAGAAAACAAATAAAAGCTGGGGAATTGTAGAACCATAGAATGATAGAATGGCCTGGATTATAAAGGACCACAATGATCATCTCGTTTCAACCCCCTGCTATATGCAGGGTTGCCAACCACCAGACCAGGCTGCCCAGAGCCACATCCAGCCTGGCCTTGAATGCCTCCAGGGATGGGGAATCCACAACAGCTAAGAGATAGGAGAATTAAGAGTTATTCCTTGCTTCTGTCCACTTGCTGTACCACTTCACTGAACTAAGTATAGGAGGGAGAGGTGGCAAGTACTCACAAGAATTACCTTCTTCAAGCATGACTTGTTACTGCTGTGAGAATTAGCCTGTGCCCTTTTTGTGTCAAATTGCTACAAGAAATGGTGCCCAGGTTCCAAGCTGTTTTTCATCTCGGTGTGGTTAGTAGTAAATACATTAATGTCTGTCAAAGATGGTTGGATTCTGGATTTGGCATGTCTTAAGAACAGGTTTCACTGAGCATGTATCACAGATGTGTTATTTAAAAGATGAATTATGTGGAGGTTTTCCTCTTTTTGACCTGGCTGTTTGTACACCCTAAAATATTCCCATGAGCATCCATTAGCCCTAACATACAGAGCAACTGAGCTCCAGTGGCTGTCACAGCACAGTGAATTGAAGTATGTGTATTTGTACTTGTTCGATTAAATATGTGCATATACAACACATTCCTTTAATGAAAACAAATAAAAAATGACAGTGTCTCCTTACTGAATCCTTTATAGTTATACTCTGAGCATTGGAGAGAATCTGATCATTGCAAATGTATTTAAGCATTTTTGCTTTAACATCAAAAAGGTACTGAGTGTGAGAAAACAAATAACAGTCAGTTATTTAGTACTGATTACATTATTTTCTTATTTAAGTAGATCTTAGTTTCTTGCAAAAAAAAAAAATACTGAAGGATTAGTAAAGCATACTCTGAGTTGTGTTCTTGCTGTCATCCAAATTCACAGAAAGAAGAAAACGTATTAAAGAAATTCGGTAAGACCAGGTGGTCTGAGTGAATAATTTCCCTTTCATTAACATATTCCCCTTATTAACTTTGTAATTAATTGTACATAGCTAAGGAAAGCTATGGAAATTGCATTTTGAGATGTATCAAAGCTGACTCTGTGCTGCAGACTTCCATGCAATTTACTATTAATGAAGCACGAGATGGAGGCCCCAAATCTATAATTATTACTTACTATTTGAATGACAAGCAAAGAATTTTATCAGCACAGTTTCAAATGAAAGGGGATTAGCAGCTAATGTTGAAATTGTTAATCTTTCTTATTAAAATAATTTTGACGAGAGTGTTTAGCCTGAAAGAGGTTTCTGGAATATCATTTACCATTAAAACAGCTATTTTCTGAGACTCAGTATGAATTTGTCTAAGTTTGACAGCGGGATGCAAATATTTTTTTAAATGAATGAATATTTTATGGGAGTGAGGGCTGTTCATGTGTGAGCTGATGCCGAGCTGCTTGCTGTGTTCGTATTCCTGGAATGCGTAGCAGGGCGGTGGTACAATATCCATCTGACAAAAGTAAAGATGTCGGCTGAGATAACAATGGAAAAAAGCTGCAGCACAGCATCTGAGAGGTGAAACTGTGCCCGAGGCTGCATCTGCACACTGCTGATTAGCAGGTGGGAGCTGCATCAGAATTGGGCCCCAGATCTCCCTGATATTTCTGTGTGGCAAAAAAAAGAAAGGCTATAATTATGTCTGGTAACAAAGTTTGCTCGTATTTAGAGAGGCTTTCTTACTCCTCCAGATGATGATGTGTTTCCAGGTTTTATTTTTACCAGTGTCACATCATACCTTAAGATGAAGCTTCAGTAGCGGGCCCTTCAACACCTCCCTGTGTGCTTATATACAAATACCATGCACAGCAGCAGTGTCCTTGTAGAAGCGTAGATAATTGTTGGTGGGCAGAGGTATAATACGCACATCTTTCAGATGTTAATGAAAACTAGTTGACATTTTAAAATTTAAACTTTTCAGTGAAATCTTTGCATACAATTGAAGTTGGGGAGATTGTTGTCATTGCTCAGGATGAGGAAACGGCAAATTTACAGTGACATAAATGGTGAAGAGCAAAGGAGTGATAATTTATGAAATTTAATTTGCAGTGGTCTCTGCCACATAAATACTGGAGGAGATGTAAGTTAAACAACGCTATTAATTTGCTTGCATCCCGTTATAGACAGAAGCTAACTTAAGAGATGTCACGTGCCTTTGCCAGTGACAAATCTAAACAGCAGAATAAATAGGGATCATTTAAATGCTTTGATTAAGACATGATACGTGTGAGTTAGGTGGACGTTGTATAAAACAACAAACACTAAGTAAACAGCCCCATGTTCCTGCACTGCCAGGGCATTGCTCTGAGCCGTACCTATGTGCAGAATGTGGGAATTTCTGTGAGTTCACTCCTAAATATAAAGGTTACAGAGCAAATTTAATATCTGTAGTCCTACAAATGTTCCTCTTCTGCCTGAGAAATGGCCTGTTGTTTTGTGTCCCCTTCACCTCCTTTTACCTCTTGGTAAATCTGCTTTTGACCAGTTTGATTGAAAGCATTACACATTTTATTGCTTAATATTGCCTAGTTGCTGCCAGCATACGTGGAATATGCTAACAGTGCCTAATGCATTATTTCTTACGGATGTCTGCTGTAAACTTCTGCCAGAGTCTAGAAAACTCTGCAGTCTCAGAGTATATATACCAACCATTGACTTAGCATATGTGTGTGCTAACAGCTGAATTTTGGGATACTTTGCCCTTCAGATGGTGCTAGGGAGCCTGTAGGAGAAATTTTGATCGGAGTCACTGGGAGTTTTTCAACTAACTTCAGTAACCAAATTAATAATAATAAAAATCTGACTCTTACACTCTTAGGCACTTTTGAGCATGTAGGTTCAAAGTTCTTTTTAAAGGTCAGTGTCATTATCCTGTCTCTTCACTCCAGGAAGCTCAGGCCCTGATAAGGAACTGTCATGGCTAAGACTAACCTTAAGGTCAGAAGTAGAGCCAGGATTAGAGCCCCATTCTCTGGTGTTGCAGTGCTCTGCTCTCACAGCTAATCCTACTGGCTCTAATAAACAAGGAATCATGTTAAAGGGTAATATTTTTGCCTTTCCTTTTTTTTGTCCCTTGTTGGCCTATTCTAAAGACATGAAATCGTGACGCGAAAGAATTTGAGAGTGCCGCCCTTGTGTTTGTCATATTGTATTCTGTGAGTTTAGTTTTGGCCTCATTATATAATAGCGAACTATTCCATATTTGGAGAGATGATAGATACTAAATATGCCTTGAAAAGCTTATGAGAAGCAAACTGATGATGTGCAATGTATGGTTATAGTTATCCCTGTGATGTAAAAGATGCCATCTACTCATTTTTGGGTCTCTTCTGAATTGAGAAGAAATACACTTCAGGAGTATATTTCAAGACTGCTAGATCCTTAACCCTTGCACACACGCACACATGCATCAATTGTTAGGTTCTTTATTTTGCTTTCTTCTTCTGGTTAGCAGTAAGCACAACTTGTGCTGTCAACGCAAAACTGCTACTCTCACTTTTTCAGTGCTTTCTTGTTGCTTCAGTACTCAAAGAGAAGAGTTCCCAGGAAAAGGCAAAGTGCGCAGTTACTGGATATGCCTTCTTCTATAGCATTTTCTTCATTTACTTTGGTTGTTGGTTTTGTTTTGTGTATGGGAACTGTTGAGTCACGGCCTAAAACACTGATTGATCACCTGAGGAAAGGACTGAGTCAGCCGTGGGAGCACAGGTGAAGGCAGTTCACCTGTTTGTCCAAGCTCCACCTCTCCTTGACCCCACTGAAGGGCTGACTGTTACTAGTGAAGGTCTCTTTCTATAGATCCCTCCTTTGTGGAGCCTTTTCTGCAAACCTAGATCTTTGGATACAGGTGAGTATTCTTTCCCTGTTTGTTTCTTTTCCTGTTTTCGCCACGGTAATCTTTCCAGCTGTAACAACTGTGATGTTTTGTTTTCTGCTTTTCTTTTTTAGCAATGCAGTGTCTTTCATCTTTTTACTTTGCTTTTTGCCTCTACTTGGCTTCTTTTTCTGTCCTCTTTCACAGTGCATTTCCTTTCTTATTATCACAGTCTGTCACTTAAAGTATTCTCATCTATGGCTTAGGTTGATGTTCCTCAAGCTTCTTTGCAGTGTGATCCCTTACCAACTCATATGCTTCCATGCAAGACCAGGATTCCAAAGAGTAGGCTGTATTTCTGCAGTTTACATCTAAAGCTTTTCAATCTCCACTTCACAACCCCTTTTAAATGCTTTTGTGAGAAAAATATTTGAGAGTCATTGAGTTGAGAAAGCTTCAACTAACGATCTCAAGGGACGTGGCTTAAAGGCAGCCTTAACGTTTGATGTTTTCTGTCTGTTAGGGAGCTGAGCAGATACCAGGCACATCTTTGTCATGGTCAGCATTGTTCCATCTGTCTCTTAGTACAGTTTCAAAATCATCTTGAGTGCTGAGATCTGACCATTTGTGCGGTTTGAAGTTTCCTGGTTCTGGCTGACATGAGTTTTTGAAGGAAAATGCTGATTACTCAGTCTGTTCTCCCCCTGCTTTTTCTCACAGGTGACCATATGCTCATTTGTGCTTACACATAGTCTGCAGGTTGTGGATGTAGTGTGGAAGACTTCTTAGATCTCATGCTGAGGATTCTCAGTTTTCAAAAGAGTACAGATGCAGATATCTGTGCGTGTTTGTATATAGGATTTTTTTTCCAAAAAAGTCTTTGAAAAGTAGAAGGGTTTTCTTTTGTGAGTCGTGATTTGAACCTGGAGAAAAACTGTGACTTTTAATCATGCCTTTCAGAAGAGCAGTAAGAGTACTGCTGTTTATCTTCTTGCTCTAACACAGATGTTTAGAAATAATATTCTCCTTTCTACCCTTAAAAATGGCCACTGTCTGGCCAAGGCATGCTTTGTCCAACTGTCCAAACATACTGTGTGTTGGATCACTTCGATGTGCTTGGTCATGGTTACCTGGGTTTTCCTCGTCTCATTATCTCTGAAGAATTTGTCCATGCTTGAAGAGGAGATTATTCTTAAACATGACATTTTCAGAATTCTCTATTTACCTCTTGGTGATTTTTATATATAGCAAATGAAGGTGACTGTACTAGTGCTCTAAAAAGAGAGACAGACTTTAATTCATTAAAATCTAAAATTGCAAATACAGTATCCAACTGAGAACCCAAATTTAGATGCTTAATTGAGTTAGCAGAGCTTGGAGAGGAAGAAGGCAGGGAATTGGGTTTGTGTTTTCAGGTAATTAGTATATAGTGATCTATTTTTAAAATATTCATTTTAAGTGTACAGTGTCATTAGCAGGAATAAATAAATCACAGCTGTGTCTTGGATTGAGGTATGATGTTCAAACCTTTAGTATAAATACATAGTGAGAAGAAGAGGTAGTGAAAAATAGGTTTTAAGAATAAGAAGAAAATGAGAATTTCCTGTGAGAATGGAATTGGACATCCAGTGTTTATCAGAAAGTATTCAAGGACTTGGATTCTTTTGGAAGTTTTTCTTCTACTTCTTGTTCAGCTGTGTAATATGTGAAAGACAGAAGGGAAGTAAAGTCCCTTCCCAAGGAGCTTTCCTTGGGCAATTCTGGTAACACTGTCCTCTTTGTAGTTGCTACAGTGAGAAGTTGCCTTTAGCAGAGAGGTTTTGGTGTTTTGAATTCACTTTTGTTTTTAAGAAATGTCACAACTCATCACATGCTGTATAAGAGCAGTATTTAGCCTGGTCCTCAGAATTTTTTTTGATGTAACTTTTATTTAAATGCTATTAACTATTGAACAGTTTTATTGTGAGATCTACTGTGAGATGTACTGAAGGACTGGAAATGAATTTTGTTTAATTCATCTTTTACATTTTTATTATTTAATTTGGCATGTCTTGCACAAACAGAAGCTAATGTGCATAAATTAAATACCTGTATTTATCAACTACTCAAACCCTGTTCTTCTAAATGAAACATCCAAACCAAAACCAGTTGCAATTCCATTGAAATGAGAGTGTTTGGTATATTCTAGTTACCAAAATGTTACCAGGTATTCATGAAGTCTACACTTCAGGTCTTTCTATGGGCACAGTCATGGGGAAAGGAAAAAACAGTGGTCGAGAAGCCTGAATTCTGAATTTCCCTGCATAGTGGCTGTGTTAGGAGCATATTCTGTGACCCTGATTTCAGATGACAACCCCAGGAAATTCAGTGTTTCTGCCCTTTTTCCTATCCAAGAAATGGCAGATTACTCCTGCAGAAGTAATGTGAGCTCTTTCATACAGCTGGACAGACGGAGCTATAGAAATACAGAGATTGTAAGGGAACAGATTCTATTCCTTTTATGGTAATCATCTTCTTTTTGTTGAGCTTTATTTAAAGCAAAATAATTGCAGCAGTGAAACTTCATAGGCATAATTTAGATTTCAAGGAAGAGGGTAAGGAGGAAGAGATGGAGGTGGTTGTATTTTAAGACCTAGAAAGCACCATTAAGTAGCTGATAATCCTTGACAAGGGTTTCTTTGTAGAGTAAATTTCCACCTTCTGCTGTATTTAGTGAGAGCTTAGTAGAGTAAATATAAACATTCTATTTTTTAATGTTTAATTTCCTAGTTGTGTTTCCTTTCAAAAGCACATCTGCCTCCATGATTCCCAACTTGGGTAGTATTTAGTGTCTTGTATATTTTTTAAGATTCTTTCTAGAGCTGAAAACTTGCATCAATCTACACCGTGTTGTATCCAGACACTTCTTTGGGATTTCTTTGAGCACCTTTGGCAGTTGGGAGCTATAAGAAAAGGGATTAGCAAGTGTTTGTGTGACACACACTGATCCCAGCACCTGCTGATTGGATTGAAGTAATCCTTTTACAAGTTACAAAATTCTATTATCAGACCATTAAGAAAAGGGGAGACAGTAATATAAGCTACATCAAGGGTGTATTAATTTAGGTAAGCAGAACATAAGTTGCCATCTAATGTACTTGTGAATTACAGTCATTCTGACAAAAGTCGCTCGGTTGTCATTAGGTAGATAATGTCATACACTGATCATGCAAGGATGGTGTTCCTCTTCAAACTCAAGGATAAATGTTTTGAAATGCTTTAGGTGGCATACCTGAAGCATGGTTGTGCTCTGTGTATATGCTTAGTAGTTTACAATAGTCTTTACATCTAAAAATGTAACTGAAACTAGGGAATGTCATCTTTTATTGTTAGCTGGAATCACCATTGGAGGTTATTAATTTCCTGGTAATAGGTCTCTGATTTGAATCAACCTAGCAAAATTATTCTCAACCAGACTGAGTAGTTGCTTTGTCAGAGAATTACCTTCCTTTTTTATTTTTCCTTCATTATCTACAGTATTATGTATATACTAGTAGTGTTTTGTGCCAAAATACTAGGAAAGCTTCAGAGTGGCTTTTTCAACATTTTAAAGGCTTTGAAACTATTCTTTTCACTGTGGTATTTAGATACTGAGAAATATAAGAAAAAATTAATCAAAACACATTACTGTAATAATGTGACTGCAACACCAAGGAGATAAAGTAATTTCTCAGTGCTTTTTATAAAGACTAAATACACACCCTCAGCCTTTTGTGTCTTGATACTTTTTTTTCCATTTGTGGTTACTATAGACCATTCCCAGTAATAACTGGGAGATCCAGGATAGTATGGGACGGACAAGAAGAGACTAAGGACCTCAATAATGAAAAGACTGACAAAATAGCTGGTAAAATCCTGGCTCCCATGACATCAGAGTGTTTCCATTGGCATAAGTAGATGCAGAATGTTCCTCAGGTTTGAAAGTATGTGAGAATATATAGCCTGTTGTTAATTTATTGAGATTTATGTCAGATGCATGTTCTGTGAGGTAACAAAAATTAGTTGCCACAACAAAAATTTGATTTTATTTCATTCATACATATATTGTGACTTAAGTAGCCCAATAATATCACAGTTTTCTACAGGTAACATTGAAAATTGGATTTGCCATGGATTTGGTCTTGAGAACATGACTAGGCTCTACATTTTTGCTGGTTGGTTGGATCAGAACATCTGTGTTGTTTCAACGGAAGTGTAGCCTATGGAGAAAACTGGGATTTCCACAGTGCATTGGTTCATTTAAAGAACTAAGTTGGTTGAGATGGTGCATCCTGTCTTTAAGGTCTGCTTTGCTGAAGAGGAAAGGTAGGAAAGATATGGATGTGGTTTGGCTCTACTTCCATGCTTTCTTCTACATGGGTCACCACCAAGAGTATTCTTTATGCAAGCACATGTGCTAGGCTTGCAGCCTCCAGGCTTTGTAAGAGTATTGCAGAAGCTCAGAAAAAAAGGTAGCTGTGTTCAAGGGAGATCCCAAAGTAACTTCACTACTAGTATGAAACTCTTAGGAGATGTAAGAGATGCTTATAAAATGTGAAGAAATATTCTTGTGGTCTGAATATGGTTCTTTCAAGATTCTAACAGTGATGTGTCTGGGGGCTTTGTTTGAGCTGTACGAGACAAGTGTGGGTGCCAGAGGGAAGAATAATGCAATCATAATTTTAAGAAGGAGGAATGAGGAGAAGAGGAGAAGAGAAATGCTTGTTTTCTTCGCTATTATGTGAGTCTAGACTCCAGTTCTTGAAAATAGTTGAACACATATTAAAAAAGAAATTGCTGATTATCTAGGGAGAGATTTTTTTCACAGGCACAAAAGGGAGATAAGTGTGAGGGTCTGTTTCAGCTGATGGGGAAGACTGGAGTCTTTCCTTTGTTTGCTAATCTCCTCCATCCTTTCCATTGAATAAGAGCACAATGAGTAAGAAAGTGCATAATTTTATACAGAGTAAATCTTGCCTGGACAAACTTGATTGCTTTTTATTTAACTAAAATTACAAAACCGAGTGAAATGAAGTGAAAACAACAGATGTAATATATCTACATTTTAATAAAGCCTTGAAACTGTCTCATGAATAGTTAATTGAAAAATTAATGTCAGTTTTTTAAGAAGACAATCATGTGGACTGAAATGTGGCTAAAGGATGATGCAGAAGGAGTAATGATTAAATGCTGTATGGTAGTGTCTGGCAGTGTACAGGAGTTGGTGGTGCTTACAGTTACATTTATCTTTTTAGACAGTAATCTGGAAGTGGACGGCAGTGACTTAATGACTTTCACAAGTGATATCACACTGCAAGGAGCTGCACAGAAGTGATGACAGAGCAGTGATCCAGAAGCTTGGAAAGCTTAGACCTGAAAACACATAAAACATATAGAGTTAAACTATCTTTCAAGGAAAGCCGTGAGAGGAGAGGTGTATATTTTACATAGATATGTTAGTTCATGGACCAGCACAGTAAGGACACTGATATACACACAAGAGGAAGTTTTATAGAAGAATAATATTTTTCATGAGTAGAATAGAGCTGAAATACATGGGTTGGTGACAATAAGTAGTAAATTAAGTCTGTAATAGGAAAGCCGTAGTATTGGAATCCCTGTGACAAAGCCATCTCAGATGAGGAGCTCTCTTCCTTGTTGGAAATACTTGAGTATTTCCACAAGAAGAGTGTATAGTCCAGAAATATTTGTGTTTTAAGGAATAGTAATGAACTGTGGCTTGGACTTCCCCTTCAGATACAGACATCTATATGCAGCTTGCAAAATTTCTTTGTGAAGTAGGGAGAACAAGGCATTATTTGTAAGCCTGGAGGTGGATAATCAGAGCTCTCAAACTTTTGTAGCACGGTGAGTGGTATGAATGGAAAGGAGAAAGTTACTCTGAACCCACTAGTGGTAAAATATTGAGCCAGAAAAAGGAAGGAGAGAAACGTATGCTATGTTGAAAGTAAATTGAATTTAAACAGGAAAGTATAATACACTTTTTTTTTTTTATAGTGAATACATGCAGTGACTGAAATATGCACTGAGGAAGGCAGAGGTCTGAGTAGAATGACAAAAATGCTGGGAATGCCTACAGGAAAGAATTGAAGCTAAAAAGAAAAAAAAAAAAAAACCTTTTGCGTATGCCAATCAGTGAGAATAATAAAATGAATGGTTTCTAGTATGTGGGTTTTTTCTTTTTTAGTGGTTAGTACACACTTGCAGTTACTCTGTAATAGCTGAGTCTGATTCACTCTTATCCAAAACCCTCCTGAGGAGCCAGAGAAGCTCTATGACACTGCCTGGCCCCTGTCACCTTCCCTACCTCACCAGCTCCATGCAGTGATGGAGGACCAGCCAGGACTGTGGAAGGGTTTGAGGGTTTGATTCATCCAGAGGCTGTAGTGCGTGCTGTGCCATTCTAGGGCACTGAGGGGAGGAAGGATGGAGAGGTTGGCAGTTTGGTAAGAATGTCTGTGTTGGAGGAACTGATTCCCTTTGGGAGTTATGCGCCCCAAGAGCATGTAGAACTACTCTTGCTCTTACCTGATTTGGGCTGCTCACTTTTTAATAGTGTCCAGAGTATGCAGAAGAGGGACCAGCGGCTGAATATGAGACTTATCCCAGAGCAACTGGAGTTGATGATGTAGAAATGTTTCTCTTTGGAGAAATGGTGCATTATGAACCTGGCAGCAGTGCTATGCTCACCCATGTTCCTGTTCCCTGAAGTAGCCAGGCACAGAGCAACAGCAGCTGAGGTGCTGTTATGTCTGGTTCTTACTTTGATTTCCTCTCTGTGCATTTGGAAGCAGCAGCTGCAGTCTGAGAACAGTGGTTCTCATGCTGTTAGGTGAAGGGTGTGGGTTGCAGTGGTCACCGTTCACAAGGATTGAGATAATGTCCACTTCAGCTGACATCTGAGATTGAATTAGAGCTGTCAAGTCTGTCAATTTCAGAGTTGCCTGTCTTTTCATTAAAGGAGACATCCTTGGCCAGGAGAAGAGTGCCTAATCAAGTACCGTTTTGGAGTATGTTGTCAAAAATAATTGCTTTTTCTAATAGCTGAACATCAGCTAATAAAATAGGTGTTTTTAAAATGAATAGCTTGTTAGATGCAAGCCACAGTGTCTGTAAAGAAGGTATTTGGAGATTGACCAATAAAAAAATTAAGTACAATGTTGGTTAACCTTAATTTAGCAGCAGCGAATGTATTGCTACTTCTAGAGTAAAGAGAAAAGTGAAGGAAAAGAAAGTGCTTTGACGCCATAACATAGCATCAACCAAGCACTCAGGAAATGTTACCAAATCCAAGCCAGGTTGTTGGATTCTTTGTGCCTGTGTTCAGGCATGTGAGTCTGTCTTGGCATTTGCCCCTGGCACAGGATCTCCTGGCCAGAGATTCACTGTCCCTGAGATGTTTTTTTCATCCTCTGGCTGAAAGCCAATCTTTTCCCTTATGACTGGTACATATCACACAATAGTGATAGCTGTTTCTGCACATCCCCCTTTCTGTGTACATTGATGACAAAGGGGTGATGTTCCATCCTTGTTATCCTCAGGTTTGGTAGCAAGAGTATCTAATCTGTGCATAGAAGAGAGTGCAGACTGGGCTTCCACTTGCTGTTGAGGCCTTGTGGAAGGAGAATTAAGACAATGTAAACTAAGGTATGTCAGGTGAGGTGGTTGAGAAGACTGCTTAATTAAAAAAGTAGCATGTACTTAGGGCTGCAGGACATGTCTTGATGTGGGCATCTTAGTGAGACCAGAGCTTTGCCTTTTGTAGAAGGCTCTGAGAAGCACTGCAGTAGCAGTGGTGACAACCTCTATTTATTTTGTCTGCTGCTGTGGACAGGGAAAATTATGTGTGTGTTTGACGTGTTGGTAATGAATTTCTTTTGTACCAGGCAAACGCTGTAGAACATCTCATGAAAACATCCTAATTAAGGAGTGGATCTGAGTAGACATACAATCTCTAAAATATCAGAAGTTCCACTCAATTTAATGTACATCAGCAGCTCCCATGAGAACATTTCAAAATCACTAAGCTTCTGTTTAGCAAAAATGGGGATGAGAGTAGGGGCTCTGAAGGACTGTAAATGAAAGATTGCCTAACTCTGAGGGAATTGTCTGACTTCTGAATGTTTTAAAGCAGGCTTATTTTTCAGCCACTGTTTAAACATGTGCATAAAGCAGATGTTCATACTGAGCGGAGCCTTCCACAGGTCTGCTCATATAGTCCCAATGCCTTTTCAAGATCTGGCAGAAGTGCCCTGTGAATCTCATCTGCGTGATGCAGGTACTGAGATTAGGTGGAAGATGATTGTGGTGTAAGTGAAAGTTTCAGTGTCTACACTTGTGCATTCATTTTTTACACTCAGAATTACTTGAGAAAGGAAGTTAAATGTAGAAAATATTCCTTTTAGAGGAGAGATAAGTTGTTTAAACATTCATATGCACTGAAAGCAATCAAAATAGCTATGTCATGTTCAACAATTTAAAGCTTATTTTTAGCTTTCTTCGTGAAACTTAATCTTTGAGGTCATCAAATAGACGAGTCGGAGCCAGCAGGAACCTGCATGCTCTGTGCAGCCCTCCCATGGGAATTGGGCACTCATCAACCCTTTCCTACATGGATCCCATGATATTTTGGAAAAGTTCATTGTTGACAGATCCGTGTATCTGCAGAAAGTGTTCCTGAAGTTTGAGTTGATGGACGTGTCAAAGTGAAACTGTTTACAGAACTGGAGCTCAGAATGGGAAGGATCTGGCGGCTGCCCCATGCGTGCCTGAGCTCTGCCTGCTATGTTCAGAACTGTTCTCCTCAAGCAGGAGCCCTGCCTCAGTGATGCTGTCAGATGTCACTGCTTTTTTTTCCCCCCCTTTGCCTCACTACAATTCTTATGTACCAACAGTTCTCTGCATGGGAAAGGTTATTTTTTCTGGTATGTGCAGTGTCCAGGTCCAGGCCAGGATTTACTGGACAAAAAGAGTAGGATCTCCCCCTTTCTTCACCAGCAGCAGCCATTTGGCAAGGACAGTTAGCCATAATTAACAGTGATAACTAGTGTCAGGACAAATGGAAACGGCTTTAAGTTGCTCTGGGGGAGTTTCAGTTTGGGTATCAGGAAAAAATTCTTTGCAGAAAGAGTGATGAGGTATTGCAGCAGGCTGTCCAGGGAGGCTGTGAAGTCACCATCCCTGGAGGTGTTCAGGAGCCATGGAAATGTGACAGTGGGGGATGTGGTCAGTGGGCATGGTGAGGATGGCTTGGTGTTTGAACTAGCTGATTTTAGAGGTCTTTTCTAACCTTCATGATTCTATGATGGACTCAAGCAAAGTGCCTGGGGATGAGTGATTCCCTCCCAGCAGCCTGGGTTGTGCCTGTTCTCATTGACCTACTCCCCTCATGGAGCTGCTCATGCCCCCAGCCCCTCATCCTGAAGCCAAAGGCCCCATCCCCTGCCATTTTTTCCCGCTATTTTTACAAGGAAGCAATCACACAGTGGGTGTTTTGATTTGTATCTAGGCCACCACTGTTTTCTACCTCCTTTAGAAGCCTTTCTTCTAGCACAGCATGCTTCCTTACAGGAACATTTAGCCAGTCTTTCTGGAAACATCACTTATTGAATTGCTTTTTGGTAACGAGCATGATTTATAAATCTCATGGAAAGACGGACACATGCAACAAACCTTGCACAGAGACATAGCTGCGTGTCAGAAGCAGTTTTGTAGGTGAAATTGTTCCCATGCCCAATTCAGTGAGGAGTGCGGTGAGCGACAGCTTTAGCAGTGCTCAGTTTGGCAGAAGATGAACTTGGAGCTTTTTGCACCTTCTGCTGAAGCTGCTGAGAGGACGGGACTGCCCTTCATTAAAGCATGTCTGAAGATTCCTCGGTACAACAGAGGTGCCACGTGGTGGGGAAATTAAGCAATTAAATTTTATTTTTTTATACTTCCAGGGGGATTTTTTTTTTATAAGAATGTTTCCTGAACAAGTGTAGATGGGACTGCAGCAAGGCATGGTCCAGCAGGAGCCCCTTGGGTTATACCAACCAACCTTTTAAGGGTATTGAAGAGCTTAATTTACAGATATGAGCTGGGTGTACTGTGTGGTTACTCTGTTGCTCTGGAAAGTAATTTGGACGGGTAAGTAGACCTGCAGTACCAGATTCTTTATTTCATTGCTGCAGAGAGGGGAAGAGATTCTTCCTAAACATTCCTCTGGTCTCCCCCTCATCTATTCGGAACAAGTGGAACAATTCGGACCCTGGGGTGAAGGAGCAGGTTCTTATTTAAATTTTGGAAAACCTCTGGATGCGAATTCCCAACCCAGTGCTGTACAGAACGTCTTGTCTTGTGAGAGCCTCAAAGACTTAAGATCTGCCCTAATATACTCTGGTGGGCTGTCATTCCTGGGATACCAATTAAATTTTCTTTGAAGGTGATTCCCCTAAACGCAGTTGCTTTTACTGAAGAGCAGGTACAAGGCACAATCTTTAACAGTGTATATTAACACCATCTTCTCAGTGCAAGGCTCACTCTGCACCTGGACTAGCACAGTATGAACTCCTTGTCTTTGCACTTAAGTCTGGCAATTTTTAAATTCTCAGGAACTGCATTGATGATTTGAGTTTGCATGTGTGCTTGAACATTAGTTTTAAAAGCCTTCTGTTTGACTACAGATGTTGTCATAGCAACTTGTTTTTATTGATGGGTACTGATTACTCTTCTGTTGTCCAGTGAAGTAGATAGTTGTGCTTACATTTTCTAGGCACTGAAGAAGTTTCTTGCTCACTAAGTTCCACATCTGGAGATTTCAGGCCTTTCTTCTCAGTTAGTGCTGATACATATTAATGATCTGATTTTTGTATAGCACAAATGAGGTTGAAGTAAAGTCACATCAATAAATGAATTAGCAGTCAGACTGAGTGTGTTGTGTCCCAGAGCTCAGGATTTCTACTCTTTTCTATTTCTTTCTACTTCTACTTTTCACTCCTGACCGTTCTCCCCTTGCTTTAGGATAAAGGCAGTTTCTGAGCTCTCAGTGGAAACAAGTTCTGAGCAAGTACTTATTTGGAGAAGCTCTGAATCATTACCTTATGTCTGCCTGTTCTGCTTTCCATCCTGAGATGCATCCTTTTAGCTTTGAGACCAGATAAGCCAATGCTTAATACAGTATTCTTTTAATTCCAGTCCTACATGGAAGATCACCTGAAAAACAAGAATCGTCTGGAGAAAGAGTGGGAAGCTCTTTGTGCTTATCAGGCTGAACCCAATGCCACCACTGTTGCACAGAAGGAGGAAAACACCCAGAAGAATCGCTCCCGGGCTGTAGTACCATGTATGTATACTTTAATTTCCATGGCTACTTCTTAAATTCTTGATACTTCTCTCAATATCCTTTGCACAATGCTTGGAGAGTTTACAGATGCCAGGCAAACAAAATACGGAGTAGCGTATGTGTACACTAGAGAAGTGTAGCTATGAATATGGCTGGATCCATGTCCTGTTGTCATTTCAGAATGTGTTTGTCTTCTTGTAAGTAGCATATATGTTACAAAAATGCACAGTTATGTCACCGATCGCTGCTGCTGCAGCTGTGCTGTCTCATGAAATTCAATAGCCAGAGTGCTTTTCAATGTTGGAATATACTTTCTGTGCAAGAGTGGCATCTGCAGCCATTCAGCAGAAAAGTTTGGCTTGTTTGGACAAGTTGGTATCGTGTCCATCCAACAGTAATACCAGCAGTCTATAATCAGAGCTGGATGATCTGTTTATCAGATACTCAGCTGTACTGAATGAGCCCCTCTAGGCTTCAGTGGATAAGCTTGCAAACTGGCTTCTTTCTCTGTTAGGATTAGGATGAAAAGAAGGAAAATAAAAAGGGAGCCAGTTTATATTCCTAGAATGTACTTTTTCTGTAAGCAGCCATTTTTTTTTTTTTCGAGTTTGAAATAAAAATAACACATTTTTCTTATGCAAATGTATTTCTCATAGTTTACATCGGTAATGTGCAGCCACATGTTTTATTAAGCAACCAATGAAACAAAAGTGAAGCTGAGAATATATGCAGAGTCCACAGCAACAAAAATGCTCTCAGTCAGTGTGCCCACAATCCAGCTGGGTAGCTTGGCAAACATATACAGCTACTTTAATTTTTAAAGTGCTCTGAAAACATTAATTTTCCCTATGAGAGCCTTAAGTACTATTTTTCCTTTAGAAGTGGGAAAATGACAGGTAAGACATTAAGTAAATGTCAGAGCCAGATTTGGAGTGAAGATTTTTTGGAGCTACTTGGTAATTTCCCTGAGCCCGTCAGTGCCCACGTGCTTGTTTCAGTGGGATTTGGCTCTCCTCTTAATTTAGAGATTCTTTCTGCATTGCTGTGCTACTTAGGAGAGGAGCACTGTAATTCTGCAATACACATTCTTACGAATAAATACCATGCTGGTCAAAAGTCTGCTAGGACAGTAGCAATACTTGATTGACTTCATGTGTTTGGGGATCATGTCTGTAGAAAAATACTTTTTTTAAAAAAAAAAAAAAAGTAAGGATGGAAGTTAAAGGAGTGTAATACCTCTGTGCTCTTTTCCATCCCCCTGCCCCAAAATAGCATTTATAGACATAATCTGAAGTGAAAACTGCTCCATAATATGTATTGGTCAGTGTTGAACTTTATGCTTAAAGCATTCTTGTTAATGTGGACTTCCAGTTGGGCTGTGTTAAGCTGCTCTGAGCCTCCGTTCATGAATGAAACCAGATTGTTCCTGAGTCCTGCCTTGGAGGCTGCATGGAAGCTGTAGGTGTTGCCAGAAATTGATGCTGGTTGTTGAGCTGAGTGTGTCTGCATAATACAGCAAGCAATGAAATAGGAACCTTCAGGCCATTCTGGCAGTGAGTCCAGAAGCAATATAGCTGTAGCAGCACTAAAGAGCAGGGAGTTTTAGCTTAGGTGTCATGCCACACTAGACAGCTGAGCTATTTTCAGAGGTGAGTTGGCAGTCTTTCTCTTTTCATCGTATCCTACTGCTTGGATGAATCAGCCTGTAGTGATCAGCCAAGAGTGTACAACTTCCTGCCCCTTGCTTCTTGCATAGTGTGTTCTGTGCCTGTGCCATCCATGTACACCAGCACAGTGGTTACAGTTCATCTGATGCTTTAATTAGAAGCATTTTGGCACACTTAAAACTCTTTTGACTTTAGCAAGAGTAAATAGCAATCTATTGCCTTTGTTACAATATGGAAACTTCTGTTCTGGCTAGGGGTGTGCTTGGAACTTTCCTCTTTGAGTTGTACAAAACTTCCTGCTCTCCTTTCCCAAAGCTGTGTGTGCTGGTGAGCAGCTGTTATGTTGGGTCCTTAGAACTACGTCAGTGGATGAGAAGTGTGGCATTTTGATAAGGTATTGGTTACTGTGAAGTCTAAAATTAGGGGTGAGGAAAAAAAGGTCTCTTTTTTATGTTGTTTTTTTTTATGTTATGTTTTTTGCATAGGTTTCTTTTTTTATGTTGTTGATAGGCTTTTGATATGCTACTACGTTGTTACGCTGCATTCAGTGTATTCTCCACCCTGCCCTTTTCATATTTGTAATCACCTTGACAAGATAAAACAGGATTGCCGATTCGTATAAAAGATTTCATCTTAGGAAGGCTTCAAAGAAGCTTTCATACTGTATTGTATTTGCTTCCAGTTTTCCTTTCTTAACCAGTCTTAAAATATGAGGATATTATTTTTTTTTTTACTGGTTACGCACTGGTGCCGTTTTATAGATGCCACAGTTATATCATAACTTACTCTTTTACCTATCTTCTCTATATACAAGTTAGTGTCAGAATCACCTTGACACTGCATTTAGTTAATTAACTACTTGTTCAAAAAATTCTGATAAGTGAAGTAATTTAGACCTAGGTTAATAAATAACATTCTTTTATCCAACCAAGAAGCATTGCAGTAGCTTAGAGTGATGGAATACATAGATAAGTTTATCTTTTTTTAAAAAAAAAAAATATATGGCAAATGCTCTGGGATAAATGAACTTGATTTCATTTCAGATCTCAGAAGTGTTCCACATTGTATAGATAATCTATGGACAAAACAACTGATCGGTAGATTCAGGTTCTTCACAGTCTTCAGACTGCTTTGCTTTTGCTCCTCAATACTTCTTCACGTTCTTACCCCAGTGCAGTTCTGCACAGTGTTTTTATACATTCATGTGTGGGCAGGGAAATAACAGTCTAAATCTATAAGAAAGAAAATGACATTCTGGGGTAGAATGTGCCATTTTGATTGCTGGGAGATGCGCCCTGCTGTGCAAAGCCTGAATTCGTACAGCCCGAAGCTTCCCATATTCATTGTTTCCAGCATTTCTTGTTGGTTCTATTCCTTCAAAAGTGTCTGACTAAAAGGACACAGAAGACAAAAAGCATTAGGTAAGTTATAAGTTATACAGCCAGGCTTTCAATCCTCATTGGAAAGTAACAGAGGTAACAGATCTTCATTAAGTCACAGGGCCACTGTGAGATATGCGGAGGATTGTGCGATGGTGTAGTACTGCAGTATTGGTGATTGTTGAAATAATTCGGGGTTTTTGGGGCCCAATTCGACTGCTTAAATATAGGAATTCAGTGCCATTTGAAATACCTAAATTATTCGAGGCCACCACATATTGCTCGAAGGAATAACACAGGCTCTGTGGGAGACAGGCGCACTGCTAATGGCCTGAGTATTCATATAGTACAAACTCATATCTGCTGTATATTTTATCCTTTGTCCTCCATCCTCTGCACTTATACTTTGTATGTATGTAAAACACAACTTGTATTGTATTTCTCCTCAGCTGTATGTTGGTAGTAGCCTTCTTGTTTAGGAATCCTCTCTGCTATACACTTCCATCTATGCGTTTTGTTTTTCTTTCAGCTGTGGTTTGGCTGGAGCGGTAACAAATGCAAAACAGTGCAGTATTTGTCTGCAGCTATTGTAGACATCTGAAATGATGGCTAGTTGTAGCTTGCCCAAATTGCAATAGCAAGTAGCAGTATTTCTTTCTCATTCTTTCTCCTCTCCTATTTTTTCATTCATCTTTCCTGCTTGCTTCTTAGATTGAGCTAATATTTCTTACGTTCCTCTCCTCCTTCTTTCTGTTGTGTATTTCTTTTCTTTTTGCATTTCCTGCTTCTCTTGCTCCTCCTTTGCCTCTAACATAGCAAATATTTAATTAAAAAAAAAAAAAAAAAAAATGCTTGTACATTCAGCATTTTCCCTGTTGCTTATTGTTGCTTGTTGATCATGTTGACATTGCTCATTTTAAAGTGTGTCCGTTGCATTTTTTCCTTTTCTGCTTGTTTCGGAGGCACTATTATGCTAGTTCCTAGAAGCTTTGAAGTGATAACAGGCAGAGGCAAGCACAATCTGTTCATTGTCAGTATGAAAGCTTGATGCTGCAACTGAAGCACACGTGGGTGAAAACTCTTGATATATACAAAAGAGATGTGTCCAACTCTTTTGCACCCTTTTTTCTGGCAGCAAGTGTGGAGTCTCACCACTACGTAAGTATTATCTTGTCTCACCTAACAGGGCAGCAGGATAGTGATAAGGTACACTAAAGCAGAGAGTAGAGATTTTCATCTCTACTCTGTGTTTACTGTGTTTACTGTGTTTAAAATAAAAAATTCTAAAAGTACAGATCTGAATCTTGACTTTTTATTGGAGAGCCATGCTGGCATCTATTTGCTAACTACTGATGAATCAGTCTCCACTGTCTCCCACATTCATTACTTGAAAATTCCTTACATATTTTCTTTGGTGATTAGTTTAAATGGTTTTGCTGTCCAAGGCATGTGCTTTCTCTTCAGTGCTTACTTGGCCTAAGATATGTGAGGGATCACATTCAGTGCACTTAACCTGTGCAAATCCTATAGTTTCCGAGCTGTCCTCAGGCACTCTGTGGCAATGCTCACTGTAAAGCTTCCTATAAAAAAAAAAGAAATCTTGGCTAGTCCCAAGATCTCAGGTGTAACAAGATCATTTTTGTTTCGTATTTGTGATATAGCGGTGGTAAAGTAAGTGTGGAAGCAAACAGTATACGTGAGCGAGCTCTTTCTCATCTTCTTGATCCTCGTGCTATGTTGAAGGCTCATTTTGTGTGAATAGTCAAGAATGGATGTTGTTTGACATGCCTTGCACGTATCTAATCTTATTCCAGGAGAAGATCTGTGTGTTAAACTTTGGTGACAATCTAGTGACTGTAAGCAAGTCTTCATTAAGTCATACAAAGTAGAGGCTTCCTGGGAGGGCAGCTCCACAACTTCTCTCTGCAATGCACTGTGCAGGGTAGCTTTGCTGAGGAGTGTGAACTATAAAGGTTATGTATCAGATGAAAGTTGTTTGAGATTCATATGTAAAGATTTAGACATCTTTGCCGTAAGTTATCTGCATGTGGTCTAGTTTTCCTTCTCTGGCTGATGGAAAGAAACGGGTGCTTTTTGAGTGTAATTTGTCTTGCCTTTTGAGACAGCTGAATCAAGATGAGATGATTCATGACCCAGAAACATTTTTTTCTTAAAAAGTCTAGATGACTGGAACAGTTGCAGACATCTGTGTTGTCACTTTCTAAATACAGACAAATAAACCCCATCCATTATGTAAATTCTGAAATTCTAAATGAAGAGATCGAGTGTTTTGGATGTACCTGCTGTAAACATAATTGAGCTACAGCCATTAAAAATACAAATTAAAAATGGTAAAAGAATTGTGACAATAGACAGCCCCATGAATCGGTCTCCTGTGTCCAGAGCTGCTGTGTTCTCTACCAGTGATGCCTGAGCTGGCTTTGTGGCCAACAGTGCAGGAACATCTGTGTGTGCTCCACTCATACATTCAGTTGTAGATGTGCTGTGTTTTGTCTCTCCTAGGAGCATCGCCAAGTCATATTGTCTCCTCACATCACTGGCATAGCACCACGCAGCAGTGATGTTTGATCAGGACAGATTAACTTTCTGTCCAGCTCCAAATTGTGCTTTGGTGTTCCTGCTGTTCATTTTAAAGAGAAGCCAGATGGACCAAGTCCATCAGCTTGCTTCTCCCATGACCCTGCAAAAACACAGGAGTGTTTTCTGTAGTACCATCTTTTTTCCTAGTGACTTTCCTAGTTTAAATCTTAAACTCCCTGAGCAGCACCATATTGTGGTGCTCACATATTGATACTCAGCCCCTGAGATATCTCAGCTTCGTTCCTGAGCCAAGCTGTGACTGTGTGGTTGTATCAAACTTACACTGCATTAGGAGTCAGAAGAAAGTATCCTGTCTGCTGCTTACCCTGTTGAAGTGCCTGTCTTGAAGTGCACGTTAATCTGACTTTGAATTTCAGTTTACTTCTCTATACAAGTATCCTATCCATTGTAACTTTCATCTCTTTGTTTGCCTTTGCAGATGATCACTCCAGGATATGTCTGAAAGCTGAAAATAGCCACGACAATTCAGACTACATCAATGCTAGCCCAATTGTAAGTGCAACAGTTTATGAGAAATAATCCAAGTAATCTTTTCTTGTATTTCCATGCTGTTAAAATACGCTAACTTGGAGTATCTCACTGCCTCACAATGCTGATGTCTCAGTGTCCTTTGAAACCGAAGACAAAGAAATCTCCTGCAATTCTCTTGTGGATTTCGTTTCAGAACAACAGAGACACTAGGTAGTTGTTCTTCTGTCTCACAACAATGTCAGTTTTCTTTATTTGATATTTGCAGTGATGATAAATATCAGTGATATGCCTTTTGCTTAGCTGTCCTTCTGTGAGGAGACTAAGGTTGGTTGACAGACTATAAGAAAGAAGGAGATAGACTCTTGAGCACGGTCTGCTCTGGTAGGAAAAGGGGAAATGGATTCAAACTAAAAGTGGGGTAGTGGATATAATAAAAAGGTTTTTTACAGTAGGGTTGCGAAGCATGGGCACAGGTTGTTCTGAGATGTGGATGCTCCCCCCATCTCTGGAGGCATTCCAGGTCAGGCTGGACAGGGCTCTGAGTGCCTGATGGAGCAGTAGTGTTCCTGCTCATTGCAGGGAGGTTGAACTTGATGATCTTTAAAGGTCACTTCTAGCTCATACAATTCTGTGAACTATGATTCATTCACTTTAAGCTTGTCTTACTGGCTAATGTCATAAGAGGAATGGTTTATGCAGGTGCGGACCACCAACCTTTCCAAGCTTATGAATTTCTGGAGCAAGAAGTGACATTTCCTTTTCCCTTACTTCATCTGTTGCATTCCTAGTAGTGCATAGCTGTGTTTCTTTAGCCCTCCTGGTTCTTTGGAGGGCTTGCTGTTTTGAAATGAATAACAAGTTCCCTTACCTCTTTATGTTCATTCAAACTGCAAATTAGGTCTGCCCAGCTGTTGCTTCTGGATACCTCAGCGTGGCCCAGCTGCCCTTTCTTGTCCTACTTACACTGAGTATGGATCCTTGCTTGTCTGTGAAAGGTGATAGGGAGAAAAGCTTTCTATTTTTAGACACAAAGCAGGTTTGATGGAGCCAATAGTGTTGCCCTATCCTAGCTTCTCAGTGAAAGCATCAGGATGCCTTTTGAAGGGGAAGAAAGGAGCTGTGTCTTTGACCTCTATGGAAACTACTGTGATGCATGTCACTTTGCATGTGGTTTTTATGCACATTACTGGAGAAAATTATTACAGTGAAACTCTATGATAAAGAATTTAGGATGGACTGGGCTGCGTGTGCTGTTACTGTCTCATTTTCCTAGGGAGTATCACTTCCCCAGTTAAATCAATTCATGTGGGCAAAGCAACTGACAGTTTGCTACAGCATGAGATTAGAGGCTGCTTTCTTCCAAGATTGTTGACAATACTTTCTTCCCCCTCCCTCCCCCCCCCCCTCTCCAAAGAAAGAAAAAAGAAAAAGAAAAAAAATCAAAACTTTTTTTTCTGAGCTTCATACTCTTTACTTGGATGGATTGCAGTTCAAAAGCCTCATTTCATTGCATATATACAAATGTTTTATTCAAAGAGTTAAAATACAAAGAATGCAGCAGACATTTTCAGGAAACTTTTGTCTTTGACTGAAGATAGAGAAGAGCACATGCAGTCTTCAGGGATTTCCAGCTGCCATTTCAGAGGACAAGGGTAAGATGTGCATGGATTGAAGCTGTTTGGAGGCATCTTTAAACGTTTCTAGACCAAGCTTTAACTGGCCTCGGGATCAGATCATCTGAGTAACTTTGAGCTCCAGGAAATTTGTATCCCACTTATAAAATCATACACAGAGGCTCAACTCCAGGACTTCAGTGCTCTTTTTCTGTTTTTAGAGCACATTGGGTGAATTCTGTTTGCTCAGGCTTTTATGTCATAGCGGGATCTGAGAGATTTAGAAGCAAGTGTTAACGGGGACTGAGATGCTGTTTTCCTTCAAGTGCTTGGTGTTAATTTCTACTATTTCAGGAAATGGAACTACAGCATTGTTAGATATGGTTCTAAGCCAGGTTCAGAGCTGCCAGTAGCACAGATGCTGTATTTTTACTGAACAAGTGAGTATGGACTTATGAAAGTTGCCCAGAAGTCTATCTGTGCACAGTCTAACTGGTTTTGGCACACAGATTTGCTTGGTTGATGGGTAAAATCTGGAATGCATTTATATGACTGCTTCAATTTTATTTCTGGATTATAGAACAGATATTCCCTTAATTACATTGATGAGACAAGTGTTAGATCAAGTACTGTTGGGAATGGAGAAGCTAAGATATTCCACTGACATAAATAGCAAGATATTTATGTTGACTGGATGCACCATGTTACTGCAGGGAGAGGGTCTCCACTGGCACAGTCTTCTGGTTTTACAGGGGGTTCTAGTCTGGTCTCTCCAGCATTCAAGGATATTTTCTACTATAAGATTAGGAGATATTTTGTTTTATATAGCTTTCCCAGACTCAAGAGTTTTGTCTAGTAAGAAAAGTCACACAAACTGAATTTCTTCAGGTTGTCTCCCTGTCTCTTCGTGTGCTCAGACATATGTAAGTACACGACTGTTTGGGTTTGGACAAGCACCTGTGATCTTTCATAGCCGTAGAAAACTCCCAACAGAAACTGTTAAGCTCCACTTCTTTGTGGTAGGGATCCTACAGTGTGGGAAGGAGTGCCACAGCCCACATTTACGTAGACAACCTGTTAAACCAAGGAAAGAGATGCTCCAAATAGTTTTGCGAGTTTGTTTAGCTAACTCAGTAGTTGTGCTGTTTTGAAAGCAGTAGTTCAGATGTGTTTCCTGAAGGTCGGTGGGAGGAAGACACTAGTTTGCAAGCCCGTATTTTAGAAAGATTCCCTGCAAACTGCCTCATTTCGAGAGAATGAGATATCTTCAGGTTAGAGTAAATTTTTTGTTAATCTGGAATTGTTTTTGTATGGCAAGGTAGAATTTAGGAGTAATGGAGACTTTCAGTTCTGTTCACCACCTTGGAAGCCTGCCAAAATATTCTGTCAGCCCCTTGTTTCTGCAGTATTTTCTGCACTGTTCACACTGCACAGGTCACATGCACTACTACTGTTTGTTTGAGATGTTTTCTCTTTGTGGATTTGGAGTAAAAACGATTGTACCTTTATTCACTCTCCAAAAGTTCTGCTGTTTCTTTCTTCCAGAACGTTGTCTTTCTACTTAAATAACATCAGTAGTTACCATGTCAGTACTATGATGTTTGTTGGTGCACTTGTGCACTGGTGCAACCAGTGCTTGGGTTGGGAGCGCATTGTGAACTGCAAGATGAGCACTAATAGCAGAGGCTCTAAACTGGAAGAGGACTTCTCCTCCCTGCATCTGAGCTGTCTGCCAGGGGAAGAGTGCAGAATAAAGTAATTATATTTGTGCTTTGGGTAGGGAGGCTTCCAGTCATGTATGTGTTGCTGGGTATCCAGCTTCTAGGTCAGTGGTCCAGCCTCCAGCTGGGCATCACTCAGCATTGCCTTAAGTCTAAATGAGTGCAGCAGAACACAGCTAAAAAAAAATAAATAAAAATCCCATTGCTGGACAATGAGCTGGCCACCTGCCCACATCTTCTTTCCTTTAAAAAAAAAAAAACGCTGCTCCCTCAAGAGCAGCTTTCCCTCTAGCATGTTGTGAAAACTGGGGTTAGATTGGTGGCTTCAGTATGCCTGGAAGGAGGTGAAGAGAACCAGCAGAGATTTAGTCCAAGTTTTTTTCTGTAGCCATTTAATTTTCATGTAGCTTCAGGCCAGGCAAAATGAGTCCTTGGGAGAATTTGCAGGGTAAAAGTGGGGTAGAAATCTGTTTCCCTCCTCTCCGGAATAAAATAAAGTAATATGACAATAGCTCTGCTATTGGCTGCTGAATGAAAGGCTTGCAATTACAGCACAAGGAGACCCTGACTGAGCAGAATAAAACTGTGATAATTACATCTGTCATATTTGTATTTAGTCCTCATTAAATTTCGGGAAAATCATCCAGTGGTAAATAATGTGCAATCTTTGCTTTTAAATCAGAGGTCATGAAAGTAAATGGGAATTCTGTTTTTCCTCATAGGGTGTCTGGGAGAGAAAAAAAATCCCATCAACTACATTTAAAAACTCAGTTTGCTTATTATTGAAGACACCAGACTGAGGAATGTCATTAACGTGACAGTTTGTTCAAACACAGCATACAAATTTCATCACCAGGAATGGGCTCTGAAATTCATAACAGCATTCACAGCCAGATTTACTTCTTTCATTCCATTAGGAGTTTTAAAAGAAGGATGGGAAATTTGTTTTTAATTTTAAACCAAACGTGAAGGTGAGGTCTGGTCTGCCTGTTTTAATGCTGAAATTTAAGTGATTACAGAGTTCAGAAGCATTTAAGTGGATACACTTTACTTTCATAGATTATTTATGCCTTATAGTGTACAGTAAATAGATGTAGAGACATAGATTAAATGGACAATATATGCTCATTGAATCTGGAAACCACCTAGTACCTTGAATTCATACAAATTTAAGGCATTAATCAAAGTTCAACTTGATTTCCGTCATATTTAGTCTCCACTGTATCTCATTCTGATCTTATAGGAATATTTCAGCTCAGATTTAGGTCAAGGTGAATACAGTGTGGCTGAGAGCACATCTTGCCCAGTGTTGTAGTGTGCAGAAAGTAAGGATCTGAGAATCTGAGGCAGAAGGTAAAGGGCAGGAATAAATCAGTGTATAATGTACGTGAGAGTTTAAAATGGTCATCGATGCCTCTGGACATCTTTGCTTTTACTTCAGTTTCCAGTTTCATGAAGACTGCTTCACAAGGATTTGTATGTACTGCTATGTCAAATACAACAGGTTTGAGGATTTTTCTCCCAGAATGTATTGATATTGCTGTACTTTATCAGCATTATCAGTGAGATCCTGCAGCAGTGGGATTTCTAACTCACAAAAATACTGAATTCTTCAGAGAAACAGAGCAATTGGATAGTGGAGCTCTTGTATGAAAAACCAGAGGAGTTTTTTACTCTCTAGTAAAGTAAATTTATATTTTCTGCTCTGAAACAGAGTACATTGACTTTAATTAGAAATTACTGTAGAAAAGCACAAATATGCCACTAATATCTCTAATAGTTAGGGATTGTTTTCTGTGGCACTTGTTTTCTAGCAATAAACATGAATGATGATCCTGTTTGTTCCCATTTGCTTTTGGTAGTGACCAAAAGACCAGTTAATATGGCCCGTTCTAGTATTTGATCCTTGATTCCTTTCTTCCTTAATACAGTAGCATGGAATCCTATTCTGAAACATCACCAGATTTGCCTCTGTCATATTACATCAGAAAATGAGATATCTGCCACAGCATTACTGCTGCAATAATTGCACCTTTCTTCTTTTGAGAAAAGGCTGTTCCACCAGTTCTGATGCAAGTCATGTGAACGTTGTGCTTGAATGGGAACATGAAGCGAAAAATCTTGCACTTTCTTTTTTTTGGAACGATTACAGTTAGGATGATTTCTGAAGGATTTTCCTTAGTAAAATATTAGCAAGCCGTTGATTTGTCACTTTAATAATACTCAATAGTATGAAACCTGCTGTTCAGTATTCTTGAAGAATTTTCTGCTTTATCTTGTGATGTGAGAAATCTGAGGGATCCTTGCCTGGGAAAAAAAAAAAAAAAAAAAAAAAAAGCCTTTTATTTGATCCTTGATTAGTTACTTTAAAACCTGTTACTGACTATTATTTTTCTATTTGAACTTCTGTTAACTTTGATAGATGGCCTTGGTGACTTTGAGAGAACAAAAAAGACCATAACAAAAATATTGAAGAACTGTCCTTTATTGTCACGTTGAAACTGGATGACCAGAATAGTGATTGGTTGCACTTAGCTCAAAATACGTGGCCTTAAAACAGTCCATAAAATAGAAAATTGATGAAACCAGGAATTTAATTTAATTAGTTTAATCTTTGCTGTCATTTTTGTTCAGTTAAAGATCATTTAATAGTGTGCTCAGGCTTTCTGCTATCTTCTGCTTGCTCCAAGCAAGAAGAGTTTCTGCTCATAATTGTTCTCTGCACAGCTCAATGTGCTTGGAATGCAATAATTGTAATTGTCTTTTGAATTATTGCTAAACTACTGATACACTTCACTACTCTGTGCTTATTGTAATGTTTGCCGTGTTCCAACAGCACCTTTGTGACAGAGGTTGATTAATGCTGAAATGCCAAGATTGGCCTATTCCTGAGTCAACCAGCTGAATGGTGACAAGTATTTCCTCCATGACAGCACTATTTGCATCATCCTTGATTTCTTCTGCCTTTGTTTTCTGGCATAACGAATTTACTTTATGGATAAATTAAGCTCTTATTTTTATAAAGTTTTGTGTGTTCACTGTTGGTTATGTTTCCAAGTCAGACTCTTGAACTCTTGACAGGTGGCATCATTTTCAAGTAAGCTGCATGCTTGCACACTAGTTTCCATGGGGAGCAGTACATTCTTGTTGGTGCGGGTTACTTTTTGTAAGCCAAGATTTTTAGTTGCGGTGTAGGAAAGCATGTAAGTATGTGACTAAATCACAGGATTCAAAACAAAGTATTTAGCATAGAGTCGTCGTATCATAGAATGGCTTGGGTTGGAAGGGACCTCGAGGATCATCAAGCTCCAAAGCCCCTGCCACAGGCAGGGCCACCAACCTACATATCTAATGCTAGACCAGGCTGCTCATAAGGAGAAATAACCTTTAGGCCTGCCTTTGCTTAATCACATCCGTTGTTGTTTTCAGTGTCCAATTCAGTGCCTCAAATGTAACAGAAAGCAAAACGCACAAAAAGGTGCCCAGTTTGAAATGGTTTGTAAGTTTCTTCTACTAATACTGCTTTCTGAAGAAAGTTATTTACTACTGGGTATTTTGAGATTGGGGGAAAATGTCCTGCTATCAAAATTGCTTTTGTCAAGAGGCAAGGCTGAAATTTGTTCTGAGCGATTGCTTGTTGTGAAGAGTTGTTTGCTGATCAGAGAAGCATCTCAATGAAGCTCAGAATAAAATGAAGGTATTACAGACATTCTGGTCAAGGTTTCTGATAACTGTGGGTGGTGAATTAGAAGTAAGCTTTTATTCAGTGGCTTCGTTTTACCTATGTTGTGTTGTCATGGAGAATTTTAATATCAAGTCCAGTTTAATTATACATCAGAAAATTAGAAGCATTAAAGGATTCTCTTCTTTTTTGCAACATTCATCACATTGTTGTTCTGTTGGAATAACTTACATCTGTTCTTTTATGGTTCTTCCCGCTTTTATGTGCATATAATTATGAGGTGCCTTCTTTTATGCTGACATGTACCATCACTGAACATTTTGATAGGCTATGAATAAATTCAGGAGATGCCTGTTAATGCAAATGTGACTCACATTCATTCTTATTCAGATCTTACTTATAGAGCAGAATCATGCATTGAGACAAATTTTGCCTTCAGCTACATGGGTGTAAGTTAACTCTTGCTGTTTTCAGTGTCTTTCTTCTTTATGTTTGAAGTTTTGTCTTGCCTAGTTCAGGGTCGGAATGAGTTTGTTTGTTTTTTAATCCCATCAGCAGATCTTCTTTTTCAGCAGAATGGTTCCTGTGATTTAGAACCAAGAAAACCACCCATCGGTTAGAAAACGTTCATTGTAACACACTAATCCTATTTACTCTTCACGGCTTTGTTTCTTACATTCTTTATTTTTTCTGCTCAGTGAATTTTCTGCTCCTTGAATTAAATGTTATAATTAAGGTCTTTAGGCAGAACTTCTTCTGTTGTGGGCAAATCCATGCATTTAGGCAACTCAGCTAACCAGAAAAAGGCAGAAACTGAATTTGTTCCCCATTTTTGCTTTTTTTTTTTTTTCTTGAGTTACATGAGCCCTTGACTGGCATAGTGGAAAAGAAGAACATTTTTAAATGTTTGGAGTATTCTTAACACTCAGTGTAAAACAAAACAAACAAAAAAAAGTTTCAGATGGCTCCTAGGTTGCTATGAAACCACAGCGCTGACCTCAAATGCCTTTGTCAGCTACCGTAAATGATCTTACACTGCATATTGAAGACACAGGACATTGCTCATCACACGTGCTGATATTCATGTGGTAGCATCAGTCTTTTGTGGAAAATGGTCTCCTCTGGGCATATAAATAGAAATAAAGTTCTTGCTTGCCAGTGAAGAAAGGAGGGATGTAACAGGCCTTTAGGAAGTCCTTTGTTAGTGCCCCAGTGTATTCTCTGTTTGTAACACAGCAAAGGATTTTCCTTCAACTAAATACAGTCTGTGTTCTCCTTCCTGATTTCAGATGGACCACGACCCCCGAAACCCAGCCTTTATTGCCACCCAGGGCCCTCTCCCTGCTACTGTTGCTGACTTCTGGCAGGTAAGTTAAACATCTATTTGAAAACTGATTTTAAATTGCAAGTCAAATGTTTTGTTGCATTCTTGAAACACAGAGAGTGTAAAATCTGTTGTATTTGAGTTACAATAGTAACTCAATACCATAGCTGAAATATCTTCTTAAAATCTAGTTGGATATTAGAAACATTTATGAATGTGAGAAGCCCTTTGAAGGGAAGAGTTGATCTAGAAATTATATGGAAAAACCTGTGGTCAAATTCTTCATATTTTAATGTCAAATTTAAGACCAGATCTCCATAACTAAACTGCTGTCACATACTGAGTGATTTTCAGAGGTCTTGACCCTGTTAAGAGCATAGTCACAAGTCAGTTCAACCTCCAGATCAAAGAAGACCCAGCACAATGTGTTGTGAATTTTTGCACCAAAACCTGTTTTTCACATGCCCCAGTTCTCCACAATGCTTTAGTGCTTGTGCATTTTCCCTACCACAGGTAGTTGAGTTAAATGCTGAGTTAATATCCTTCTACATGAAGTGAAGTAGGTCCATACCTTTTTTGCTGGGGTATAGGCAATAGTTACCAATGCACAAATAGGAGTGTTAGCATGCAGCCTTTTCAACTGCTTATGCAGCTCTCCGATGCAAACACACACACACGGCCAGGCTGAGTGCCAACATTACATGCTGTATGTATTCCTTTGAAAGTGTAAAAGTTTGTCTGAAAGCTTATGGAAGCCGATTGAGTAGAAAATGTTACAGCTGACTTGAGCTTATCAACATGAGCATATGTTTTTATTTTATTTTCTTTTGAAGAGAGAGACTATTTAAGTATGTATTTCAGAAAAGCTATTGTGATTTAGGAACTTCCACTGAGTTGAAATCACCTTCGTTCTTCATCTGCACCAATAGGTCTGTGAGTATAAGTATCAATTGGACCCTACTAATGATAATCTTTATGCTTTTTGTAGCATAATTCCCTACTGCTTCTCTGATAGAAGAGCAATCAGGAGATTTTCAGAATGTTTGTTTGACTTTGAGTGTCTGGGTATTTAAATACTCAACCTGAGGTATTTTGGGCCTTGTTTTTAGAAGTGCGGAACAAATGCATTCTGCTTGAAGTGAGTTGAGCTGCTCTTCCGGATTACATTTTCAAGTAAATTGTGATTTTTGCCGTCTATGTTTGGTAATTGGACACAGTTGAGGAGACTGATTTTTTTTTTTTTTCCTTGATGAGAGCGTTCCTGTATCAGGCATGCTACCTGATAATGTGTCCTTAAGTAAACAAGCAAAATCAAATACCATGTTAGCGCATGCAGTGCTATTTTAAGATCCCTTTTAATTGTATTTTTCTTTCACATTTATATACTTACATTTTGTATATTTTTACCTGTAGCTTGTCTTTACTATTGAGAAACTCTGTTCTCATTTTTAAAGACTTTAAAAGAACAAATTGTATGAAAGTATTGCGGCTGACACAGAAATCAGAATTAATCATACCAACATTGTGTAAAGGAGATATTTTGTTCTTCTCCTATTCTGATTTGAACAGTTAGACAACCTGCTTGCACAGACATGGTGATCAAAGCTGAAACTTTATTTCTTTGTTCTGTAATCCAAGCCACTTCCATCCAATTCTGTTCTTAAACATCTCTTTTGACCTTTTTTCCTCATGCTGCTTATGACTTTATTTTCCTTCACTTTCCTTTTGCTCTTTTTAGTTGTATCTTCTCCCTGCAATCCATTGGTGACAGATCACCCCCTCTTCCCCACCAGATTAGTTGTACCGAGCTCCAAGGAAATCATCTGGCTGCCCTGATTCACTCCTCCTCAGGTGTGGCTGTGTCCATTCTTGATATGATGTACTTCTGTTGGTTTTTCTGATGGTTCTGTTGAAAAGTGTTTCTTCATTTTGATTATCTCTGTCACTTCAACATAGCTGTGTCTGTTGGTTGTTCCATTACCTGCTTTTTTTGGTCCCATCAGCATTGGGTAAATCACATTCCATGCTGCTTCATGTCCCAAGCTTTGTTACCTGGCCCAGGCTATTAACCAGGTGTGATAAATGCACTGAGACTAACTCCTTGCATAGCATTGTTTCAATAACCACTAAAATGCAGCAAGTCTATTGCAAAAGTAAAAAGCCATAGCTTGAAGTTACTGCCCTTCATGTCCAGAAGCAGGAGCTGAGATTGCATCCATTTTTCACCTAGCAGTAGCTGTATACAGTAAAGTAAAGGGAACTTGCCATGGAGAGCAGTGTTAACTCCTTTTAGAGCAGAATCCTTTGATGTTTACTTGAATATGATTTTCTGTAGTTTATTCAGGTTGTGGCGCTGCCGCTAGGGATTGTTTAAAGGCTCAATTATTCAATTCTGTTACGTTGTCTTAGTGGTTCTCTTACCCTTCCCTCCACTCAAATCAGCTGGTGCTGAGCTGGGCTGCTTGTTCCCCTTCTGCATGGTCAGTGGAGCAGTTTTCCAACTGACAGTAACAACAGTGACCAACTCCACAGTAGAGAGACCTGGGATCATTCAGCTGCTCATTGTCTAAATGCACAATGCTATGCTTTAGCAATTCCAACAGAGACTCTTGGAGCTTGGCATCGCTTTCATTGCCAATATTTACTAGATCTATTGCTTCCTCTTTTTGCAGACAGAGACTTAAATCCTATTTGCACGGTGAGCACCAGCCACTCTGCTTTTTCTTGGCTGTCAGACTGCCCCAGCAAGAAGCTAGTGTAATTGCTTCCACTCCTTTAAGCAGTTCAAGCTGTTTTCAGGAAAACACTTGTCTACAAATATTTGTTTAACTTGAAAGTGTAAAACTACTTCTTGGCATTTGCAGCACAACTAATATCCATCATAAAATCCTGACTGTTCCTGACCTATCTTAATTAGGTTCAATGCTTACTTCCAGACACTCCATTTCTAAACTTAGTTTCTCTTAAACCTGGATTGAACTCTTCTAACAGTCAGGCATTGTACTTATTTTGTGGATTTAACGTTAGACCAACATTTTGTTGCTCTGATGGACCAAATGCATGCTAGCAGAGGGGTAAAGCTGTAGATACTGCTGATTCTCTTTTTCCAACATAGATGTGTGAAAAAGGAACCAAATTCCTTAACTCAAACACTGATCTGCAGTGCTTGCTCTTGTGCATCTCTATGTTTTCTGTATTACAGTGTTGTTACTCACATTCATTATCTCCGTTTAAGACCAAACTGATTAGTTTTGGATAATCTTTTTTTCCTAGTTCTGTTGTCAGGCCTCTCTAAAACCAGATATGTTGATCCAGTGCAAGTTTTTTTTGTGCAAGTGCTCTTAGACACTCAGCAGTCAAATTCATATTTACTGCTTTCACATTGCCCAGACTTGAACAGGGATCATGGTCAGCTCAGTGTCTTCTCTTTCCCAGTGTGTGCAAAGCTTTTAAATCAATCACCGATGATGCTTTATCCAAGCTTATCTTGTTTACCATTGATAAGCAGATCCAGGCCTAGTACTCTACGAGGCTGAAAGAGGACAAGTTTCAATCTTCTCTTTTTTTTTTTTTTTTTTTTTTTTTTTTTTTTTTTTTTCAAATATTATTTGTGGTAAGATAAGGAAGAAGAGCAAGTATTGTTCCTTACTGCCATCTCACTTCAGCCACTAGAGCTGCTGATCAGATGTAGCGTTTTCTGAGCGTGTTTCTGTTCTGTAAAATTTGGATTTTAATGTTAGCTGGAGAGAGATTTGCTTAATGGAAGTTATTATTTCAAAGAAGCAGTCTTTGAGCTGGAGATAGCCCCACACGACTGTATGTGGATTATTTTCAAATGTTTTTCAAATCAACTTGAGGTCATAAGAAGAATAATGCTAAAAAAAAAAAAAAAGTCTTATTGTGGCTTTTCTGATGATGCAAAGCCTCTTCCAGGTATCAGAGTTCCTTCCAGTCTACTTCTACAGCTCCTTACATTGCTACCACAGCTCCTGTCAGCCAGCAAGCCCCAAGTTAGTTCCAACTTCCCTGATTTACCTTTTTCTTTGAAAACTTTCTAGCCTGCAGCAGATGTGTTGTCAGTCACCTCATTGATCTGTTTTGCCACAGGGCTTCCTAATCTGTCTGGATTCCCTGTGTTTGTAGCTCAAGCAGAGATTTCATCTCTGCCTGCATGTCATCTCTTAGACTGTTCTGGAAATTTTCCAGCCACTACTTAATTAATTTTGAAAAGCCTCCAGCTGATTTAGGCCTTCTTTTAATTTCATCTGGTCTTGATTTCATCTCTCTTTACCAATTACTATTTCTGAGATATACCTCATTCATTGATTCTATTTTGGTTCAGTGGGAATTCCACCTGACAGTTCCATTTCTTGAAGACAGGATGACTCTTCTCACACGGTTTTAATCCATTTTTACCTGAGTGGTTAAACAATTTGCCGGGTCTGTGTGTTGTTTTCTTCTCAGCTGGAAAGAAAATTCATCATCAGGGCAGGTTTTTGCTTTGATACAGTTCCATTTTATTTACAAAAGAAGTACAGAGTTTTATTTCTTTGAACAGAAATAAATAGAGGCAGAATCAAATGAATTCTTTATTTCCAAACCTCATTCACCCAGTGTTTGGCCCCAACCTTTCTTTTGGCTTTTCTTATACCAGGACCACAATACTAGTTTGTCAGCTGTGCTGTGGTTTCTTTATTCCTTTTACATGTTCTTGCATCTTATCTTGATTAATCTTGCCTTTATTAATGCCTCTCTCTGCATTAAGCATATCAGTTTCTGGAAAAACTCACAGGTCCATATGCTTCCTATTTCATTTGTTTTTGATGATAACTTCTGCAATTTCAGTTATCAAGCTTCTTAAAAGAGTTTGCTTGTTTCTTGCATTTATCTTGAATGAAAGGTGATGATTTTGTCCAGCAGCTTCAGTGAGACTTCACTCAGCTCTTTCACATAGCACTATGAAAATTCAACATCTCTTTGAACATAATTCAAAAGAAAGAGGATGTAGAACATTTCTGATCTATAACAAGTTTTCGCAGCAGGAGTTCCATGTTGTGAATAATTCTGGAGGCATAAAATTTTATTATTTTCCGTATGTGCTGGGTTATAATTCCATGAAGTATTTGACATGAAGTACATGCCTTAAATTTTGAAGTATTCTGAACCAGGGATAATATGCAAGAAACAGTCCTAGGAGTTTGGGTATTTGGAGCTGACTGAAAAAAAAATTGTTCTTAATTACACCAGTTCTATAAATTGCATGTCTGCTAAAGTTCATGGCCTCCAAATGGAGATTTCTGTAGGAGGCCTTTTCTATCTTTTCTGTTCTGGGTAACACAGTCTTATTCTCCTTTTGGAATTGCTAGTGTCCCACGTTGTGCCTTGCTTTCATAAATCTGCCAACATCTGCCCTTCCCCTTTCTGGGGAGAAGCGCACTTTCACTTCTTTTTGATTTTATTTCACCACAGTAGGGGAAACAGTGAGAGGGATGAGGCAGTCCCTGCCAAGCAGCCTACTGTATGCCTCTTTATTTCCTTGGAAAATCAAATCAGATATGATGCTTATTTACATAAGTATTTGTTGCCTTTTTGTGATTTCCTGTATCCATGACCAACGTAATCAGCAGAGTATATGAACACCATAAACCTCTGTGAAAGGAATAGAGAAATATGACTTTCCTGATTTTGCAGAGAAGCAGTAAGGTTAAAAGCACCTACAACAATAAGCCATAAGATTAAATAAACACTTGTTTGGACCAGAAAATTCCCAATCTTTTACCTGAAAAGGTGCGTAGCTCAGGATAGATCGTTCTCCCAGAGTCTTACCTCTGGAGATCTGGCAGTGATGGTATCACGTGTGAACAGCTCTGAGTTCATCATAGAACCAGGACAGAATGCAGGTGTTGACCGTTTCAGGTTAGGATGTACTTCCAGGAAGAAAAAAGAACGTTCACCTACATGTTCTGAATCAAACCCATGCTTTTCATTACATTCATTACATATTTCCTCTACTGTTGGCTAATACGTGAAATATTACTGAAATTGAGACTATACTTCACTCTTCTTTTTAAAGACAAGCAGCTACTACTAGCTGAAACAGAGGTTTATGCTGCTGTGGTTGGGACGTTCAGCTGCTTTTTTGATTATTTTCTATTTTTATTGCATGACTATTAAATGTAAAGTGCAGAAAGAGTCCCAAGACCAAAGCCCTAATTTGAGCCCATGGAGTTCAGGTGTCATTTGCTTCTCATTGCCCCAGTCTGCATTTCTTAGTCTAAAATTATTTTTATAGTATTTTCATATTCAAGAGAATATTGTCAGAGTTCAAAATTTGATTGTCATTCTCCTACAAGATCATACCAGCATGTTAAGAACACAGTCCTTGAATTGCAGTCTTGAAGATATGATAAATCTATGTGTCTTTTTTGCCAATACTAGCTTTTCCCTTCCAGTTTTGAAGTTCAGAAAAACAAAAAGAAAGTAGTGTCTGGTGATTGTTTCCCGTGCAAAAAGGATTACTCATCAGGATCTCCAAGGGAAAATCCCCATGGCCAGAAGTCCATGTGGTTGTAGCTTAGTGTTTTTCCTTGCAAAATCCGTGTTCTGGGCCTGTGGGTTAAGTCAGCACAACTGTAGCAGACCCTCTCCTGCTCTCACTGCTGGTTTAGTGCTCCCAGTTCAGCATGTATTTGGAATGCTGAAATTAATTTAGAGACTAAATTGTTTTTTGGTATTTTGTTCTTCTGTGCAGAACATTCTGCTTTCAAGCAGTTTTGGCTCCAAAGTTTTATTTTCCTTGCCTGGGAAGGGACTTTCTGCATGTCTAATCAGTTATCACCTTCAGAAAGAAGAGCGCATGAAAAGACACAGAGTAATTCAATGTGTAAAATATGCATATTTTAATTTAATAAGAGAAAAACAGTAAGGGAGAGAGAGGCACAGAACAGTAGCCCCTAGAGCTCTAGTAACTTATCAAGCTATGTGAAATAAAATACAGCATTAGGAATTCCATAAGCATTCAGTACAGCTGTGTGAGCTTGCCATGCTCACTTCTAATTACGGCTCAGGTCAGAGGAGGTACTTAGAAGTGGTCCTTTCAAAAATTCTGTCCCTTTCATTTTTATATTCCATCTCTCAGATGCTGAAGTGAAAAGTTAATTCCTGGCAGTTCTGTGAGACTGTCCCTCTTTAGGGTGGTTTTGTCAGCACTGCAATAATAAAGGAAGTATTTAAATACTTAAATCATTTACTCATAAAGCTCGAGTTATCAATCTCCTGTGAAGAAGAAGAGTAGTTCATGTTTCTTGGGCACAGCAGGAGTTACTGCAACACGCAGCCAGCTTGAGTTTGCCCTCCTCAGTGGTTTCTAAAGAAGTGTTGCTGCAACAGCAGAAATGTAGCACAGGTGGTATATGGAGCAATTTGCATTCACTTCATGTTTTAAAATGCCTTTCATACTGCAATTTTTAATTAAACATAGATTATTGACAGCTAATTGTTAAAACTACAGATCTACTGAGCTTTTTGGCACACCTATGGATTCGTAAATGGACAGCAGGTCTTGGTTTTAAAATATTCAATAAATACCATTTTCCACAACACATTTCCTATTTTTAGTGGAGAACCTGAAAGAAATCACAGTGGAGATGTGTAGAGGATGTATGTAATCTATTCATGTAAGGTTTAATACATTACTTTGTTGTTGTTTTAGGAATTGTTTTTATCCATGTTAATTTTTTATCATCATTAGAAATTATTTGGTTTTTGTTTGCTTGTTTATCCAAACAGCTGCAGTTATCAACTATTTGGGGAGTTAAAAGACTGATTCTGGAAATCTCTTTCAAAACACAACTGGTGTGCTTAAAATGTTATTTTTAATTAACAGACTCGATTTAGTTGATTATCCCAGTTATTTTCTACTTTAAATCATTGCATTGTAGAGGCCTTTTCCACTAGTCCTGGCCAAAAGAACAGTGTCTGAATGGAACACGTATCTGGTCATTTCCCCATCACTAAAATAAGGAAGAAAATGGCTAAAAAAAGAGGATTTGGGTTGGATCTATCATTATAAATTGAAGCTTCAAAGTGATCAAGTTTCTGAATTTAAAAAAAAAAAAAAAAAAAGAGGAGTTCATATTAGCCATCTAATTTACAAACGAACACAATTTTAAAACTTACTTACTAACTTTCAAAAGCTGGTGTTTTATTGAATTTGTGGTGGTTGTACCAGTGATCCTCCTGACATTTGGAAAAGCTATTTGGTGCTCCTTTGCAGTTTATACTAAACTTAATTCCTCCCAACGCAGAAGTCCTTTGTGTGGGACTGGCACACTGCATAGCCGCAGCGTGGGGTCTCTACACGTGGTAGGTTTCGTCAACAGGGAATCCTGCAGATGTCAAAAGCGCTTACTGCTTGTCTTTGGGCTGCAGGATTCAGCCTTTAATTCGCAATAAATGGGAAGGGATGGCATTTTTCTTGTCTGAGAAATGTTTTGAGAATGATGTGTACAGCAGAACCTCATTAGGGATACTTAACATAGCATGTGGGCTGAAGGTAGGCAAGTCACACAAAATTACTCCGTTTTTTCAGCGAAGTGTTTGTATTAAAACTCTGTGGTGAGCTCCTCCGCGTAACTCAGACTTTATCTTTTCCATTTGTAAGTCTCCATTCAACGTTTCTTCTTCTCTCAAGTCTTACTGTAAATTACAAACTTAAAACTAACTGTGCTAAGCAATCTAACGTCTGATTTTTTTTTTTTTGTTATTATTTTTTTTTTAATATGGTTCTTTGCCTAGCAGTAATTAACACTTAGAGTCTAAGACTTAATTTTGTGAGGCTCCACACAGATAGCTAAAAAGAAAAACCTCTGCTCTGGCTGTGACAACCTTACATTCTCTGTATTCTTATATTGCATGAAGTGGCTTCCTGTAAATTATGCAATCATACAAAGTTCAGAACTACATAAATTATTGTGGATTTGCAATGGAACATCCTTCCTTGTTTGGATCCAGTTGAAATTTCCCTTTGGTAACCAGAAGTACTTCCCAGAGCTCGTGGAACATTATATGGCCTGAGGCTATGCTACCTGCCCGTGGTACCAGTCACTAGGGCCACTTTCTAGCACATGGCCATACCCACACCATCTAAAGCACAGCTGAATGCTGGGTGGTGGGAGCTGTTCTTGAGTCCATCACCGAGCTACAAATGGAGCAACAGACTGTGTGAAACTCTGTGAGCTGCCTTTTACTCATCCCTCATCTGCTTCATTTAAAAAGCAATCCGGGTAACCACCTAATGGTTGAATATTTAAGTTATTAAGGAGAAAAAAAGAGCAGTAGTGCTCAAGTCATAGCCTGTGAGTCTTGCTGAATATCTCATCTCAATGATAAGCACAGGTTGCACTGACAATTGCTTGAAACAGGCATGTTGCCTCTAGATTGTGTTACCTCCTTGATTTAGTAGATTTGACTTTGACATTTTCACTCTATGACTGAAAAAAAAAATATTATACTCCAGAGTAACTTTCAAATTGTTTGTTTAAATTAACTTTCATTTGAATTTATGCTTAATGAAATCTTCAGAGATGCAGACAGCCCCTGTCTAATGAAATGCTGTGTCTTTGAACCAATGAGCGGGGCTGCCAAACTGTAAGGATTCCTCTCTAAGCAAGTGGGCTTCTATAATGTTACACTTGGGTGGCACAAGCAGAGTGCTCGATGATTAGTTTATGGTCTAGATCATTGTATTTTTATTACACTCATAAAAACTGTGTTTCTCCTCATTTTCGTAATGGCTTCAATGAGCTTCTGTACCTTCTAGAGGCACATTAAATTGTTATGTGATGAAAGTACTGATTTAGTGGGGCTAGTTTTAAAGTAAGATACATGTTTTGAATTCTGATCGTAGTCTGATTGCTGACTCAAAAAAGGTGAAACTACGACAGAATGAATGAAATCTGTATCGTTTTCCTTACATACAGTGAAGGTTGCAGCTGTGACCCAAAAGGAACGCAGAGACAAAAGAAAATACAACTGATGAATCCACATCCGTCTATAAAATAAGTTGTCCATCAGTTTGAAGTATTTTGCAGTTCTTGCAGTGCTGTCAGTTTTTAGCAGGAGGGTGGGAGGATGGATTATATGGATATTTTGCGTTTTAAAATCTTTTCAAGGGGAAGAAAAAGAGAATTAAGATTACTTTTATTCCTTGTATTCAACTGCAATTTTTTTTCATGTGGTTCTCTCCAAAATCATAAATAGGCCTATTCTGTGCAAACCCTACATCAATTTCTTCCAAGTGATTCTAAGCTGTTTTTAAAAGTTGTTTCAATTATGTTACAAAATGGGGAAAAAATAAGCAAGGAAAAATGTTATTTGTTTCTATATATTCAAGCTATTCTTAAAAGAAAAGGACAACATCATTATCCATGAATAGGAAACCTTTTTATTTGATATGTAATTAAAAAAAAATAATCCTTGAATTGAATGTATCATCTCATCTTTGCACAGTTTAGACAAAGGCCTTTTTTGTTTACAAAATTTACATGTCAATACAGTCGCTTATAAATATTTCTGTGAAATAAACATAACCCTTCACAAAAAGAGCCGTTTACTCTTCATTCAGTAATTTCATATGCGAGCAAAAAGACAATGAAAGTTGTATGCAAATATAACATCAATGTACAGCATAATAATAACAGTTTTTAGTGATTATGCTGCTTGGTATTAATTCCTAGGAGCCTTTTTGTTCAGCCATGGGCTGTGTTTGGAACAGAGATGCGCCAGACCAGAGCATCTTGTTCTGCTGTTGGTGTGAGGCAGCCACAACTCCTTCCACTGAGATTCCTGTGCTCTGCTCCGTGGCTAGTCTGAGTTATTGAGAGATCATGCTGATGGTGAAGATGCAGCTCCCCTTCATTCGTGCTGTACCTGTGTCTGAGAGGGCACTGTCTGCAGCATGGCTTGGGCTTCCCTTGTATTGCTGGGAGAGAGAAAAAAAAAAAAAAAGAAATGTAAGAAGGGAAGGAAAGGGTTAGGAAAAAGGGGAGAGGTTGAAAGAAAAAGATAGGAAAAAAAAAATAGGAAGGAAGGAGGGAGCAGGAAGAAACAAAAGGATGAATGAAGAAGAAAGTATTTCCATATTTGCAATAATTCTTTTCCAATTGTGTGAAAGGATGATTTCTCCATTTGAAATGTTTTTGGAAGAAGATATTTGGTCAATTTATTTTTTTCCCTTGCCCTTTGCTTATTTCCTTATTATTGCTGAGGTGCAACTTTTGTGCCTCTTATGCCTCTTTCAGCAATGCAGCAGTTCTGTAGCTTTGGCTGTGTGGGAAACTGAGAAGAATCAGGGATGAGGACACACAGGTTTCAGCAAATGGGACTTTAGCAGGTCAACACACTGCTAATGGCATATCTGTGCTCCTTGGGTATTCAGCATCAAACACCAAGGAGCTGCATGTTTTGCAAGCATTGTTCAGTGCTTCCTTTGTGGATCTAAAAGTTTGGTAGAAAAGCATTTGAACGCAATACCAGGAACAAGGAGAGAATTTACAGAAGACGTGAATTGAAATCATTGGAAATTCTTTAATATTTCATGGATGCCTGCAAAATATGGTGCCTGTTTATTCAGGGATTTGAAAGCAGCTGCAGAGTAAAAGTGTCTAATGAAAATGAAATAAATTTCCTGTGAATGGAATAAATTTTGATTGTGTGTCTGAGTGCAGTAATTATACATGTCACGCAGTAATTAGGCAGTCACAGTGTGGCTATGGTGTCTTTCTTTGTCTGCAGATGGTCTGGGAGAACGGCTGTGTCGTTATTGTCATGCTGACACCCCTCACGGAAAGCGGAGTCAAGCAGTGCTACCACTACTGGCCCGACGAAGGGTCAAACCTCTACCACATCTACGAGGTACTGAAACAAAGCACTGGGTGTAAGCGGGACAGGAAGAGCATGGCTTCATTTCATATGGGGCAAAATGCTGTTTCATCTGGTCTAACCTGTACATCTTAAGTAGCCTCGGTTTGTCTTCGAGTAGTTGTAGATCTGCCAGAAATTTGGGTGGTTTGAATTGCCTGGTGGCTTGCACCTACTAACATCGTGAACTGAGTTACAGGGGAGTAAGGACAGTGATTTTTTTTGTCATTAAAACAGTCTTGCAAGTGGTTGATATACAGAAATGTATATTTATTTTTTATAGGACTGATAGTATTTTTAGAACTAGTGAATTATGCCTTAGGAAAGCCATATGTGTATGTTTGTAGAAAAGCATCCATATAGCTTTCGTAATTAATGCTATCTATCTTTACCATTTGCCTCAGTCGCAACAATGAATATACATTTTTATTTTCTGCTATACATTGCTAGCCCAAAATACTGTGTCATCAGTTTTGTTGAAATGTAGCCTTGACAATGGCTGTCGTGTTTTTCCAGCTGTCTGGCTGAGCAGAGGAAGAAAATAACACCATAATGCCAAATACAAATAGGAAAATATCAAGGACTGTTGCTATTTAAACTAACAAGTGAAAAAGCTTCCTTTCTGAGAAGACCCAACTCTGAAAATAAGTTCTGTTTTTATGCTTATTTTTCTACATAGGTGAAAATTTGGCTTTTAACTTCTCACGTGAGTTCCACTGTGAGATTTCTAAGACCGCTCTGGTGGGCTGAGCAATGCATGGTGGGCATTTCTGTGTGCACAGCATCTGGCAGGCTGGTGTATTTTTAGGTAGTGCCTTTCGCATTCATACAGTGTCAGGTTTCAGTTTTGTGTTTTTTCCTTTCACTTTAAAACTATCAGCATATTTTTTTAGTGTTCCCAACAAGATAGCAGAGGCAGCTAACCCTTTCCTGACACAACGGATTGCTAGAGAAAGTTATTTTCACAGCGATGCTCAATTTGATAATAAAATTTCCTGCAGTTCCTTCATCCAGGGCATCTTACCCCTGCAATTCTGAAGTTGTGGCTTGCAACTGCAATTCTTGATCTCCATTTGTTTTCCGGGGTGCAGGTAAACCTTGTCTCTGAGCACATCTGGTGTGAGGATTTCCTGGTGAGGAGCTTCTACCTGAAGAACCTGCAGACAAATGAGACCCGCACGGTGACACAGTTCCATTTCCTCAGCTGGAATGATCAGAGAGTTCCTGCTTCCACAAGGTCACTGCTGGATTTCCGCAGGTAAAGCACAAAGTATGGAAATTTATTTAAGACAATTCAAATCTGAGAAACTAAACTTAAACTAGCTGTAATTCTGATAATTCTCTTTTGGGAGGGCGTCCTCAGCCCTTGTGATGCTGCAATGATAAACTAACATAAAAATCTGCAATGGATTGATTTTTGCTATTGCCTCACGAATAGATACGCTCAGTTCCCATTTAGAGATTGCTACCTTCTTCTCTTTGTACAGCTCTTCAGTGCTTCTGTACTTCTTTGTTTTCCAAGTATTTAGCCGTCTGGAACTTCCAGGCCTTCCGTGTGGCTCTCCTATGATCCTTATTGCAGGCATCTCACAAACAGAGTGCATTGTATGAGCACACTTAAGGAGAAAATCACGCTGGAGTCACATGGCAATAATGGCATTACCATGGTAGTGTTTGCTTGTGATGCCTCTGGACTTTCTTGAGTTGAAGAAAAGGGGAAATTGGAGAAAGCAGATGAAAATGTTGTCAAAGCATGCCCTCTAGGATTTTAGAGAAAGTCAGTATGGTTTTAAAATACAGACAAAGGCAAAACTGTGAAAACTTGTCACCTTCCCTCATGTCTGCTGTGCCTAAGTTTTAATTTGAAAATTAAAACCGTGCATGATAAATATTGGAGAGAAGTAATCTTCACTTGATTGCAAACCATGCCCAGCACACCGTGTGTAGGCGTTAGCATGTACCCGCTAATCCACTGCAGTGTGCTCGTGACTAATGAAAAGAATCTCTGTGAGGTTTCAAGAGTTGGTTCTCAATCCATGAGCAGCCTCTGGGATCTCCCATTTTCTTTTCTGTGCTACAGTGTTATCCACAACCCCCCAAAGTGATTATACAGGGCTTAGGGCCCAGAAGGTCCAGTCTTATTTCTTTCAGTCAGTGCTTGGAGCTTTGATGCAGAGAGATGCATCTGAGGTGATAAGCTGGTTTTTGTCCAAGCAGGACCTGGTTGCACAATTGTCTGCTGGTGCAATTTTGCCCTTAAAAATTTAGGGCACCAAATGCCACCATTTATCCACCAGTAGTCTTTTTTTTTTTTTTTTAATGTATTGCAAGCATTCTCAAGGCAGAGCCACCTCAACCATTGCAAGTCAAGTGACGGAGTACAGCAGTCACTGAGAGCTGGGGCTAGGTAAGATCATAAGGACGTGCTCCAGTCACACCACAAGAACCATAGTGGAAGAAGGAAGCATAGTCATAGGTTGGAGTTGAAACTGTAACAGAACTTTTTCTGAAGTTCTCTTTTCTGGGTTCAAATACAGATTTTAATGTGATTTTTATAAGTTGGTTTTCCTTTGCTTGTGGTATTGAAGAAGTTGCCTGTAGTGAATTTTTGCTAAATGGGTTTTGCTAAGCTGTGCAAAGCTACCACGCTGGTTCAGCACAGTGTCCGATTCTGCTTTTTGAAGGTAGTGGGAAATTTGGTGTCACTTGACTATAATTCAGTCTATACAACCAGAACATCTGAAGCTTGGAGCACCTCAACTCCTGTTTGAGTCATTAAGACTTAAGATCTATCTGTGAACTGCAGGTTAGGTGTCTCAGTTTGCATCACCAAGGAAGTGCTGGTTGGAGATACCGCATAAGGGTTAAAGAGCCATGCTGAGGATGTGTTGAGCAATACCTTAAAAAAGCAAAACTATAACTAGATGAGAGAAGTAGCTGAGCTGCTATTCTTACCATTTAAAGCAAATATGGGAATGAACCTGTTAAGATTTAATTGAATTCTGAGTGTTCATTTAATATGTATTTGCAGTCCAGCATAGGGTACTGTAATCATTTGCTACGTGCAGATTTGGTATAATGAACTCATAATACAGAATGCATAGTAAAATTCCTTCTGAAAAGGAATTTTGGCATGCACAATGACTGGTCAAAGAATCTCAGTTTTCTTGGTCATCTGATGTTGCTGGTTTTTAAGGACAAAAAAGGGAATGTATTTGGCATTCATTTATACAATACATGTTTGCACCTGAAGCTTCCTATTTAAAGTACAAGCTCTGCTGGATTACAACAGCTGAGTCATAAAGCCCACACAATAAATGTCTGACAGCGCTGCCATACTCGCAGTAAGGTGGTGCTCAGAAGGGGCTGCTCTCATTTCCTTTAATCTATGTTTCTATGTGCATTCAGTGTGTTTGTATATATATATGGATATGTGTGTATATTTATATATTCACATACATATATGAAATTAAGCATATACATAACCAACCCTCTATTTTTTATAATTCATCACCAAGAAAAATTGGATTCCCAAAATTACCTTGCCCAGAGTCTGTGGAAATATGGACCTTACAATCTTTATTCACGTAAATTTTGCAAGTCTCTTTGACGGAAAGCTTACCTTTCTCTTGCTATGTATCAGTGTTTTAGAATCTAGCAGACACATTAAACCTTGGGAAATAATCTATCATACTTTCATAATGCAGGTATAAATTGCCAAAAAGAGATTATTTTACATATCTCAAAAATCTGTACAAAAGACAGTCCCTGAGAGGTGAGGCTAGTGCAGAAACCACTGGTCAGTTTTAAATGCTTCTGGAGTCCTAATTTCATTTTGAACAATAGACCAATCATTATTGCTCTGGACTAGCTTGTTAGTCATGCACTGATATGTGTAATTAAATATTTCTTGGGCCCAGAGGGAGCACATTTACACTATAAAGAGGGACTGCTAAGCTAAAAAATAATTAGCATCACATGTGAGGGCTTTGCTTAAACTATATATCTATTATGCTATCACTTCTTGCTGTGTGCAATGGCATTTACTAACACTGCTCACTTTAAAAATGGACAAATTCTTATTTTGCCAGCTAATTAGCGGTTGCCAGTGTCATTTTTGTGATGTTGCAGCTAGTAATATGAGCCCAGTTGCATAGTCACAAAAGTGATCATTGGAAACTGTGACTCTGCTGCAGGGACAATGTGGGAAACCCCTTTTCTGAGCCTCTAACGACCTCTGACCTTTGCTTGCTGATGGTTTGCATGATGATTTCTTTTTCACTCAATGAGCCAAGGGTTGGTTTGTATTACTAATCATTCTTTCTAAGTTAATTCTTCCTGTATATGTATATATATATATATATATATAAAAATATATATTTTCTTCAACATTCAAGAACTTTGCTTATGGATGAATTTTCAGCTCACTCTCACTAGCCAGAACTAAGAATGAAGTGAGATGTTGTTGCAGTTCTACGTATTTTCTTACACTATATACAGAGAAAGCTATGAACCAGCTGGATTGAAACCCTTTGTTTTAATGTGTTTTCTGAAATGTGTGATAATGAAAATGTTTGAAACCCTTCAATAAAACTGATAAACATAAGGTGTCTTTCCCTAATGTGCGTCTCTGATTGTCTGATTTTCTGATAGGTTTAGTTCAATTTGTCACTGAAAGTATATTAGGACTGTGGTAGGTGGCTAGTCACAACATGCAACTATCATATTAGCGGTGCCAAGGAACAAAGGAGCCACAAAAGCAGAAAAAGAAATGGTAAATACCCCTCTAGTTCTTAGCATTTAAGTAATCTACTAAATGCAGAAACTACTCTTTGCTAGTGCACGTGATTGGGGGAGGATAGCCAGCTGCTGTGGGGAATGCAGACTCGTTTTATCAGCTGATGTTAGAGACATTTTAAAAATAGTTTACTGTACAATGTGAAAAATGAAAGTGAGACTTTCGTATTGTACATAGGTTGCTCCAAAATTAATGTCTCCTAATGATTCCCATGGGAACTGCAGCAGATACGGACAGCACAATAACACTCCTCGATCGAGCCAATTCTCAGCTGCAACACTCTGTTTTTCATCATAGTCACTACCATTGCACCAGTGACAAACAAGAGCACTCGCGCGCCATGCTTGTAAAAATCCGCATGGCCGTCTGGAACGTGGTTTGTCTTTCATGTTGCTGCCACCACTGCTGAAGCACACCACCCACTGCCTCACTGTGCTCACACCCACTGTTTGATCTCCATAAATGCAAGCATCGATGAATGTCAGTGGGTACAGTATTTTCTGCATGGAGGAATTCACTTCCACACCTTTGCTTTATATGTACTTCCATATCAGACAACGTTTTGTCAGGCTGCCCTTCTGCTGCCATCTGTCACACACACCAACTAAATGGAATGGAATAGTGATGGGAAGGCTCAGCTTCTACCACCACACCACCAACATTCACCTCTGATGCTGAGGGCCAACATAATAAAATAGGTGGCATTACTTTTGGAGTAGCCCTCGTACAAAAGGAGCTGATCCTCAGATACAAGCATGAATAATCAAGTGACTCATTCATGCTAAAACTCTACTGCAGTTTAAGTCATTGAAACTATAGAAGTGTTTTGCTTGATAGTGCCTGTGTATGTCTGTGTTCATGGGCATATATATGTCCTATATAATTTCCAAGTTCAGGTGCTTCTTGCTTGTCACTTAACTCACTGAAAGTTTTTTTACGGCATTAATTGCTTGCATACAAGGGATATAAAAACACACAGAATATGAGTATGAATTTACATAACAGAAGAGAAAGGATTGTGAAAAAAATCATGAATTCTAATGTTTAAACAGAATTATTACAAGAACTTAATATGATTATCACATTTGGTTAGAATCTTAGATAGTAAAAAGCAGAATGTGAAATTCCAGCTTCTTGCACCGTCATCAGCATCTCTGTAGCCTGCTTGGATTTCGTTCCAGGTATCCAGACTCCTTGTCAGATTTAGAAGCTTACGCATCTTCAGGCTATACTGTAAGCAGTGTTATATGCATGCTTTCACAGCACAGATGATAGCGAATAGATGAAAAGCCAAGAAAGAACTGAATGATTCAGGAGGTTAGTTGTGCTTTAAAATTCATAACAACATTGTAGCAGTCGCCAGATTCCAGCAGCTCGCTTCTTCAGTTCAGCAGTTAGGATCTGTTGCAGCACTTGCACTAAGCTGGGCACCATCAGGGTGGCTGGGCATCCCTCAAAAGCTGCCTTGTGATGTGATTTTAGAGGAGACCTAGATCTAGTAAGCTCAAGCATCTCAACAAGGAAAATGAAAGGTTTTGATTTCCTGAGGAAGCGTTTCACTGTTTGATCCTTTATTCAGCTTGCCTTGTTAGCATATGTGTGCATATTTGATGGGCTTTGGATGTGTAACATACTTTATATGCAAAATATATTCTGGAGCAGAAGAGAAGATTTGGGATTTTGGTTTTTGTAAGACGATATAAATAGATTTAAGCCAACGTTGCAAGCTCTATTCTTAGACTAGGTGCCTTTGTTCAACTTTCATATCTGTACGTTTACTGTTTCGCTTCAGATACAGTCTCACCATTGAGAATCTTCAGCTAGAATGCTGGAGGAGGCAATCGTATAAATATTAAGTGTTTTAAGACCTTTGCATTAGACCCGAAGCAGTGCATCTTACAGATTGCTTGACTTACTTTTACAATAAATGGAATACATTTTACATTTTTGTCAGAAGCTTTTCAGAACGTTTACTGTTTGCTCTTATGGGAAGAATTGGTTTTACCAAACAGCTCGCATTATATAAAGTATACCAGAATCACCATTTTTAATTTTGGATTCAGCTTGATGCCCCTCAGTCTTTCTTTGAGTAAGCTCGTGATCTCAAAGTTGGCTTTAAAATTAAAACATCTCATGATGATCTTTTTGGAGCTAACGTCTGAGACATTGGAGAAAGGAGATCATTTCCTTTGCCTAGCCAGGAGGGGATGTTATCTGGGACCTCTGCAACAGCCAAGCAGAAGCAAACTTTAAACAAGATTACGTATGTAACAACTGCTTGTTTTATCAGGAGATAATGAATTAGTTTATTTCAGGACTGTAATATTGGCTTTCTCATATTGCTTATTTTTGATATGTGTCTGAAGAAGCAATATGTAATATGCTTAATTAATTTTTTGTGTCTGCTTTTTTTTCAGGAAAGTAAACAAGTGCTACAGGGGTCGCTCTTGTCCAGTAGTTGTTCACTGCAGGCAAGTACGATTTCTAAAATAGCCTCACAGAGATTTCTATGAGCAAGAAGTTAATATAGATGTAAGCAAAGCAAGCAAATGAAAGCTTTAGATGAACTGCTATACAGATATTAGGGCAGGATGCAGATATTAAATATAAATCGTCTGGTTCTTAATGCTAAATAATGCTTAGGGGTTTTTTTCATAATAAAATTATTTTTTCCTGTGATTTTATGGATGTTATGACTTGAAGTAGCACTGTATAGCCACCTTTACATATGCATATAATACTTCAATTTCTTCAGTCATCTCCTTCTGAAGAAGTGCTTTTCCATGTGTTCCCTCCTAATTTAGTCTTCTTATTTTATTCACACTCAGTAAAGTTGTTTTCTTCTTCCCTTGCTTTTAGTGATCATGGTAAGGAGAGGGGCAGTGTTAGGGAGTGGAAGCCAATCCACAGATTGAGTCAACTTCTGGCCTGACACTCCTGGATGCAAACAAAACCTATTGGGCAGGTCAATGGAAAACTTTGCTCTAGGAATGTTAATGTTTGGTTTCAGGGATTCTAAATTAGAAGAAGAATGTTGTACTTCTTTATTCAAGATACTTTTGTGGACAGGAAAGGCAGAAAAAAACAGCCCCACTGAGAGGCAGGTTGTTTGACATGTGGCATTCTGCTGTTTGTGGGAGGGAAGAGGAGGAGCATGTGTTGTAAATATGCCGAGGTGGTGACTCGGCAGTTGCCTTCACCAGATGCCAGGAGGCCTTCAGATGAGAGCAGCCTGGAGCAAGCTACTTTGCATTGCCTTTAGGAAGCCTGAGAAAAGAAATACACCAAATGAAGAGCCATTTAAGTTTCCTACACCTTCCTTCTTATAATGGATGAAAATGTCTACTTTTTGTTCAATAGTTTTTCTTTATTGGACTCAGTCACCATTTTGTCTCTTGCTGTTCAGCTTAACTAATGAGATTGTGTCTTTGTTCTCTTTACAGCCATAGGAAAGAAATATATTACCATTACCTCTTTCTAAGCAGTGATCTAGGAACTGAAAGAGGGAAAAAAAACCCTGCCTACACAGACTTAACAAAAATTAAGTTTCACAGCCTGTCTATAAACAGAACATAATAACATGCTTCACACTGTTCTATTATTTTTCCTTTCATTTATACTTGTACACAAATTGAGCTATCAATAAAAATAATGGCTTAATTAATAAACCTACATACAGTCTAATTGGTCACACATGCACCTTTGAAAAAATTTTGGAGGAGGAAGGAAAAAAAGCTTTTACTTAAAGTCTTAATTATGTTTGCTAACAACAGCTCTAACAGAGCATCATGCTGGCAATTACACATTGCTGTCTGAAAGGGATTCAAGCTGCATTCACATTAGGGAGCATTTTCCATCCCAAGGCTTGGTCTCACATCTCTGAGGAATGACTTAAGGTACAAAAAGTTAAAGCTGTTTCTCAGGAATTACTCGATAATTTTTCTTCTGGTCATTGCACCTAAAGAACAGTTAAAGCAAAAATTAAAAAGAAAAATCACTTGTGACCTACACAGAAGAAAGACTGCAGTCCATCGTTAATCAAATATTTCAGCTCTCAGACAGGTCTCTGCATGCATCCCACTGACCACACTGTTCAAATATAATCCACAACGTTTGGGGACAGTTCTAGATAACATTTAGGTTAGGCTTATTCTGTGGTTCTTGAACTCGTATACAGGTGACTGTCCGCACATTATATCTACACTTTATAGCAGAAATGCCGTCTTGTTTTAAGGTTACTGACTTTTCCACTTTTGTTTAAAATGTTTTTATTGCATAAACACAACTTGATTTAAGAAAAAATAAAATAAAACCAGGCCCTGTTATCGATGCAGGCTAAGCTTCCCCAAACAGCTAGTGTTAATTCAGGGCAAGCTTTCTCTCTCCTTCTCAGTACCCTACATTTACCCTCATTCAGTCCTCTGCCTTCTGTGTGGGAGTATAACATAATGGCAGGTACCTTTATGTTGAGTTGAGATGCACATTGATAGGCTTATTTTTTCTTTTCCCTTTCTGTTGGCAGTGATGGTGCAGGAAGAAGTGGAACCTACATTCTAATTGACATGGTTCTCAATAAAATGGCTAAAGGTGAGAATCAAAAGGCTTGTTACTTCCTCTGTACTGAAAGATGTGCTTGTGTTGCCATGGCAACGTGGGGAGCAATATTCACAGAAAACCTGAGAAAAAATTAGAGGCAAATTGTACATTTTCCTGAATGTTCTTAAGTTTTTATTTTCATAATGATTTCAAACAGCAAACCCAAATGCAAATGCTCTTTGAATGAACAGATGTTCTTGAGCTGTTGAGAACTGTTTGAATTCTTTAACTTTTCATCATTGAGCATAGTTATCATAGTTTTTAGAAGAAGGTACTTTGAGGCTAAACAATTCTTGCTTAATGATTATGTGGGCTAGGTCCTGAGATGCCTCATGACCTTTGCCCAGTCTGCTGTCACCTATCCAGGCATGATGGTCAAGCACAATTCCTTTTCTTTGTGCAGCTCCCTGTTATCACTGTATTTCACTGAAGAGCTGGTACCAGGCAAGTTCCCTTGTGTACAGATTTGTCTCTTAGGAGGACAAACGCTGCAGTGACCTTTGCATGAGACTGAAAATAAGTTATCTAGTTCACAATTCTGCCACTGTCTGTTCAATGTTGGAAAACTTAGTTAACTTATGAAGTAGGAAATCATCTGTCCTGTGGTTAACATATACTATTCTTTGTTAAAAGCAGTGCCTGTGGATTCTCTAGAGATTTGGATCATTATCTTATTGATCACTAAATGGTTTGCAGTGGGAAGTGCTTGAGATGTCCTAAAATAATCTCTGTATGGCAGAAGTAAACCACATTTTTAATACTGATGTGGTCTTTAAAAGGAGGGAGGATAAAAGTGGGCAAGTAAACCTGGCATACTAATCAGCTTGATTTATCATGCCCCTTTCCCATGCCTTTGACCATGTTTGTATCATGCTGTGACAGAACAGCATTTTAGAAGGACGAATAACCTGTGAGGAAGAAAATAAATAAAAAATTGTCGTTTGCCTTTTTTAATTCCTACACTGAGTTCGTAAGCTGCCTCGATACGTTATTAAGCACAATGTGTTTGTATTTGTAGTAAAAGGATTGCTGCATTAATGTAAATTAATTTATTTGGAGAAGTAGTATTTAGTCCTTTGACTTCTAATCATTTTACAGTTGTTGCTGAAAACCTTCTAACATAGTCTTATTTTTAGATGTGGTTTGAAAATATGCTACTTGCTTTGCAGTCTTCTATTGCATCCACGTATCACAGTCCTTTGGGGCATACTGATGTGATGCCCCTTTTTCCTCTCTGTGTTCTGACTGTTAACGTGGCTGGTCACACATGGGCATAAAGGGACATGTTTTGTGCCTGTGAGCATAACGTGGAACTTGGTCCTGATGTTAAAAGAAGTTGTGTGCCTGTTTTCTTCTTAGCCGTACCCTGAAGATTTTCCAGTGGGATGAGATCAGTTTTTCATGCTCACTGGAAAATAGGTTTTCTCTCTGTGCGGAAATATGGAGATATTCGCAGCACTTGTTCCATTCCTTGTGACAGCTGAGTCTTTGAAAGCAGGAGCAATGAAATTAATATACACCTTGTTAGGTATTTGTTCAGCTCACTTCAGTCATCAGAAACATGAAGCTGTGATGAAAACTAGATTTAAAACATATGCAATTTACTTGCATAAAAAAAGTAAATGAGAAGTATTTTCTAGCTCCAGGCTTTCAGCCACTTAAGGGAGGGTTGACTTTGTTGTAAAAGCACTGAGGAATGCCATTTATTGACTCCATTGTACCATGTAATGTCAAATTCCATTTTAAGTGCGGGCTTAGTGTTTCACAATACGAGACAAGTCATGTGAAACTGGCCAGAGAAAGGCGTCATAGGGCTTTTTGGAGATCGGTCACCCCCATTTTGTTCTTGACCTGCTCCCCTCTGCCGATGGGGGTGTGCAGCACGAAATCCCCTGACCTGCAGCTTTGGCTGGGGTTTAAATGAAAGATCAAAGGGCAGAGCGAGCATCTCAGCCCTGCTGAGGTGGGCCTTTCCCAGGCTGTCACACTGTGCGGCCACCAAAGGTTTTGTTCGGGAGGGAACCGCAGCCCAGCCTGTGCGGCCGGGGCCCTCTTTGTCTGGCCTGAGAAGCTGGAGGCCCAGGTTGAGGATCCAATGTTCATCAAATGATCAAAGGCCTGAAGCCCTGGACATGAAATCTTTCTTTCCATTTCCTTTTCTTAGAGAATGAATTGCACGAGTGGCAAAGAATGCCGTTTCCAAAGCTTTTATGTGGAGTGCGAGGGCTAACTTCAGAGTCCTTCAGTGCTAAACATAAAAATGTAAGTGCACTTTCAATCTGGGCCCAGCTGCAGGGCCAGCATCTAGTAACATTTCTTTCAAAAAGGCTTTTAAGGATTAAGGCCTTCAGTCTTTCAAAAAAAAAAAAAAAAAAAAAAAGACTTTTAAGAATAAACTTAGAATAATTTGAGTTTCTTGTTCCACTGTCTGGTTTATTAGAAAGTAGACAATAATGCATTTTTAAATCAAAGTAAATAGAGGAGTACTTAGTTTCGGCAGTGGGAAAGTAGAAAGCAATCAATAAATGCCTTGGCTCTTTAGTGGGGTTTTTAATGGGGTAGATGGAGAAAAGGAGCTCCTTTTTCATGTAATGATTTACTTCCCCACATTCTCTTAGACAGTTAACTGTAAATGCCTTTGTCATTAACAATTTTTTCCCCTACTGCTCATTGAATTAGTGCTAATACTTAGTCTATTAAGCGTGTTATAAATTGGTATCTCCTCCTATCTCGCCTGTTGCTGTGCCTCATGTTATTTTACATGCTGAAAACCACCAGCAAGCGACCTGCTCCTTAAGCAGGGAGAAAGAAACTGAGGATTTGGTGCTCAACATCTGCTGCACCAGGCTGACGGCTGCAGCTCCATTGAGAAAGCAAGAGTGAAATTAAACATGAAAATTTAAAAAGGCACCTGATTTTCATGCACAGGAGAAGTGGAGGGGATGGCAATGTCCCCTTAGAGGCCTTGCACCCCCAGGCCAGGGCTGGGTCTCAGCTGCCTGCCAGCCCGCAGGCCTCCCATAGCAGCACGGCAGCACGGAAGATTTCCTGTTGGGTCAAGGTTTTAATGAATTTCACTATTCTCTATACAATAAATATAATGGCCACATCTGTGCATTCACTCCAAATAGCCACATTAAATAATCTTATTAGGAACTGGAACAGTGAGAGAACAACGATGTCTATTCAGCGCTATCATTGCTGTGTCTTGTCAGTGGAAAGTTTTAAATGCAAGGATGTACTTCTGCTTAGTTGTTCCAGCAACCCAGTGCTTCTGTATATCATATACATTATTACTATAAGTATTTTTATTGCAATATTCATGAGCAGAGCAGTTACGAGGCCTTAGTCCTGTCCCCATCAAAGTGATAACAAAAACGATGTGATGTGGAGCCTGGCCTTACAGTAGCATGTGATTCTTACATTAATATGAAAATTGTTAGAAGAGTTACCAAAGTCACTTCTGATTTCCCTGACAGACAGGTTAGGGCAAATTTTAGTTTTGAGTAAGAAGTTTGTAAGTGATGTATTTGAGCTCCTTGGGTGCTTTCATGATTCAAATAAGCACTGAAAATGATAATCGGTTGTTTTTGTAGATAACAGTACTCCCTGGGTTTTTGACAGACTGTTTTTCTGAGGATGATTTCTGCTAAGAATTTTAATGTTCTTCATGTATTTACAGGTTTTATCTTTTGTTTCTAAAGAGGATGAACTGTTTTAAATGAATTTACTTGATATTCCTTCCTCACCCTAAACTCACAGTAACTCTGAGCTGATGAGTATGGGGTTTTCTTTGATCTGCAGCAAATTTGGGAAGTTTCTGATTTCTTGTCCTTTCTGCAGTCGTATTCTAGTAGCTAAAAGTCTAATATATTTCAAAACATTTTTACTAAGTGTTTCTGGCATGTAAAAGAAAAGAATAAGATTATGGATCTTCCTCCTTTCATTTTTCTGAACTGGGAGGCTTGGACAGTGTTGATAAAAGTTTGATTTTTAGATATTAATCCAGCTGGCAGCTATGTGGGTTTTGCTGACCATCCATTTTCTTGTGTTTGAACTAGCTGGAACGAGATGAGTCAAAGGGAAAGTGAATATGAATTTTCAACTCCTTTTAAAGTATTGATTTCAGAATTCTAAAACCCAGCAAAAAGATTTGATGTAATGAAGGCCAGCGTTTCTTCTCTCCCATTGAAAAGCTTGGATTGTAATTGATGAGTGCATGCACTCTGGCCTGAGCTGACTGCAGAGGTTATCTCCTCAAGTCCTTTCCTTGCCCCCATCACACTATTGTCTGAGGGTCTTGTGAGTCCTGAGCAGGTGCAGTTTTTACTATAACATTTAAAGACAAAACCAAAGATTCCTAGAGTCGCCTTCTGACTCATCATGATCAAATGATTTTGGCTAATCTGAATGCTTGATGAGGTTTTGCTTATCTAATGTGTGGATTTAGTGATCATAATGAAGTCATGGAGTTGATTCCTCTCTGAAGGGACTTTATGAAAGAAAATTACTGCCCTTATTCATGTTGAAATGGATTCAGTCTGCTTATTTTTCAATCCTTATGCAAAATTTGAGAACACTCCAGTCTTCAGTTGTACAGATTCAAGTCCCAAGCAGTTGATTTCTGACATGTTCTTGGTGAATGAGGGAGTATTTCTTCAGCCCAGAATCTACTTTCTCATGTGAAAATTAAGCTTCAGATACCACAAGTGTAACACTGATTGAGGGAACATGTAGTATAAATGCTTTTTAAAGGAATGTATGTAAGGTTAAGAGGGAAAGGAGTGTAATTAGAAATAATTGTAATTCTTGAGGAAAAGAAAAAATCATAGCAGAAAAAAAAATTAGAACTTTAGAATGCAATTGTTTTCATGTCGTAAATCTGAATCTATTGCATCACTGTTTTTTGACATTTGTCTGAGGTAGATGATTCTCCTAGCAAAAAATGCAGGCTGGCAAAGCCAAAAAATTAGCTTTTATTTTGTGTGATATTGAGCTATCCACAAGACTGCTTCAGTTCTCAGCAGTAGTGCTAACCATGGAAATCTGAGATGTGGCTATTTCAATTTCTGAAGGAAGTTCTTAGTGTCCTTGTAAACATATCATATGTTATAAGGTCCGTTTTTTAAATGAGCTGCATTTGTGTATTGTAACTTTTATGTAATGAGTTACCCTGGAAACACAATTAGGCAAATAGTGCTCATTCTTGCAGCCTTTCCCAGCAGATAATTAATCACAATGAGAGCTGGGCCCCAAGCTACATGCAGAAGTGTATAGGGAATGTATAGGGCATTTTTTTATGGTCAAGCCTGTGATGCTCAGGAAACTTTCTCTATTTTGGGGCAAAAAAAACCACAACTGTTTAGAACAGCATTTTTTTTTTTCTTTTGCAAAATATATTTTAATGCATAAAGTTGTGAAATTTTGACATATTCTTGACACTATACTCATCAGTTAGTAAAAAAAATAATATGAGGATACATTAAAAAACGGGCTACAGATTTTTACTGAGATGAATGAGTGACCACAGGGAAGGTGTAGTGGGTTGTTTCTCTGTGTGTGCTGTGGGGACAGTGTTTTTAAATGATTTCCTGTATGAATATAGAGATTTGAAAGGAAAAAAAAAAAAAAAGAATTACTGATTTCTTTGTTTTGGATTTCTTTGTTTTGGATTCTTTTCAATAGTTTAGTGCTCAGGGATTACTTTGAAAGGTATGTATTTTGTACTTATTTTTTGTTCTTGGGATTTTGTTGGAAAAGAATTGGGACTAGGAAATGGTGGTAGAAAGCAAACCTAATTATTCAGGGTTTGGGGAAAAGGAATTGTGAAGAAAGACTGATCAGACATGGGCTATTCCTTGGGAAAGGGAGCACGAAGGGGGGTCCCCATAGAGCGTCAGAAGACCCTGAAAGGAATGTATTGATGTCAGTAAGCAGCTTGAGATAGTGACTAATTTGAAAACAAGAGGTCATTGACTGAAACTAAGGAGGAGACAAGCAGATAAGGAATTTGGGCGGCATTTTTTTTTGCACAATGGGTAGGTTAGAGTTTGGAAAAGTGGAAAAGCTGGTCATATAGAAGTACAGTGGTGTTGGTTCAAGAAGCAGCTGGGCAAATGTTTGGAAAAGGACGCTTACATACAAAGTGAATAACTAGTTTTTTGTAGTTAATCTCATGCAGAAGTCCATAGAAGATTTGAAGAGAAGTATTTAATTGACCAAATGGTGGTCTTCTGGCTTTAAAGGGTACATATATATTACTGAACTTCTACAGCTGCACCAGTTCAGTCACTTTTAAGGATAAACTCGTAAAAGAATTAACCCATAATAGTTGAGTCTTTGATTCAACTCAATGTACTCCAATTTTATTCAACTCCATGTACTGTCTTGTGAAAGCATTACCACCTACGTGCAACATAAAATTGAAGTAAAATGTAATGTAAAATGTAGTTCTTCCAATTTAATAGATTCAAGTGGGCGAGCTGCTTCTGAGTCCTGGGTAAAGTAAATTCACATTTTCCAAAGGGGACTCCGAGACTTCTTAGGGCAAACTGGGGGACATCTTCAGAAATAAGAGCTTCTCGGTGAGCGTCTTGATTTTCACGTTTCTTTCAGCACGTGGAGATGAACTGCTTTTTGGGTCGTTAGCTGGCATTTTGTAGAAGAGGTGTAGAAAGAAAGAAGCAGATTGTGTAAAACTCCATAGGAGCTGACACTATAAGCAGGCAGTAGCAGCACATCCACAATCCTTGTTGAGTCATCATTACCCTTTGTGTGAGCACGCCTGTATAAGTTAAATTTAAGTGCATACCCTCATATTTTCTGGAATCATCATGGGTGACACTGGGACATATTACCCCATATGGAATATAGATTTTGAAATTCAGTTCCTCACATATAATAATTTAGGCATATTTCTTTTACTTTTAATTTCTGGGGGAAATTATACATAACAAAGAAGCTATGCATGTTGAGAAGGATGCTATAATACAGTCTTATGTATGCGGAAAGGGGGAAAGGCTGGGTCTCACATTAGCACCCATTTGCTCCTGGACTGCATGTTTTTTCTTCATTGATATAGGATATTACCTTAAAAACCATTGTGTCAGTAGTGAGTTTCTATTGCTGAAAATCAGTGAAAGCTCAGCAGAATTGTTTTCCTGTAGCAGTTTTTAAAATACCTGTCAGTTCCTAGCAGTTCCTTCTTTAGTATCACCTTCCTTTGAACTGCACTGTGCTGAAGCCACATCAGTTACATTTATAGGTGTAGGTAAGCTGAAAGTGCAGTTTTCAAGTATTAATATAAAATATGTGAACAGTATCACATTATGTATGTAGATTGTGTGTATGCATATGTGTGTATAAGACTGTCACAATATTTTTCATCGCTTTACTTTCGTTAAAGACATCCCTTCTCCATTTATATGTCTTCTTTGCCTGGTATGTGTTTTGTTGTTGGGAGTTTTTTGGTGATGGTGATAGTTTTGGTTTTTGCTTTTTTAATGCTTTCTTTTGTTGCTTTTTTTGTAAAGTAGTGAAATTGTCATTTGGATCCGATTTTTAGATGTATAGAATCACTTATGTGTTTTGACCAAGAATATGGATTGTTCATAAATTCAGATATAGGTTGAATCCATCCCTAACTGCATACACACATGCACACAGAATCAGTGTTAAATGAAAATGCCAGCCTGGATACATTTATTTTCTTTGTTATCTTGAAATCATTGGGTTTTGCTGATGCTTTTCTCCTCCCATGAAAAGCATTAAAAGTTCCTCCTGGCTGTAGCACAACTCCAGCAGCTCCAGCAGTAGACATTTGGGCTAGTAAAAATTGCTTTTGTTTTTGTAGTTTCTACCTGTTGTTCAGCTCTCTCTTTTGACTCTAGTATTTACAAGTGTTTTTAGTTAATGGGCACACAGACGATATAAGTTGAAGCAAGAAAATATTCTTGTTTGGATTTTGTAGCAGTTACAGATCAGCTGTCACAGGCAGCAGTTCCTCCTACGAAGTGTTTTTCAGTGCTGTGGTGTTCCCGCAATGTATGGCAGCTGGTCTGTCTTTTGGTTGTGGTTCCATGGTGCTTTTTCCTTTGCTATTTCCATTAAGGTTTCAAAAGCAGGGGGTGAGGGAAGGGGAAAGCAGCAGCCACAAAACACGCATGTCAAACACCATTAGATTTAACAGATTTCAGCGTTTGTGAGCCTGAAACCACAGTGCAAAAACTCATCTCTTTTCGACTCCGGATTGTTTCATATAACTGTAGAAGAATAAAGCATCTAGCATTAAGCATCTCACCTAACCTAGTTGTTTAGGTCTCTTTAGTTGCCATCAGAGAGTGATTAAAACCTCTGGAGAGTAATTCTCAGGCGAATGAATTGCCCACCAGGGTCTTCCCACCTCTCCTGGCTGTTGGGAGAGGAGATGACTAACTCCAGCTCGAACTTCAAGCATGGCTGGAGTAGATAAGATGAGGCTGAGCCTTTGAGACTCAGCTAGTTAGTAAAGACTACCGGCGTGCTATAAAAACTAATGGTCAGTGAAGAAGTGGTGTTACACTCCCCCTAGTTATGACCCTCTCTTCTTTAATCAGATTGAATTTGCCCCTCATATGGTGTGATTAAATGTTTCACAGCAACATTAAGCACTCAATGGTGCAGACCCTGGCTGGAGCAGCTATGCAGGCCATCCTTTAGTGGCTGTCAGTGGGAATTTGGAGGCATCTAGGGCTTTGGGGGCAGTGCAGATCTGTGGCATATCCGTGCTGTGTCCAGCTGGCATGGGTGCAAGAAACAGCATAGCTGTGAGAGTGTCTGTGAGTGCTGATTTACACTGTAGACTCACCAGAGTGCCCACTCTGTTTCTGTACCCCTGTACCCTGTGCCATGCAGGCATTAGGTTCCTGGCAGACCTGGTTTTAGGCACTGTCTGCCCTTTTTCAGGGGATGCCTCTCCTTGGGGCTCCACAGCTCCCTGTCTGTCTCCTTGCCGAGATGAAGCTGAGCTTGGAAAATGTTGTGCTCAACCCAAGAGAGCCCGTTTGTGAGAATACTCACGTGGAGTGAGAGGAAAGGCAGCATGAAGCTGCTGTGCACGGCGTTGGTCTGGCCGTGAGGCGTCTCGTGTGGGTGTGAGTCACACAGTCATCACCCAAACGTGAAAAATGTTTGTATTCTTCCTAAATGCAGACCTGCTGTGATGAGACAGCTGATTGTCCGTGCCGACACTATATTTTTGCCCTTATTTTTTTTCTCACTTGTATTCTTACTAGTTCACAATGTTAGGCTTGAGTCTTCCAACTGGGTGACTCTGAGGCTAAGAGCTGCCAATCAGCAGCCTCTTGCAATTATTAATTGGGTCTTTTTCAGCTTCTAGCAACATCAGTGGAAAGAATGGCATCTTCCTTCAAAATTTCAACAAGCCCGTTTTTAATCCGACCTAACAAGTCTCTTTGCCCTTTAAGGTCTAATTCAAAATCTATAGAACATAATACATATAAAAAGATGCATTCAGAAGGTAATATCTGACTATTGAATATTTACTGCTGCAAAAATAAAGGTGTTTGACAACTCATTTCAGTGTTCCCCTTAGTGCTCTGGTATTTTTCTGTGGGATAAATTCTTACTCCCACACAGATCATCATCGTCTCCTTAAGGAGAAATGGTAGCAGTGCTAATAATCCCATATTTACAACTCTCACCGTGACTCCTGCATCATATACTCAGTTTTGGGATCATTTTGTGATCAGGAAGAACAGAAGCAGGGCCGAGGGAGGTGTAAAGGGTGTTGAATTAGAAGAAGAAAACAGAGTATTTATCTAAGTCCTCACCTCCTTACTATCCAAACAGATTTGCCTTCGTAATAACTTACAAGGTAGGAAGAAAAATGGTTTCCTTTATAAATGTTGGTGTGAAACGTAGGGTGAATTTAATGATTTAACTGAAGCAGTGCAGGAAGGCGGAATCTCAGGCTGGAAGAGAAGTCAAATGAGCCTAAACATAGCACCCTAACGACCTGGCTGTCCTTTAGGACTAGCAGTAACGAATTTATAGCTGTTCTGCAGAGTTATAATCCTATCTGTTGGAGGATGTATGCCTGTAGATCTGAAAGTTTTTCCAGCTAGAAAAATCCTTTTTAATGTAATATTCATGAGTGATATGTATTTGTGAAACATGCACAAAGAAAACTCTTCAGCTTTGGTAATTTAAAAAGAAACCCCCCGCAAATAATTACTTTGATGAAGTATTTAAGGATCATTTTATTTATATAAATATACAGAAGATTCAGAGCATCTAGATTCTAAAAAATTCCTTTTAATACTGTGCTTTAATATAAAATTCTTTCAGTCTCACAGAATGCGTGCTGCACTTTTCATTAGTAATGAATAAAATAATAGGACTTTTGCCTTTGCTTTCAGTGCAAGTATGTTCAAGCTTATTACACAAAAATGAAATCTAGAAACTTACTTTAATTAAGGCAGAATTTTGAACTAATGTAACAAATGCTGATTGTTATTATAACTGAAAAAATGCCAGTATGTTTTCAGGTGCACAATCTTTGTGCTTTGTTGAGCCTGAAAACCACTTTTTCATTATAGGCATCATCATTTCTTCCCAGCTAATGTATAAAAACACATTTGTCCTCTTTGCAAACTTCGTCCCATTCCCATACCGTCGCAGTGATTGCAATGCTGCAGCAGAGTGGAAGGGAGCATCCTTCACCAAGTGTCTCTCTTGTGTCTTGTGCCTTTCGGGATGGGTCCTCTGTCAGGATAGAGGGAGGAAACAAGGAGGGGAAGATTTCATTTTTACAATAATGAAATTCACATTAGGAAATTTGTAGTAATTTTAAGTATTTTGAGCTGCTGCTGGTCGTGTCGTGAAGCCTACTGCAGCAGCAGTGGCTAGCTCATTAGTTGTTGCACGAGGAACTGGGGATTCCACTTTTACCCATGCTCTCCTGACACGCTGGATCCTCCATTTATATGACTGTTTGAGGGCAAACACTTTAACCCCTTGAGGGCTGCTAATCAGGAGCACCAGCTGTTAAGTGCCAGCATGCTTCCTGCTCTGCTGCCTGCGGGGAGAGAAAGGGCTGGAAAGGATATGACCCTAAACTTCAGCAACTGCTTTTCTCCTTGGGGGCAAAGTATAATTCAGCTCGCGTCTTCTCTTGTGTTCTCTCAGTGTACGCAGTTGTTTCTGATGCGGACTGTTGTACACTTACTGTGTGTACTTAAAGTCTTTAGAAGGATGGTGGTTCATTGCTGAAGTTTAAAATCTGCGTTGTGTTGGTGTGGAAATGCTTTAGGAGGTATTTGCTCAGCTAGCTCACTGAGCTGCAGAGGGATTGCGTGGTTGTTTTTTTGCATCACTGCTGGTACAGCATTAGTTCTCACTCTGAGTTACATTCTCCCATTCATTAAAAACACGTGATGAAACCCTGTGTGAAAAAGGAACCTATCTCAAACAGAACCCAAATGTATTCCCTACAGGATGAAATACAGCCAGAAGTGAAAAGGCAGTTCTTCATTCTTTAAATGCTCCGTCTTTTATCTCCGCTTTTATTTTCGGAAGCCAGTAGTATTGTTAAACAAATAAATATTGGCGGGGAGAAAAGATGGAAAATCTTCCCTTTTTGGCACGTTTCTGTGTCTAGCAATTTATATTCAAACTCTGTTGATTTAGGCATAATAAGGCAATAGATGGAGAACATGTACTGGTGGATGTGGGAGAGGTCTGTTCATGTGGAGAGAAAAAAAAGTCATGCTGGCTTTATTCAGTGCCATTAATTTCATCCTTTTTCTCATGAATTTTCTGTTCCAGGATATTTTTCTTTCAAAACAGGTGCCCGTCTTTGTAGCATGAAGTTTTGCCTCTCCAGGCACTTAGGTAGTTCCTTTCACCATTGTATCAGAGGCATTCAGAAGTGTGAGAAAGGGGTAGAAATGGATCTGTGCCTGTTCTTTGCCTTTGCTTGTCCACCCTTGGTCTGCAAGATAGACACGTGCCTTGGACAAAATCATGCTTTCCTCACTTTACTTTTCTGTTACTTTTGACTGAGGCCATCAGAAGTGCTTGTGGGTGCTGTGCTGATCCCAACCCGTGGGCTCAGGGGTACTGATGAGTGGAAAATGTTGATGCGGGGACTTTTGTTGGCAAAACCCTCCAAAGCTAGCCTCCCATTAAGCATCCTGGCTCACCAGGACTATTCTTATGTTCCAGTGCAAGCATATGCTTTAGTGTTTTGCTAAATCAGGGTTTTATTGTCAGGCATTGTTCATACTATTAGGCATGTCATTCTGTTAATGATGATAAAAAAGCAAGCATCAGTTCACCAGTAAATGCCTGCAATCTGCATCACAGCGATGGAGGAATTAACCCTTTCAAAGGTAGGCTCAGAAGCCCATCTGGCCATTAAGGAGTGTTATTAGGTCTTGTCAGAAACCTTTTCCCAGCACCTAATATGTTACTGTGTTGTCCTGAGGCTAGAGTAGCTTCAGATGAAGAGCATCTCTCTCTGGGGAGGGCTCACACGCATCTGCAGCCACAAGGAAGCCCGTGGGACACATGGGCTCGCCAGCTCAGTGGGGTTCATCCTTGCAGGGATGCTAACTAGGACCGTGGTTAACCTCATCTGTGCATGTCAGCATGTTAAATTTTCCTCATATCTTAATTTCTGAGAAAGAGAATTCCTCTAATGTCAAGCCAAGGTGCTAGTAGGATGTTTTAATCCTGGGAATGTTATGAGGCCATAAGTAAGGCTGTAAAGCATGTGAGATACTTACATAACCCTGCTCCCATGGAAGGCAGTGGGGGAACAGGAAATTCCCACTAATTTGTGCTTGCATGGGACCAAACACCGAAATGAGCTCCTGTGCTGTGCCTTCACAAAGATTGTACCTTTTCTGATGGTTTCCAGGTAAGATGCAGCTGTAAGACCTACAGCAGATCGAAGACATTATCACTGCTACTGTCACTGTTACCAGACGTAAAAGCATGTGTTAATATGTATTGTTCTGTTCCTTTTAAGCGTGTGTGTTGTTTTTTCTTTTTAATAAAACTTACTATTTTGTCTAATGCTGTTCCCTGAAAATTCCCATACAGTATGGAGGGGAGTGATAGGAGAAACGTACAATGCCCCAACTCATAGCAGTAAACAAAAATACCTGAGTTGGCACTGTTACATTTACGGAATGAATTCATTCCAGTTCTGATGCAGCTGATATTTTCAAGGAGGCACTTGCAAACTGATCATCCTCTTAGGAAGTGACAAATGTATGGGGCAGTGGGGGATGTGGAGTGGGAATGGGACAGTCCTGCTGTGCTCGTGGTGCCCGTCTGCCCAGTGCTTTGGTGCTGTGTGTTGTTCTGGCAAGATGCACACGGAACAGATGTGAGACCAAATTCCATCGCTGAACTCAGCAGGAAGGGTTTCCAGCCCTACTTCTTCTCTTGGAGTTCATGCAGGAACTAACGGGAGGAACCAAGATTTTGATTTTTTCTCCAATAACACATATCTGCTTAGGCACTGAAGGAAAATGACACGATCAAGAAGAATCTCAAACCGAATACGAAATTGAGGAGGAAAACAGCAGGATCTCAGTGGCAGGTGGCAGAAGTTCAACTGAACCTTGTTTTAACAACATCAATATTTGTGTGGGTTGGGCCCTTCGTTCCATGCATAATCCTAGAAGTGACAAAGGGCACTCAATGGCACGGCCACAGTGGACCCTTAGGTTCTGCTAAATAAATTCTGCTCTAGGAAAGGCATTTTTAAGAATTTGTTTTTCTCTAGCTTTTCTTGAATTAATGTTAATAAAAGCTGCCCCAACCTCTTCTTTTTCTATATGAACACAAAAATTGCAGCTGCCTGCCAAGTCTGCTGAGAGATGGATGTAATAATTTTCAATTGTACTGTTAGCCCAAAGGGAGCCCGATAGCAAGAGATTGACAGATGCAGCATGGATTATCTTGTGCTCTGAACTCAGCCCAATTTGTGGTTTGTTGCAGGTGCTAAAGAGATTGATATTGCTGCTACCCTGGAGCACTTGAGGGACCAGAGACCAGGCATGGTCCAGACGAAGGTACTGTCAATAAATCCACTGGGGTTTTAAATACATTAAAGGTCTTTCACAGTAGTTGTTTTCATGACAGAAGAGAGAGGGTATGACCTAATTTAATGCACGTCGCTTGCTGATTACTGTTTGGCTCCCTACCAACTGAGGTTTATTTATGCTGAAGATTTATCTAGGCTACTTTCTTTGGTGTTTACTTCTCTCTCTTGCAACATCTCCAACATCTATCTTGATTGCCATGTATGAACGGCAATCAAGATAGTCTACAGTTTACTAAAGAAAATGTGCATGTGAAAAAATGTCATTGTTTTCATTCTAAAATATGGATTATTTTTTAGAGTAAGTGTGCTTAACTGTGCACCTAATATTTTCTAAAAGCCTTCAACTCATTAAAGGGAACATGACTATTGGATTTGATTTATTTTTTTTTTCTGATAGTAAAGCTTTGAATTAAAGGGAATATAGTTTTGAAGGAAGTCGAGTCATTTTTAGCATCTTTGAGGGGAAGACCTTACAGTGTGCCCATGTCCTTTATGGATGAAGCATTGTGACTGCATTTGTACCCCATGGTGTGGTGAATATCTGACTCTTTAATTACCGTCAGTTGTAACAGCCTCAAAGTTCTCTGTAATACGTAACTTTTAAGGATAGCTGTCAGTGTGACTGCTGTTCCTTCCATTAAGAATGAAACTTTTTTATTGTTACAATTTATATGGAATGATATTAGGGGGTATTTGCTGCAAGTTAAAGATGCAGACATGACCATAAAGAAAACTGTTCATTACATGGAGACCAAACAAATCTGAATGTGACATTGTAAAATCTTGAATGAGAGTTATAACCCCAAACTGAATAACTGGAGGAAAGTGGTCTGGGGGAACCTATAGGAACGTTGTAACATTTAGGGAGTTGAAGCTGCTAAGGGACAAAGGTGAAATAAATCTGTTTTTCAGGAATCATTGGTTCATAACTTTTCCTGAATCTGTTTTTAATCATGCTATCTTCTCACTTAATATTAGAAGTGATATTGGAAAACAGGGAGTGGGGGTGACTGGGTGCAGATTAGGTATTATTTACCCAGTAAGTAAGTAGATGAAAAATTAAGATGAGCCAGCCAAGGCTAACTAACCCATATCAGCAAGTAAGACATAAAATTGTACACATCTTTCTTCTGCTCTGATTAATCTGACTGGAGGAAAAAAGGCCTATAGCACACAGCATCCAGTGTCTCACATATGTATTCTAAGGGAAGGTGCAAGTCCTGAGCAAACTCTGTAAACGCACCCAATGTATGGCAGTTTTATGGCAGTTAGAAATGTGTAGAAAGATGGAGCTCTGATTCTGGTTTGTCTCTCTTTTCTGAGAAATTACAGCTTATTGCCTTTAACAAAAGAAAAAAACAAATAGTTCCAGAAGCAAAGAATGAGATGATGTGGATAATTTCTCTTAGTTAGCTCAAAAATAGTTTCCTGAGTCCCCTGAGAAGCTCACTGGAGATATTTCTCCCCTCCAAACATCCCTCTGGAAGAGCTGCAGAAAAGCAAATGTATCCAGTGTTTTCAGGATGAGAAATTTTCCCAGGATGTGGCTTATCTCACCTCTTGCTCCTTCTTCCATCATTCTTATGTTCTCAGAACCACCCAAATCACTTATTCAAGCTAATGTCTTGCAAATTATAAATATCTGGTTGCATGCTAGCAGTGCACTGTCCCCAGAGAATTTTTCTGAGGGATTTAAACAAACCCCTGTGCTTTCCCAACTGAATACAAATGAGGAATATTAGACTCCTGGAGTAATTTAAAACAATGGATTAAAAGTCAGGTTAGAAATGCCAGTTAGAGAATATCCTTGGGCAAAATAAACCCCGCCTTGCTTTAGCAGTGTGATTGTGTTTCCAGCAGGCAGCGCTCCACATTTTTAATAAGCATGCGAAAGATTTGTTTGCAACATTTTGTCTTCTGGAAAGGATCTTTAATTCACAAGCACTGTATATAATAAACGGTAATGAAATTATCATAACGACATTCTGCATTTCTGAGAAGCATAATAGTGGGTTTGTGGTTTTGTTACTTATTTTGCAGGGGAATCATAAAGTAGAATTGATATGCCACAAGTGAGAGGAAAAAGTAATGTGTGAAAAGCGTGTTTTCTGTTATGAGAAAAATATTTTTCCTTTTTCCTGTGTCTTTCCACTAGCAGTCTCTACTATGATGCATATTATACATATATGCTATATACTGCATGCACCTACTTTGTTTTCCAGAGAATTTTTATTTGAGGTTTTAAAGAAATTTGGCATATTGTTATGTATTTCTATACTTACTATTTCTAAATATGTTCACGTCACCTCTGCATTATAAGTGGGCTGACAACACAACATGCCTGCCCAGCTTGATTTTCTAGGCAAAGCCTAGGTGTCTAAGTCAGTCGTGTCCACGTGAGTAGCACATGTGAATGAGCTCTAGAGAATGTCAGACTGAGCTCCGTTAAAATTGTTGCAGTTGCTTTTATCTTTGGTTGTCCTTGTGGGTAGGTATGGAAGGGATGTGAAGGCTTTCCTTTGGAGAGTGGTAGTACACCTCAGTTGGAGGTGTTTTGCAGAAAGAAGGAGGGAGAAGAGCTCAGATGCAGCATCCCCAGAAGACCCAGTTCTCAAACATCTCATGATCAAACATTTATTTTCTGTCTCCTTTATGGCAACACAGTCAGATTGGAGCTCTGGTGTAAAGATGCTTTATGAGTTGTTTTGCCTCGCTAACTTAGGGTTACACCTGATGGAAGCTGGCAATCTCCACTGAAGTTCTCTCCAAAATGCATATCTAAGCGTGGAAGTTGGTGTTGCTCAATTCGGGGTCCTTAGGTGAGAGCTGCCTTCTCCATGGCCAGTGCAGCGATGCCCCGTGCTCTTGTGTGAGCCACCCCTCTGTGAGAGGCAAAGGCACTTCAGGGCTGATTTGCTGAGTGAATTCAGTTATTTTCAGCAATGGGACTAATATTAAAATATTGTAATCCCTGATCTTACAAGTTTTTCTTTATGGTAAAATGAAGGGTACATGAGGTACCTCATTACACGGGTGATAGCAGCTTCCCTCCTTCTGGACAGACACCAGCCTCTCAGAAGAGGCATTTGACCATGTGGACACTTGGCTGCATCACCCTGCAGCCTGGCAGTGCTTGGATCAGCTCCCCTACTACTGCCGTGCTCCCCATCTTGGTTCTGACGTGGTGCAGCTGGGTGAACGCCTTCTCTGTCCTCCAGCTATGCTCACACGTTCATTGTGCTATGCTCAAAAAATAGCGGCTGCTCTTGGGTGGCCACCAGCGTTTCCTCATCTGCTTTAATTGCAGAGACCTCGAGGCAGGCACAGGCAGACCCACAGACTGTTTTCTATGCCTAATGAGGGTGAGTTCTAATCTTCAGGGTGAATTGATGTGTGATTAAAAAACAATGGATGCAGTCCAGCAAATGTGCAAGAATGCCATTTTGACAGCACCAAACAGAGGGCAGAATTCTTGAACATTGATTTCTCTGAGAAATTATTCTGAGTTTCAGTCTTCTTTTTCTGCTTGGTAGCTGTGCCCACTATGGCTGCTCTCTGAGGCATCTGCACTCAGGAGCTGGATGCAGAGGGTTGAGACAAGGTGGACGAGACTGACACTGAAGTGCAGGAGCTAAAAGTCAGTTGTCTTCCTGGATTACGAGTCGCTCACCGATAGTTTGTCCTTTCATCCTTCCTGCAGTCTTCCAGTGTTGAAAGTGAGTGCTGTCGGGCCAGTAACCGCCTTCAGGGCTGGCTGCGTTCAGCAGCCATTTGCCACTGCTGCACCCATCCCACACAGCCCTGGGCAGCTCCTGCTGCACATCCCTGTTCTGACTGGAGGCACAGATGGCATCCTGGCAGGGTTCATCTGAGACTTCGGTTCTTAAAGTCACTTCCTCCAAAGCTCTTAACCCCAGTTGGTGTAAACCACTGGAATATTTCTAGAAAATCCAAACGCTTCTGCACAGTCCTTGACTGCTGTCCTTGGTTTGCTTATTCTCTAAGTAAAACACACACATTTCTTTTTCCATCTGAAAAGAAGCAGACAGAAAATCATCCTGTCAGATATTTCATTAAGCTAAATTTCTGAGAAAGATTACTCACTCTAGAAAGTACAACACCTGCTAACCTTGAGGAAGCAAAGCTTCTTTGTCCTTCTTTAGAACCAGACAGTTTAGGAGCATGTTAGGGTTGCAGATAGGTGTAGTGGCTATTCCTGCCTGTGTCCTTCACACCTCCCCTACCTCAGCACAGAAATCTGTTACTGATTTTCATTTCATGCTTATGGTAAATTAGTAGCATAAACCTTCCTGAGTATTTCCTAAATGTGAATAAAGTGGACCAAATATTGCTAGGTAATTTGTGGGTACTGAAGAGCAGTTGAAAAAGGAAGCTGGAAAAGACTAATAAGAGGTAAAGCAAAAAGCAGGCACTTCTCTGTTTAGTGGGCATAATGTGAAGAAGTATATATTTAGCTAATTTCAACTAGAAACACCTGAGAGGAGCCGAAGTTTCTCTTTTGCAGTGTATCGCCTACTTCATATCTGTTGTTAATGAGTTTCTATCTTCGTGTCAGAAAGAAATGGCTGATGATCAACTACTCCCAAATGTTTCTGGCCAAGCAATTGCAATGCATCATTGTGTCCCACTTGCTTAGTTTCTGCTACCAACATTTTTCTCCATTAAAATGACTCTAGTTTCAGGATGCTGTCAAACGTGTTATATGGCATCAATAATCCCCAAGCATTTTGTTCCTTGCTGTTGCAACATGCAGTTCATCCTGCATATTCCTGTTTTCAACAATGTCTTGAGGATGCTCAGCTGCAGAGCAGTGCTCCAGGGCGTCGGAAAGTTTTTTGGTTGTTTATCCAGGGTCAGAAAGGCTTTGCAGACTGCTCTTAACTAATTGGAGAGCTGGGCAGTCACCAGCCACATGAATTTTTAAAAGAGCAATTTTTAAAAGAGTTGGGGCAACCCTGGCTCTGTGTACAGACTGGGGGATGAGAGAGCAGCCCTGGAGAAGGGATCAGGGGGTTGTGGCTGTGGGCAGGTTGGGTCTGAGCCAGCAGTGTGCCCTGCAGCCAAAGGGCCAACCGTACCCTGGGGGCAGCTGGGGAGGGAATTCCTGCTCTGCTCTGTGCTGTGCAGCCTCACCTCCAGCGCTGGGTGGGCACCACGTTATAAGAAACTAATCAAACTATTACAGTGTCCAAAGGAGGGTCACAGAGATGGTGAAGGGTCTGGAGGCCAAGGGTGTGAGGAGGGAGCACTGAGGCTCCTGGGTTTGCTGGGCGCAGAGCAGAGCAGGCTGAGGGGAGGCATCATGGCAACTGCAGCTCCTCACAGGGGCAACGGCAGGGCCTGAGGGAATATCATGGAGCTGTCAGGGGAAGGGCAGCTGGGGGTGAGGGAAAGGCTGTGCCGCAGAGGGCAGTGGGCATGGAACGGGCTGCCCAGGGCAGCGGGCACGGCCCCAAAGCTGGAGCTCATGGAGCACTGGGACACTGCTCTGAGAACAGGGCTGGGTTTGGGTGCTGCTGTGTGCAGCCAGGGTTGGACTCAAGGATCCTTGTGGGTCCCTTCCAACTTGGATATTCTGTGATTCTATGATATGCCTTTGCTCTCTCCGCAGGAGCAGTTCGAATTTGCTTTGACAGCAGTTGCAGAGGAAGTGAATGCAATACTCAAGGCACTTCCTCAGTGAGCAGCTCGGTGTCCTGGAGGTTCCCGCAGGATCCAGCCCTCGTTTCCTCATCCTCAGTCCCTGTGAATGTTCTTGGAAACCGTGACCTGACCTTAACTATGTATTTTCTGTTGTAACCACATAGTGATAGGGTCCTTAGAAACTCCTAAGCTGATAAAATTCAACAGTTAAAATGTGTCTTCTGTTTTTGGGTTTTAAAACAAATTTTAAGAAAGTACATCAAAGCCTCGGATTAAGTGACAGAACAGTCCACCTAATCCCTCTCTCATCCTCGAAGACCTGAATGTCAAACTTGGAAAGCACACATTCCTGTTCTTAATAGCAAATATTCAGTATTGTGGGTAACTAGTGCAGTTAATATAGTCTCAGAAAACAGTGTTCTGTTGTATTTCGTAACTCCTTAAAAACCAAATGAGAGTGAGGGGCCTGAAAGGGATGGCAGTTGTCCCTCTACAATGCCGAGCGGAGGCATGGAACTGTGCAGAGGGTGTGAGTAAACACAGGTCTAGGCTCTGGCAAAGGGAGCTTGCACCTTCTCATGCTGAGCTTTAGCAAGCAAACATTTTCTTAACTGTTGTTTACTTTTCAGCTTTGTGCTGGGAATGGAAGAAAATCTGAGCTATAAGTAAATAGGCCAGCACGGTTGTTGCAGCTGGGGAGAACAAGTTGGTCACATTAATGGGAGCCTGGGGACCAGTGAGCACCACAGCTCTGGCCAAGTGCCTACAGTGTGGAGTAGGCAAGCATAGATGCACCTCCAACCATGAGCAAGGCACCTGGCCCACCAGGTGCATGTCCAGAGCTGGCATGGACACGGATTGCTGACATTTTGGGATTACTGAGGAAGAAAACGGGACTCTTCTCTTTATATTTTTCCATATTGCTCTTTCAAGCTCTGCTGTGCAATCCTTTGGAGCTGGGGAAATATATTTCTGTAAAAGCCTGGCTGAAGGAAGAATTGCCAATCTGCATTTTATGATCCTCATCAAGTTTGTCTGAGCCAGACATTTGTTGCACCTTTCTGCTCTTTTTCCTTTTTCTGAATGACGCCTATTTTAACTATTAATGGATAAAGAAGCACATAAGTTTCAGAGATTTTTCTGTTCTCAAATCCTAATACCTGCTGTTGCAAAGTAATGCTAAAATATGTCTGTAAATGGCTTGGTTATGCAATTTTGCTTATGTGAAACCACAGTTTTAGTTGTGGCACTCTACTAAAGGGATTGAAGCTACTGATGGAAAGTACTCTGATTTGTTAGAATGAAGGGCCTGAAAGTGACGTTTTCAAATGTGACTCTGAATTTCATTTTCAAAACTGAATACTTGGACACTTTCATCTGTTATCCTACATCTCTGTGATTTAAACATTTTAGTGTTGGTTGTTTTTTTTTTTCCCCAAAATCTTAACGGCATTGTATACCTGGAAAATACATAATTAAATCTGATTTGGGAGGCTGAAAGTTTTATAAACTTCTAATCAGTGAAATGTTAAAAACAGAATATTGGAGAGTTTTGCTGGAACAGAGGTAATGGGCATCTATTGAAATCAACCAGGTTGCAGTTTTGTGTTGTAGGCATGAATATTGGTGATCTATTCTTTTTTGCAATTAAAGCAGAAGACTTGTTACTTTTCGCCATACATTTTTGCATGCTTTTCTTGGTATGTGCTGCTGCTTAATTTGTGCATGCCATTACTATGGCAGTACAGAGCGTTTACTGCAGATGCCATCATCCTCTTAAGTACATATGCTGTACATTAAGCCACATGTTTATTTTATGGCCTAAGCATTTTAGAGCTTTCCTAGCAATAACTAAAAAAACTAATGGAGTATGAATGAGAAAATTGCCTTTTTCATTTGATAATTTAGGCTTAACAGGTTTCTTTTATTACTTCAGCTAACACACAATTGCAGATCGGGGCAGATGAGATCAGTTTGAGCAGTATCAGCAACTGTTTGAGGTAGATTTACTGTGAGCCATGTACTGCAGCTTTCTGCAAATACGGGTAGTTATATCCATACAAACAGTCCAAGGAAGCAAAATAAGGGCATCCTAAGTCTACCCCTCAGATTCTTGGGTAAAAAGATTTCTCAGGGCAAGATGCTGTACCATTGCCTACTGCCAAAAAGATAATGGGTTTTCAGCACAGATTTCAGCCCTGCGATTTATTAGTGTTCACCTCCTGACCATCCCTGTGCACACCACAAACATGGCTGACGAGCTGTTCATTTGCACTTTAGGAATATTTTTTAATTGTTCTTCTGCAAATATTTGCATTTCGTAATAGTAATTTCAGGGTGATCTCTATTATTTCACAAGCGGCTGAGTATGAGACTAAAATATTGGTCTTCATGCTTTGGAGTTTATTTAGTGTAAATTAGAGGGCATTAATCTTCCCCAGTGCTAATGGGGCAGGGATGTGTTGTTTTATTCATACTTGTGGGCTGATTTACACAGCAGAAGGATGCAATCTTACTCAGAGGGTTGGGATATCTCCTACTGAATGTCATGGACAATCCTGTTTATTCAGCCGTTTTGCACAGTTCTTCCACAAAGAGATGCCAGGCTTATTCTGCTGATTGTAAGCTACCACACAGATTATTTCATCTGTGCAGGTAAGGCATTGTTCACACCTCTCCATAAATGCCCTCTATAAACGTGGGCAGTCATTTGTTGCAGGGCCTGTGAGTGAAATGGAGTTCAGTTGCACCAGGGTGATCCAGAAGGGTCTGACAGGCCATTTCCCAGGGAGATGCCAAAACCATGGAAATACAAACCTGGTGAAACCACAGAGATAGATTTCTCATGCAGGACAGGTATTTCTTTATCCTTTTGACTGCGGTTCGTGATCCTTACAGCTGGATAAAGGATGTGACTCAGGCTGCCCCAGGCCGCTTGCACTGGATTTGAAACCTGTCCCGTGTTCCCTGCTAAGTGGGGTGTCAGATGGGACCCACCATCCTTCCCTGGTCAGTGTTCTGCTTGATCTTTAGTAGATGGACAGTCACTGAGGCAGGGTTGACACCCAATGCATCCCAAAACAGCACACGTTTAATTGACCATCCTAGTGTTCTTGATGAAGACGAATCAAATATACAGGTGGTTGAATTTTAAAATGATATTGAAGGGGGAAGCTGCCGGAGGGCAGTTTAACCCCAGTGCTTGCAGTATCCTTCCTCAATGTTCAAAGCATAGGGAGATAAGCCTCATTTCCCACCAGCGTGGCAGTGAAGGTGGCCAGATGCCAGCAGCCCCGTGCTTACGTTGTCCCATGGGTGCAGACATGAGGGACAGGGAAGCGTTTGCCACCGATGCAGTTTGTAGGTGTAGCAGCACAGTCCCACGCCTGCTTTCACCCTTCCCACAAGAAGCACTGGATTTGGAGGGACAGAAGAACAGGACAGCCTAGTTCCCAAAGCCCGGATCCTTGAGTTTCAGTACTTGCCGTGGGGAAAGCAGTGTGGGTTTTGCTGTCGCCATCACCTATTTCAGGTGCAGCTCTAACCATTGCCTTTGACCATCATTCGTGGGAGCTGGAGCAGCCTGGATAACAGCCAGTGGAAGTCTTCGGCAGTTGTAAGGGTCAAGAATGAGTTGTAGCAGAAAATCCCCAATCCAAATCTTAATTCAGTAGCAAAGCAAGCAAGATTATTTTTCTAGATGCTACAGGAGGTTTAAAACATTTAAGAATATTTTTAAAATCTATGCCAATGACTAAACCTTGTTTCTGTCTCTAGCATGCATGCAGAACCAATCTCCATCCGTCCCCACGGGAATGACAGCTATAGAACCTGTAAGGAGTTCATGCATTATTTGTCAAGTGAAACATTAATAAGATCCAGCCCACGACATAATTTCCAGACTAGTCATTAATTAAAATAAATAAATAAATAAACGTTTATTGGAATAGAAAACAAGTATTTGATTAGCTTTGTTACAGAACAATAGCTCTCCTTATTTTTATTCTGCATATTTTATTCTTTGTTTAGAAGATTCTCTTATGAAGCAGTTGAAATAATCCGCTTTTTAAAACTGTACAGTTTCTATGGTTTTGCTTTTTAAATGAGAGTACACTTTGTAGATTTGATTATTATATTTTTCTGTTAAGATTACACTGGACATTACAGAGGCATCCCCCACCACAGTGAGAAGAAAGCTGTCCTGTTGGTTTATTGTAAAAGAAAAAAAAAACAATCAGAACAAAATTGCAGAGCTGTGGCATACTCAGTCCAATTAGAGCATGACTCTTTACTACTCTCCATTTACCACATTAGAAATAAAATGAAGTTACACCAGCAAGATTTCATTTGAAGCTGTTCTTGCATGCTGTTTGTACTGTATTTGATGGCATAATATTGTTTCATTTACAACCTTTTCTTTCTCGCCACTCTATTATACTCTTTCTCTGTATATAGTCAAAAAGAAGTTAAAAAAAAAAATTATACAAAGTATTTTGTTCTACCTCTGTAAAAATCATACTTGTGAATAAAGTCACGTTGTCTGTGGAGCACGGTATTGTGGATCAGCATTAGCAGCTGGTGTTTGCTTTTATTTGGGGGTAGGAGGGCTCCTCCTGTCGCTGGATCCTTATCCCTGCGCTGACGGGCAGAGTCCTGCTGAGCCTTAGAGGTGCTCGCTTCTCTCCTCTGCCTTTGGGGTGCGGGCTGCTACCTCTGCAGCTGCCAGCTGAGGGAGGGCTGGGGGCCACGCTGCTCCAGGCAGACCCTGCGTTCAGGTCATACGGGAGAACGAATAGGTGCTGGAAATTCTCCGTGTGCAACAGGGAGGTGAAAAAAATGCGGGCTGTGAACAGGGGGTGGTGGGTCAGAGCCTCGCCTAATGGGGGCATGGGCTGCGTGAGTCGCAGGATTGACAGAAGGATTTGAACGGGTAATGGGAAAATATTCGCTGTTACATTAAGTAAGGTTAAGAGGAGTGAAGACTGAGGTTCCCACGTAAGCACAGAATAAAATAACCAGTCTTTTCCCTGGAGATAGAAAGTAATTTTCCCATAAACACTGTCCATTGTATGAACGTCTGTATCTTCGCGTGAGGCATCCATTGTTAGCTGTTATCAGAGGCAGGCTTTGTGATTAGACAGCCCTACTGTGGCAATTTGCATGGCTCTGTATTGTGTGCTGAAACTTGAGTTGTGTTTTAAAGCTCACTGCTTACCTGAAAATAACGAGAAAAATGTAAATAAACAGGAAGGCAGAAACCACTCTCATCCAGCTCACTCCTTTCTCATCTGAAGAATCATATTTTACATTATTTAACCTTGTTTATGTAGTTGCCTATTTTAATATCTGTGGCTTTCTCAGTGTAAGAAGGTGACTTTCATCTTGGAAGCACAATATATGCACCATTACAGCTATTTTCCTGTTGCTGTAATTTAGGAGGTCTTTCATCTGCAAGATAGCTTTCGAAAGCCTCTGGTAACATCAGATGGAGGACAAAAAGAGGAAAACATTTAACTATATAACTACTGCAGTATTATGTATCTTCTAGGACAGTTGTGCATACATCAGTTCATACAGCCAGTGCTTGCTTTTGCTTCGTGCTACTCAGATACAGGTATTCTTGCTCTCCACTGTGCTCTCCGACTGTGGGCTGGTGTCTCAGCTGCATTCTGAGGGCATTGCTTTGTTGCTTATGTTCTTGTTCACGCATTTCTAGCTCTAACTCAGACTGGGTATTATCATCTGGTGGGCTCAGGAAAGAACTGGGTTTGAGTTTGAGCTAGCACTAGTAAGTGGGAATCCCAGCAGCAAGACACAGAAGCCATGGCATGCCCTTGCTCCTGATGCCAGCCCATCGTCCCACCAGCTGTCTCAGCAGCCTTTGTGAGGAGGAAAGAACTGCCCTCTCTGCTGTCCTGATATGGCAAAAGGGAGAGACTTGCCTCTGCAATAGCAGGATGGAAAACAACATCTTCTCAGTTTGCCTGAAAAGCCTTGGGAGTTTCATTTTTAGAACTAGCTGTAAAATTTCAGGGCTGATGGGACTGGTATTTCCATTTCGCATGCTGAACAAATATAAAGAGCTACCATCCATAGGGAGGGGTAAACAGTAGAATGTGTTTATTCTTGGTTTAGTGATAGGACGAGTACATTGTGTGCTTCAGACAACTGAATCCCTAGGGAAATTCTTGTTGCAGTGCAGTTAAACCAAAAATTAACTTCTGCCTTGAGAATGCTCCAGCTACACCCACATGTGTAAATCAGCAATACAGAAAAGAGGTTCTATGTGGAACTCCATCCTGAGAGATGAAGATTTAAGCTAAATTTTAGGGTATAGGACAGATGTCTTTCCCCTTCAGCAGTTTTGGCCACAGTACTCAAAGATACAGGAATGTGGCACTCCATCATTTACAGCAGAAGTTAGAAGTCAGTTTCAACTCACCTTTATGTAGTTTTTGCACAGAGTCATCGTAACAATCCATTGTTGTCACTGGACGAAAATAAACATTTTTCCATTTCTATACCAAAGACCCATTTCTCCTCTGACAGAGCTTGCCCCATGCCCAATCTACTTGGCTACCCATCACCTTGTCTTTCCCATTCACAACATAAGAAAGACATAAAACTATTAGAGTCCAAGGGAGGGCTGCAGAGGTGGTGAAAATTCTAGAGGGCAAGACGTATGAGGAGCAGCACCTCAGCTCAGACACAGGGTATGAATGTTGGGTGGCGCTGCACGGAGCCAAGGCTTGGACTCGATGATCCTTCCAACTCAAGACATTCTATGACTCAATGATTTGTATTTCTTCTACAATTGCATTGAGTGGGAACAAGGCCCAGATTGTAGTGCTCCATCATGTGGTAATGTTTTTATCTTTTTTCTTTTCTTCAGAATTTCATTCATAGCAATACCATGCTTCCTTGTCTCCCTGGAAATAATTCACCCTGCGGTCATTATTGTCTCTGTTGTTAGGGATGTCTTTTGTGATGCACACTGCTTTATGTTTATCAACAGCAATTGCATCTGCCATCTTCACACAGACTCACATTATCACAAGATCTCTCCACGACACTTGCCACTTGCTTTTGTTTTTAGGACTGGAGATAATATGTGTCATCCACACACTCTCACCTTACTACCACCTCCTCCCTTTTCACATCTTTTCTAGTGGGGAATCACCAGCACTGCAAAAACTGCCTGTTTCTTCCCAACCTGTTTCTTGTCTTTTAGCCACGCATTAATCAACAGGAGATTCTCCTTAGACCCACGGCAGCTCAGTTTTCTAGAAAAACCTTTCTTGAGACAGCCTTTCCCAAGCACTTTTAGGAAAGCCAAATAGACAAAATCAACTATAAAAAAAAAAATCACAAAATCTGTATCAACTTTCTCATTGGCTCCTTCAAAGCTTTCTAGCACACTTTTGAGACACTACTTTGCTCTGCAAAAGCTGTGTTGCTTCTCCATCCTCCTTATTCCATCAGTTTTGTGCAATCTAAACATGAGGGGTAGGATGCAGAGTACTGAGTAAGACACTGAAATTTAAATGGCTTTTATATCCTGTCAGAGTTAATGGAGAGTTGCTGAATGGAACTCAAAAGCCTCAGAGTAATGTGGGTTGGATGGAGCTTGGCAGCTCACCCAACCTCCCATCCAAAGTAGTAGTGGAAGCACTGAGAGCAGGCTTCTCTGTGTTACTCCCCATTGAATGTTGAATATCTCCAGATATGCAGATTCCCCTGGGTCCTCTTTGTGAAAAATGTATTTTGATGATCTACACAAAATTTCCCCTGATGCAAATTGATAGCAGCTCCCCCAAAGTAGAAACATGCATTGGGCCATCCAAATCCCTCTCAGCTTCACCAGCAAGGTTGTCATTTGCTTTAGTGGACACTCAGATGTAGCATACATGAAAGCTTTTATATGTAAGAGTCTTAATCAATGAGCTGGATTCCACCCTGTGGGCAAGATTCAGTTCTTCTCTGTTAGTGTTTGATGGCACTGGGGTTGGTGTGGTGTCCTGCTTGGCCTCCAGCACTCATGCCAAATGACTGAGGGCCTGAACTGTTGGCCAGTCCTGTGCTGGTGCATTAATTTTCCTGAGGAGCTTAAGATGGCATTGGGTACCTGAATTCATGGAACTGAATCCCATATCATCATGTTTCTGTCTGTTGTTACCCTGTAGCTTCTACTGAAATTCAGGCTGTGGGAGGGAATTTCACAGGACAGCACCCACTGCCCCCAAAATAGCAGCACCTTTCGAAATCATCATTATGCTTGTTTGAATGCCCATTAGCACTGGATTTGAGAGACAGCCATGATTCTGCAGCAGACAACATTTCTTGAGTATACATACCAAGGCTGGGTACGAGGTGCTGTGGTGACAGCAGCAGGGCGCAAGTGGAGAGCAGCTCTTTGGTGGGGAACACTGAATGGCTTTGTATACCTCACTGCCATGACAGCCCTGTGTGGGAGCACAAGCAAAACTGCTTTCCAGCACAAGAGGGGAAATAAAAGAGAGAAGTGGCCAAAAACCTGGTATTTAGAATTTTGAGTTAATGTTAAAAAAAAAATAAAAAATAAAAAAGGAAAGTAGCAAACAGCCGTGTTCTAGTAGCACTTGTTTCTAAATGTGGTCGCTATTTCCTTTACGCAGGAAATCTGCTCCATTTTCCAGCAGATTTCATTTGTGCTGTCCAAGTTAGAATGTTTGTTCCTGCTACGGATATTACGATAGAGCATGAGCATGAGCAAGACTGGTTCCGTGGTGTTACTGACCCTACACCTAATCTGTTAGGGCAGAAGTCAGATCAGATCCACAGCTTTCAACCCTGATAAAAGCACTGCCAAGGCTGAAAGGAAACCAGCGCTCTCATGTGTGCTGAAGGGGGAAAGCAAATCAGCACTTTTTCCAGAATTGCTTTTTCATTATTTATAGGTTAGTTTCCATGAATGGAAATATACATCTTTCTTTTTCTTTTCTTTTCTTTTTTTTCTTTTTTTCTTTTTTTGTAAAGCTAATAATATCTGGTGTGTTTAGCCATGAAGGAGACAGATAAACGACCTGACTCAGCAAGATGTTCCCAGCAGAACAGGTGGTGGTTTTCGGTATTGACTCCCTGCTTTATCTGCCCTACTGTTCATTCTCAGCAAGGCCCACGATCTATCTTTTTATACTTTTTACTTTAATTTTTAATGCAGTATTATAGAAGCTCAAATAACTTGTTGAGAGTTGCTAGGATTCCTCTGAAATGAACGACAGTTCTGCTCAACCCAAGGGGGCTTGGAACCAGATGATCTTTGCGGTCCCTTCCAACCCAAGCTATTCTGTTTCTACTATATAGCTCCATTGCAAAGACCAACAAGAAAGGTGACAAAGTTATACTGCTCCCAAGCAGTTGATGAGCCTTCATTACAGTTTTCACACTAACCAGTGAACCTCTTGGAGTAACTCTTAGGTTATGTCTCTTTTGTTAAATTCACCTTCTTAATAAAAATAAAGAAGTTCTAAGGTTGAAGGAGGCAAGGCCTGATAATACAACATGATAAGATAATGAGAATGCTCTGGAAAGAAAACGTTTTCAATATACTACTGGTAAGTATTTCGTTCTGAAAGATTTCATTACAGTTGTGTTTTCTGTCCCAGCTTCTATAGCATGTCTTACTGCACTTCCTTACCTTTCCCACCTCCCCACTGTTCCTCCAGCATGTTTTCTCTCTTCCAGTTTCATGAAAACTTGTGGGGAAATACTGGTGGGAGGTGGATGGTTGGACTAGATGATCTTGGAGGTTGTTTCCAACCTTGGTGATCTATGACTCTATAATTCTAAGAGCCCTGCACTCCAAATCCTAGTTACCTTTGGAGGGTAGGTTTCTTTCTTCCACTTATCTTTCACCTCTGGGGAGTGTAACTCTTCCAGCATGAAAAGCCAGACTGGAAGCTTCTCACCTTACAGAAAAATACAGAAACTCTCTAATTTTTTCTTGGAAAGCTGTTCAGCAAGTAAAACACATGGACGTTCAGTCATGCCATGTTCCTGCCCTGCTTCCTCTCCTCGGCTTCCACCTGCTTCCTCCCCTGTGGCTGAGGTGCCAAATGGAGATGGGCATGTCTTGCAGGTGAGGGTTCCCCTGCCAAGAGGGCTTAAGGCAGATGAAGGGAAATCTTGAAGATAAGATTGCTGTTAACATGTCCTCTGCAGGAAAACTGTGGGTCCTTGTAATAAGAGAGGTTACAGCAGTAGCCCCATAATGGTGCCATACACCAATTTATGGGATGGAAATCTCTGTTGTGATCTGCCAGCACTGTCATCTCCACCCACGTCACCACCCTAGAGCAGCCTCCTGCAGATATCTATCCAACACAGGTTGGGCCTGACCAGTGTGAGACACTAAGACCACCACATTTTAGAGGTTTGTTCTGAATAGATAGCTGATGCCATGTATGTTACACTATTTCTAATATATGCCAATTAACTGACAATTTAAGGGTGGCTGAAAATGTTACTACAGCTTTTACTTTTGGCATCTGTGAAAGTTCATTCAGAATTATAGAATCACCAAGGTTGGAAAAGACCTCCAAGATTATCCAGTCCAACCCTTCACCCACCACCAATACTTCCCCACTAAGCCATGTCCCTCAGTACAATATCTCATGTTTCTTGAACACCTCCAGGTACAGTAAAGTATGTTATTAAGTTTTTTTTCATTCTAGAGAAAATTAACTTAATCATTTGTCTGAGTTCCTTTTTAATGTACAGTGAGATGTGGAGTGAAAAAAAATTATCAGGATCTTGATATCTTTTCCTGCCCGTAGCAATGAGCAATGCCTGGTGCCTCAGTGCAGATTAGACCTTCCAGCAGATGACAGAAAACAGCAGTGCACCACCAACAGGTATCTTTATAAACCCTCCAGTAAGTATTCTCTCAGTGTGACTCCTGGGTTGTGATTCCGTGAATCGTTGTACCAAGGCTCCAAAGCCATCATCCAAGCCAAGATCCCCAGCACTTCAGTCTGCAACATAGGAATAACGGGTGGCACTTGCTTCCCCTAATTCAGCTAGATGAAAATTAAGTGGTAGTCTCAACTAGTCGTACCAACTTCTACCTACCCAGATCAGCAGTGACAGGTAAGCACTCACATTTAGCCCAGAATTGCTGGGGTCTGAAGATGGGAAAAGACTGTGGAAAGTACAGGCTGGGCATGAGGTAGGCAGGACACTATTGAAATAGGCTCTGTCACAGAATCATAGCAAGATCATAGGATCATACACAGGGTTGAAAACGACCAAGATCATCTGGTCCAACAATAAGAAGTAGGAAGCCTTGTCACTGAAAGCTGTATCTTTACATCTCCCTTGAAAACTGCTGATCTGCAGCGCTCCTGGGGCTTTGGTCAGGGAAATGGCATCTCTTTTGGGAACATGATGATGCCAATGGGCAGCTGCTGGGCCATGCTCCCACAGACTCTCCTGATACGCTGGGAGGGCTGCAGCACACAGCTGGTGAGTGGATAGCAGGAATTGCCTGTGTAGAGGCTAACTGCACGTAGGCACTGTGAGTAAGGATATTATAAAGTTGCAGAGGAAAAAAGCCATGAATTTTGCTGTTTGGTTGTCAGGTTTTTTTAGCCAAAGGCATTAACAGCCACACCTGTATCATGATCCAGTTCTTAGATCTGTCCTTTGTGCCTTGATACAAGTTTGTTTTTCTGCCATCTTCAGATTTAAGTTTGACAAGTCAGTCCAGATGTTGGGCAGTACCTTTGGGTGGTGAAACCAAGTTGTGAAGCTGCCCTGGTATGGTGTGAAATGGCTTGATGCTGTTGAGAACAGAAGACAACCTGTCTTCAATAAAGTTAGGCACTAGATAAAGCCATCTGAGTGGCACTATGGCCATATGGGTTAGGACCTTATCCACACCAGAGACACAGGATCACCTTCTGGCCCAACTGAGATCAAAGTCCAGCCTTCTTTTGACCACACTGCAGCCAAGATGTCACCCTTGGTTTAATATTATGTATATGATGGGCTGCGTTAGGCTATGGCAGAGCCTTTCCACTTGGTTTGCACCCAAGCAGGATCGATGAAGCCTTTTGCACCACATCAAGCTAAGCAGCTCCCCATCTCAGAAAGCACAAGATGGCTTTTCTTTATAGTTCACCATTGTCTTTCCTGAGCTCACATGCTCTGAGATGGAACAGCAGAGTTTGAGCAGAGTCAGAACCAAGTGAGCACCTGCTCCTTACAGTAGAAAGCACAAATGGAGATGCACAGGTCTTGCTTTCCCTGCCACGCTGTGAGATACGCTGATAATGGCATCGTTATGTGACTGACAAGATGTTCTGCCCCTGGAGAGAGGAGCATAAATTCATTAGCCAAATGAAGGGCTTGGAGGTGAGTCATGAGAGGCCTGGTAATCTGATAAAAAGGAATGTTTCCTTATTAAAATACAAATGGAAAGCTTTATTATTGTTATTTTTAAAAATCTACCTTCCCCACTGAAAGGCCAGCAGGCTACTATAATCTGGTCTCCTTTCCTTCCGTATTTGACTTAGCATAAATGGCTCTTTTGTCTCTGAACAACTCCTAGCACTTATAAGTGCAACAAAATTAGTTTGTATTTCCTTGCTCGCTTTTTTCCCTGATGTTGCCCATTTTTCTCTAACTTGATTATGTTTGAAAATGCATTTCGTTGTACAATTTCAACTAATAGGGCTGCAAATTTTCTTAACTCCTACCACAGTTTTTTTCCCATTGTGGCCCATGCCTTGCTCACAGTTTATCCACACAAAGAGCTCCGGAGCGGTGCTTTATATATCACAGACCCTATATATACATAAACAACAACAGCAGAAAAATTACTATGAATATGAATAGCCAACAGATGGATCAGTGTACCTCCAGACGTTGGTGCTGGATAAAATAGCGTCACAGCACTCCTACCAAGCACATGTTCACTTATGATTGGGCGTCTGTAGCTTTTTGGTGTAGGTGACGCCCACCCCTCCGCTACCATCTTGGCTCTGCTGGGAGCTGGGAGTCATTCTGACTGTATTAGTGTTCCTGGCTGGCAGCAGTCCCTCTCCACCCTGTTCCCTGTGCTGACTGCACCGACACAAGAGGTTCTAACTGGAAGGAATCTGCAAACCCAATAGCCTTCCAACAGCCACTCATTGTAGCTGTGGTTTTGGAAGTGTTTAAAATAATAAAAGGGAGGCAGCTGGTTCTAACGTGGAAGTCAGCACATTTGGTTTCCTAACGGAACTTCAGGGATGAATAAATGCTCAGATTCCTCCATGTATAAAACAGGGGTTGTGACACTCATTTTGGTAAATACCAGGAAGGGTGTACAGACAGTAGCACATTCTGCAGTTGATTCTTCTCGCTCCCCTGTGTGTCTGTACACAGAGGGTCAGGATGCAAAATACAAGGTCAAGTTATCTGCATTGCTGCAAGGATTTCTAGAGCTAATTTTAATAGCAATTGACTGATTTTAAATTAGAATATATATAGAGAGATATAAATGATTCCCAGTTTCCAAGTAGCTTGAGAATTTGCTGTAAAACTCACAGACTTCATCTGAACAATACAATGTTTGGTGATAAATCAATGGGAAAAAAATATGGAAATTTACTCTTCAGGATGCTCTCATTCAAAGGACCCTTCCCTGAGAACTGGTTGTCTCGTAGTGAGACTTACACTCTAACCACACAGCTGCTGGTCTGCATAAGAAACTCTCCATTTCTGTTTCCATTTCTCAGGCCAGATTTGGTGCAGTTGCCATACAGATGGAAGACTGTAGTATAACGCCATAAAGGTCTGGGTGAAGAAAAATTACAACTTACCATGTCCCAAAATGTTTTATTACAAAACCATTTCAGACATGAGGAGCTGCTCTATTTATGGCTGTATGAATAGTCACAATACTTTGCTCACCATTAGCCTTAAAGACAAAAACTAGAAGGTAATTCAGGACCCAGATGAATGTTTAAAACTGTGGCAGATGTAATTTAAGGATTCTTATCCCTGGAGCTTCAGTCCTAATTGTTCCATGCCTGGGACTGGTGTGTGTCCCTTGGTTTCCTGTCTCACCATCTGAGAAGCTTGTGTCATCTGACACATCCCAAAAGAATGTGCCAGCAGTGAGTATTAAATGCACCACTGATCTACTCACATTCGTAGCTAGCTGATGGGAGAACCATGGACCAAACAGGCCTTGTACACATGCAAAACCAAGGCTTTTTGTCACTGCATCTTCCCCAGGAATATGCTGAGGACTCTGGACCTGCCATGAGTGCAGTGAGGACAGAGCTGTGCCTGCCCGTCCTGGCATCCCTCTCCAAAGGTCATTAGAGGGGGAGAATGGATCATTTTCATAGATCCTGTTAGGAGATGAATAGCTAAGACACATCAAACATGCGTACTGGAAGACTTAAAGGCGAAGCTCTGACAACACTAAATTATTCTTGCTCTTAGTTCCCCTGAGACTTATCCAGCAAATGCTTGACTTGACTTTTCCATATATTGCTATTGGTTTCAAGAAGAATGTTCACAGCATGTTGTATAGAACTGTGTCCTTATTTTATCCATCTGCATTTCTGCTCTAATTTATTGACTCCTCCAGCTCTGATGATTAGGTCAGGCAGTGTCACATGCTTCAAGTACCGAGGCCAATTAACAGCCTTTCTGGGTGACCAGGATTGCTGATCGAATAAGCTGCTCCGTCCCACTGAGATTCTTTGCAGACGCATGGTCATATAAAACACTCCGAAATAGAATTAATGAAAAGCCAGGACTGAATGACAGTCGAAATGTTTTTTATTTCTGGAAGCAGACCAAGAAGGGGTTCATTGGACTCCTCTCCTCAACACTTGGAAAGAAATAACAGCTGTTATTAAAAAGAAAATATTTTAGGGTTGGGGATAAGGAATTCAGTTCAGCAAACTAAATAGAACCTACTAAAACTTCTGAACAAAACATCCTCCTCCCATCCAGAAGAGACTGAAAATGGGAAAACAAAGTAATAATAAAACAGAGACTTCTAAAAGATGTCCACATTTTGCATATTTCATTTTGCCCTGGACAGAGGTATTTTTAAACAATATTCCTAAGCCATTTGGCTCACTCCCCTCGGTTTTTCAACACCCAAATTCAAATGGAATTAATTCAATAGAAGTGCCTACACAGCCGTGAGGAGCTGTGTTGAAGTATTTCTTCCAGGAAACCCAAGCCACATTCCAGCTCACGTCGTGGTACGAGGACAAGAGTCTGCTGTGCTGGATTCCTTCGTCATGGGTAATGGGGACAGTGGAGAGATGGAGACAGGGTTTTGCTTGCTGGAGAAAGTGACTTTAAGCACCGTGCAGTGCTCTCTCTTTCCAAGAGGGGATCGGACTTGTATGACCTTACACTAGAGCCATCCCTTGAGCACCAATTTTCTCACTCCTAGTAGAAATAGCTGAAAAGCAATCTACAGTATAAATATACTGTAGATTTTATATCAATATACATATATTGATATAAAGAATCTGTGTTGTTTTTTCTTCTGAAACTTCAGCACTTTGTGCCTTCTCCTGTGATGCTATTTCCTACGTTCCAACAAAAATTGATGTCATCTCTTGGCTATGTCTTAACAGGGAGTCCCACATGGTCTGCCTTGCAGGACTGCACTGCCACTGGGGGGAATTAAAAAATAGCTGAAGAGCAATCTACAGGAAAACCTGAACCTTCGGGTTTTGTTGTTATTTTGGAATATATATTTTCAAGGGAACACCAGTCAGTTGAAAAGCCAGCAAACTCTTTCATACAAGATAAACTAGGGCTAACAGCCCAGTAGCTCCTGGTCTGCATCAAAACCAGAGTTAATGAGAGCTGTGAGACACCCACGCAGAGCAGGGCCAAAGCCATGGCAGGGGCAGCTGAATCACCGGATGACGGAAGCTTTCACCAGCTTCTTCAGGTAGCTGCAGCCTCAGGCCTCACTAAGAAGCTCAGCGTAGGCTCTCTACCACATTTCACATGAAATAATTCTCATCTTTCCAATTTCTCTTCTGTAAACAGCCAAGAGATACTTCTCTGACACTAATGTGAGCTGAGCTGGAACTGAGGTTTACAGCCTCTGAAAAAAATAATCAGTGAGAGTGCAGTCAGCAGCAGGGCTTGGGGAAGGCAAGGCAAATCAGAGCAAAAGGAGGCACAAGGGAAAGGTCCTGTCCCCAGAGCAGGGGTCTGAGAGCACAAGGGCAGCAGAACAAGACACGAAGGCATGTGCTATTTCCTTTCTGAGGAAAATTATGATCAGCGTGACAGCAGCCATCATGTCCCAGCTCAGGGGAGCACGCTCTGTTCCACGCACAAACCCACCATCAGTCTAAAGAGAACAAAGTCTAACTGGGAAAGACAGAGGAAAAATAATGATGGAAGCCACTGAATGATTGATTGAGCTGAATATAATGTAGAAAACAGAAACAGGCTCTTGATCTGACACCCTGGGCTTGCTTGATGGAAAAGCTTTCTGTGGGACAAGATCCTGTTCCTCCTCTTGAATCCACATCCCAGGACTTGCACTTGTGGCAAATTCAGCCTCAGCCTGACTGAAGAGCTGGCAGGGCTCTGCCTGTGTAAGCACAGTGGCACTGAAGATTTGGACATCACATCTCCATGGACGTTGTGAAAATGGGATTTCATTGTTTCAAAGCCTTCTCTTGGTTATGCAGCCAATTTCCCTCATGGTGTTTTCCATCTGACTCCTTGCTTTGGACAGTCTCTGATGCCAGTCCACTCATCAGCTTTCTGCAGAAAGAGAGTAATTTTGGAAAGCTGAAACATGGTCTTAATTAACATGCTATTGTGGTTAATCTGTTTTACCAATCCCTTAATAAAGAGAATCAATAGTTACAGACATCAAAGTTGATGAGATCCCTCATAGGAAAAGAAAAATCTATAAAACATAGATGGCTACACTTCTCAAAGCTGCAAATTAAAACCAATGAGTTCCACTAAGTCTTACCCCAAGGTGAACATTACTGGTGTTGTGACACAGTGCACAGCTGGGTCCTGGGTCAGAACTGTTCCACAGACTTTTGAGCAGCAGCGGTCTTGTGCCTACTGCCTTCATAACCATGCCAGCTTGAATCACACCCCAGTGCACAACAGGGTGGATATGCAAGATTAATATGACTTTTCTTCATATAGACCATCCCATTGTAGGTGGCCATGGCAGTCATGTAGATACAGTAGTAGAAACAGTTAGTCTTATAGCCTTGTGGAAAAAATTTAGCAGGCACGGCATTAACTTGACTTACCTGACTTTTACCGTGATTGATGAAAGCAAAATGTGAATCATGAAGTACTTGGCTGTCAAAAAAATCTTTGCCATGAAGTGCAATATTTTTCAGTTTCAAAGTATGTGAGGAAGATTTATCCCTGCAATAATTTGATGACTTCATTAAAACTCTACAGACTGAAAAAAAAAAAAGAAAGCCTGAGACTGGCCCAACCTCTATTGCTTTTACCAAGGGGAAACACAGCCATTGTGGGTAAGAGCTTCACCCCTTTTTGTGGCTGATTGTTAAGGTCTAAATAAAGTTAAGTAGCTCTTGAGTTGGCCATCAGCACAGGAGGCTTGCGTTCGCACGATCCCTTTGGGCATGAAATGACTGGATCAGAGCGCAATTTGCCACAGAGTTCTAGGCTGTAGCAAGTACACATTCTTCCTTATGTTTGATGGGGATATTGTGATTTTCTGATCTTTAATTTTTTTAATTTTTCTTGGAGAATAAATGTTGCAGAGGTGCCCCAAAGCCAACCAAGAATAGATGAAGGAATACTGGGTCAGTGTAGCAGACAAATACAATTGTTCAAGCCTTTATCTATAGCAGGGGCTACAGAACAACTTTCAGTCGGGAAGCTGAAGGTACCCTGTCTGTAAAGGAAAAACAGCCTTTGGGGTCTCAGGGCCTCTGAGCAAACAGCTGACTGAATTCTCATTGCTGCACACTGGCTGTTCAAGTAACACAGATTTTCTGCGCATCGCCTGCCTGCCTCAGGGGGACGTGTGGGGTGGGTAAGGTGCACCACAGTGAATCCAGTTATCAAAGCAGACCCTTCTCTGTACATTTCCTGTTATCTCAACTTCTGTGTCAGAAATGTTCTCTTCCAATTTTCTGATAAATCCTGACTGCTGCTGGCCTGAAGTACTGATGTGACTTTTTACTTTTTGAGTAGACCCTTCCCAAACTGGTGAGGGCTTTTTTATATTTTTTTTTTTACTGGATTGATATAAAGATTCTGTGCTGTTTTTTCTTCTGAAACTTCAGTACTTTGTGCCTTCTCCTGTGATGCTATTTCCTATGTTCCTACAAAGACTGATGTCATCTCTTGACTGTGTCTTAGAGGGAGTCCCACGTGGTCTGCCTCGCAGGACTGCATTGTCACTGGGGGAATTAAAAATGTCCAAAGTGAAAAAAGAAACAAAAAGTGTTAGATACTATTCCTCCTGGAACTAGGCAACCAAGCTCCCAACAGATTTTTGTAAAGCATCCCCCATAATATCTGTTTCTCCATCTGATTAAAAGCTCTTCTTTGTTTAAAAATAAACCTCCCATTCTTTCCATTTTTCTAAAAATATTCACACTTCTAGCTGAGATGCTGCTAATTGGTGACATCTTTGTATTCTGAGTCTTACTCATTCCTGATCAGACAGAAGAGTCAGGCTTCAGTGATTCTTTGTGTTGGTGTTAAAAGCTTCACGCGTTGGACATGCATTCCCCATCTTGCAACAAACAAGTATTTTTGTCCTTATGGTGTAGGACATTTTGACAGTCATTTTCTTGCTAGAACTGTTGACTTGCCTTATTACTGTTGTCATATATTCCTATGCTCTTCTTATATTAGGAATATTAGGAAAATATTAGGATATTAGGAAAAAAATTTCTTCTCAGAAGGAAGTGGTGATGCAGTGGCACAGGCTGCCGGGGGAGGTGGTGCAGTCACCATCCCTGGAGGTGTTCCAGAACTGTGGAGATGTGGCACTGAGGGACGTGGTCTGTGGGTGTGGTGGCAGCAGGCTGATGCCTGTTAGATCTTGGTGGTCTTTTCCAGCCTTAATTCTGATTTTACAGATTTTACAAGAGAGGAAATGGCATATTTTAAAGGCCTGCCGGTGAAAGAAAGTCACACCTGTAAAGGATAGGCCCCAGTCCAATGCTTTAATCTATGTGGGCCAGATGCAGATACGCTAATTCTATTAGGAGTCCACGTGTAGCACATTCCTGTCAATAAACCCAGAGAAATAGTTAACATCATTGACAAGAACAGGATGCTTGTGGGGTGGGAGTGACAGCACAACGCAGGATGAAATCCTGTCTATATCCATGTCAGGGACGGGAGTTGGGAGTTGGTAGTTTAGATTCTGCTCATGGCCCATTGTTTTCCTCCCTGGAAGTTTTAAAGACATGTAATTATTTGCACAAGCTGAACAAGGCTGGCAAATTCAATAAGGCAAGTTTTTGATAAAGGTCTTTTGTTAATTTAGTGCCAGACCTGGAAAAAAATACATATAGCCTTAGGTTGTTGAGATTAATGAAGCACACTGTGGAGGTGTCCTGAACTGGATGCATTAGCAAATGTATCTAAGCCAACAGTGCACCAGCAAAGAGCAGAGCGAGGTGCCTTACTTAGGCACTCCCCAGCAATTTACAAGGACACAGAGGAGCCAGAAATAAATAAAGCCACAGTGCAATAGGGATGCAGTGTGCTGCTCACTGCTGTGGGTTGAGCAGATACAGATCAGACTACATGGAAGGAAAAAGAAAGTGGTATATTTCTCCCTAGAAGTCGCCTGGCTGACATAGCCCCTGTACAGTAGAGCATGGATAAGCAAGCCACCTCACATTATCACTTCCATCTCTCATGCTGGGTTTTGTAGAGTGATAAAGAATTAGGTTTAGCAAATTAGGTAGGGGAAAGGGAATTTGGAAATGACACTCCCGATGATTGATGATACTAATAAGTATTGTGCCAAGGAGATCCCCTTCCCCCATCAAATAGGGCACATGCACACACAGCCTTGCACACCAAACATAAACATTACTGTGTGCAGTATATACTGAGGCATTTATAGAGGGGGAAATAAAAAAAAAAGGTGCACAGAAACCTTCATTCATACAAAATCTGTACAATGCTGTGAAATATACATACACTGTCCATATGTAGGAACGTGCAGAGAAGTACACAATTTATATGCACAGAAATCTGTTTATTTTTAAAATTCCCCTGCACACACATCTCCTTTTGCAAGATAGATAACAGGACAAAACCATGGCAGATGATTGTTAATCTTGTGCTGCAGGAAGCCCTTGTTCAGCTCCCTGGTTTTGCTTCATCTGAGGCAAGATTTGAACCTTTCCCCTGGGGGAAAGGTGCTCTGCAGAGCAAATATTTTTGCTTCAGCCTGTTCATTCAAAGAGGGAGAAGTGGAAGTAGACTTATGGTAAGATGTGGGAGGAGGAGGTGTACTTTTTTCTTCAGATGAATCAGAGTAAGTTTTGAATCTGTCATGCACAGGTGCTTAAACGACCAAGACATACTGGGCTAGGATGGACAGACTGGTACACGGACAAGATTATCTTAGTGGTCTTTTCCAAGCTAACGATTCCATGATTCTATGAAATACATGGACGTACTTGTCCTTAGCTTGTCTACTTCTTTTCCCTGGAGAAAAGAAGGCTGCGGGGTGACCTCATTGCAGCCTTTCAGTACCTAAAGGGAGCCTACAGAGGGGGGGGGGAATCAACTCTTTGAAAGGGTTGATATGTGTAGGACGAGGGGAAATGGTTTCAAGTTGAGGGAGAGGAGATTCAGGTCGGACATCAGGGGGAAATTCTTTACCCAGAGAGTGGTGAGGTGCTGGAACAGCTGCCCAGAGAGGTTGTGGATGCTCCGTCCTTGGAGGTGTTCAAGGCCAGGTTGGATGGGGCCCTGGGCAGCCTGGTTTAAACGTGGAGGTTGGTGGCCCTGCCTGTGGCAGGGGGGGTGGAGATTCATGATCCTTAGGTCCCTTCCAACCCTGGCCATTCTGTGATTCTGTGATTCTGTGATAATGGGTGAGCCATATCCCATTTAACCATCTTCCTACAACATTTTCAAGGCACTGGATATTCAAGTGGGGAAATTCTCACTTCAATAACCTGTCTTCAGGCCCTGTTTCAGTTGAGCTGGAGCTCTTAGCAGCTTCTCAGCTACAGGCAGCACAATTACTCAGTCATGTTGGACACACATCGGAGTGTGTGGCAGCTTAATAAGATTTTAATGATGACAATAGCATCTCTCTGGTAGATTTGGGTGCTGAAGGATACCTAAATACCCTTTGAAGAACTGGACCTCTGTTGCTATGGTGACAAAAACTGTATAAAAAGCTGCACGGAATGGAATAAAATATTGTATTTAAATAGATCCATGGAGATCCACAAGTTTATTTCTCTTAGGTTTCATATCCATGCATGTTGATGTGTGCCTACCATAGCTTCCATCTGCTGTTTGGTTTGACACATGAGATTAGGTGACACGGCAGTGCACTCCTTGCTCTCACTGCAGCAGCCAGCCCATACAGTCAGAGATTTGTTGTACAGTGAAAACTGGAAATGCTACTTTTGCCCACTCTTGAGGAATGTGTTAATCATACAGGAAGCAACTGGTGAGCTGTGCTAGCAGGTATCTGGAAGGTGGTGTGTATGTGTGTGTGTGCTGACAGCAGACTTCTTTGCAGCAGACTAAATTGGGGGCTATTGGATGACTACAAGACTGAGACTTCAGCACTACTCACTCCCAAATCGAGCAGCAGTAAAATTAATATAGAGTCTTTTCCTCAAGGTATTTTCTTCTGTCTTGTTAGAATTTTAATCCAGAGCACCACCACTGTCGAGAGTTGAATGGGGCTCCCCATACAGAGCAGCTTCCTGATCTCTGTAAGAATCATTTCAGAGCATAAGAAGGCTTTGTTCTGCTGTCAGCTGAGATGCAGCTTTTCACCACTGCAGCATGTAGTGTCTCCTTCCAGCAGATTCCTTCTGAAATTATCCCTAGCTCTTTGTAACAAGACAGGAGATGCACAGTTGGTCCATTTGTATGTACTGGTTACCACACAGCACTTTGCTTTAAACCAGCTTATGGACAAAGTTAATCCACCCTTCTGGAATGCTGGCTTTTAGAGTAAAACTTTTACTCTCCAATTTTTTTATTTTATTTTACTTTTTTTCCGTTCTAGTTTCCTGGTCTGACTCATCATCATTTCAGAAGCCTGGAACTGCTTTTGTGCTACAGATAACAGCTACAGAAATGCCCAGAATTGTCCAAATCGCAGAATCTGGATGGGACTTCTGGATGTCTTTTGCCTCCATCTTCCTACTCACCATCTAACCAGGTTCAGGGCTCTGTGTAGCTCAAACTTGCAAATCTTGAATCATGGATGTTGCACAGCCTTACTGCTGAGTTCTTCCACTGCTCTCTTAACGTACCCCAGGACACTACAATAACACTCTGTCAGAGCTCAACACTGGCACATATTCAGTCAACATCATCTTCCTTCAGGGCATCTCCAGAAACGCCGCAGCTTAGGCAATCTTTTCCCATGCCAGGGACGATTCTGTCCAATGTGGAGGACTTTCTGTTTCTAACTGATGCCCCCGAGGTTTCTATTGGTTTCTGAGAGCTGCAGCAGCCTGAATGCTGCAAAGCTGTAGCCCATTGCCTCCAGCAAGGAGCCAGCAAAACTGTGGAGCTGGCAAGGCAGAGATGATCCCATATTTGCTAGTCAGAGACACCAAGTGCTCAGACTTACAAGCCCATACCACCAGTAAATCATTTTGAATCTTATCAAAATGATAATTTTTGTTCATCAAAAGTAGCACCTTTAAACTACTGCTTTCATGAAACCTGGTGGGACATCAGCATCTGTGGTCATCACAGCCTCAAGCATCAGTGTTCCTGCAGCAATTAATGTATTTTTGGACATACCCAGAAGTTTCTCAGCTTTAACAGGTCTGAACAGATCAGCATCTATTCTGGATATGACTCCTGTTGTTATCCACAAATAGGCATCTGCCTTGCATGTAGAGGAGCCTAAGCTAGTAACTCAGGAGCAAAACATCAGACAACACATAGGGAGAAAGACAGCAAATAGCCAGAGAAGACAATTCTCTGCCAGTCCCTTGTCAGCATCCCTGCAAATTTTCTCTTTCAGGATATTGGCTGCCTGTGACATTATTTCTTCATCCAGAATTCAAATTAGAGTGATCAGAGGCTGACCCGCAGAGTTTAGTTCATCATGTTGTTTCTTTTCCTACTGATTACATAAATAATCAAAGGAAGGAAAGCACCTTTTACATTTATACACAATTACACAAGCTTCTGTGAGAACATGGGAAGGAGTACATGGAGTGGCAAAGCCAAGTTTGAATTGTCTTATCTTGTGAGTCTAAAAGCATGTCATCTTCAAAGGGACAAAGCAGTTTGACCTAAACCCATCTTCATTCATAAACTATCAGTGCATTTGGAGTGCATGGGCAAACATCAGTATTTTGCACTGAAGTTCCTCGTGGTTCTCATTTCTCTAGGTAGAAAATGGAAGTGGAAATCCAGAGGAACAAGATGAACAGAGAACCAGATCTGTGGAAATGGGGCAAGAGTTATATTCTCATCCTCCCGCATTCAAGAGAATATGGAGGCTGCAGTGTAAGATTATAATGAGTTAAGGCTAAAATATCTGCCTTTTGGGTTGTCTGCTTCATGTTTGGTGCTCAAGGATAGATGGGAAAATGCGGATCAGAAGTTTCTCCACCCCAGCTAGTGAATTTTCTAAAATATACTCTCTCAATTTCATCCAAACGAAGCGACTTTCCATCAGATGACTGAAGACTGGAGCCTCTGTACGGTCGCGAAGTGAAGGCTGCAAACAGACACAATGGGTCATAAGCTCTAATATTCAGCATAGATGTCTTTCTGTTCCCCAGAAATTAGTCTCTATTGCTTGGCTCTGCCACCACTCAGCCAGCTGGCACGAGAGCCTGAGACACCTTTGGAGTGCCGTTTCATGTCACCGTGGCAGAATTTTCCTCTATTCCCTTCTGGCACAGTCTTGCAACCTGTCTGTGGCTGTCTTCAAGCTTCAGATCTGTGTTCAGAATCACAGCTGGGTCCTGCTGCTACCAGAGCTAATTAGTTGTGCGGGTCACTGCCTTCATGAAGATGTTTTTGTTGTCCTGGTGCTGCATATCCTGTTGCTTTGCTACTGGCACTTACCCTGCTTTCAGCACAGAGCCTTAAGGCTCCACAGCTCCACTGGAGATAGACTCTTAGTACAGTAATTAGGCTCAAACACAGAGGGAAAGCAGCCCAGTGCTGTGTGGCAGTTCTGCCACAGCCCATACCACTTCTTAGGTGTCCTCTCTCCCCTTTGCTTTGTTGTCTATTTAGTGGCAGCATGCTCTAATTAAAGCATTTGGGTCAAGCCAGGCTGGACAGGAGCTCTGATGGAAGTGAGTCACATAGAAGAGTGACATCTGTTCACCCCTAAGGTGAAGGGCCACAGGCAGATGGGTAAGCTCCCAGATCTCTGCCATAGCCTCATCTCTGTTGTGTTCCTCGCATCGGCTCAAATGGGATCACAGTGAGCCAAGGTGTCACAAGAGCCTGGGGAGTGCAAGGGGACCAGGGAAAGCACAGCATCTGCAGTGAGGAGAATACACTTGAGCCGGCTGAGAGCCACAAGGCTGAGCTGCCTTGTGAAGCCTAATCTGAGGAAGCACCTGGGTTGTCATGCACCCAACATCGAAAACCTGCAAAGATTCAACCCCAACAAATAAATGTTGTACTCTCCCATGAATAAGTTGAGACATTCTGTTAAGGATATTACACTTACCTGCTGTATTTTACACCCCCAAAATGAGCACTGACTCATGCATCCTGAACACAGGTGGAATCAGCCAAAGAAGGAAAGAGAAGCTCTCTGTTTTCTTCAGATATGCAGCAAACGTCCAAAGAGGAAATGCTACAGCAACTGCAAAACAGGAGACGTTCTTCTGGGGGCGTTTGGATTAGTCTGATGACAACACTGCTATCTGGTAGGCAAGGAACAAATCCTTTTCTCAGAAAGGCAGCTGTGAAGTGCTGTGTTGCTGATCGACTTCAGTGATACTTCTCAAGAGAGGTATCAGAGCAGAATGTAGAAGTAGGCCCTTTGTGCTTAATTTTCTGAGGAGCTCAGAATCTTTCCGAATAATAGAAATACGCAGATATGGATTGAATATTGTGCCAGAATCCATGGTACTAGATTCATCAGGGTGCTGGGGTGCCTAACTGCTGTTTTGTGCATTAACTTGCAGACCAGCTCTCCTCCAAGCCTCTTTGCTACCTAAATTACGGAGATGTCCAGGTCTCCCCTCCCCTCTGCAAGTCCCCACGGCACCTGAATTTCAGCTGCTGCAGTTCCCTATCTCGGGCTCACAAATCAAACATTCCCCCTTCTTGCTGTGCTCTTGGGACCTGAGCTATTCCACGCTGCAATAAAGACATAAATATTCATTAAGTCACAGGGAGCAAGAAAATGTAAGGAATTGATTCTATGGCCGTGGGGGCTGGATCCTGACATGCACCAGGGGGAGAAAGAGGGCTGGAACCCTAATTTTCTGAATGCAAAATTACAGGTGTACAGGTAGGATCTCCTTTGAAATGGGAAATAACAATTGTGAGATACACTGGGACTGCCTCATCCTGCCAAACTCAGTACTGCATTGAGTAGAAAGCATCCGGAAAGAGGGGAGATTTGGCTGTGAGATCCTGACCCGGAACAGCAGAGCAGGAGTTTGCCTCATGTTGTTCCCTGTCCACTGGGAGAGGACCTAGTGGAAGGGAGGAGTGTTTGTTGTGAGAAGGTGCAGGGAGGTGAGGGATAGCAGCTCCAGGTATGGCTGCAGGATTCCTTCATCTAGGCAAGGGAAAATGCATCGGTGGAACAGATGTCAGGCATCTCAGTCAGCACATTGCAGGAGAGGATCTACACAAGCTCAATACCACAGTCCCTGGCAAACTTTACCAGTGGAAACTTTGGCTTTTAGGGAATTGAGTGCTACCTCGGAGGACATAGGAGGAAAGAAGAGATTCACGTTTGGGTTTACAAAATAAAGCTGTCCCTGTTAACCCAGCCCCAGGCCTGTTGCTTCCTGCTGGCTCCAAGTTCATGTTCTTAACCATTTGTTCCTTCACACCAGGACTTTATTATTAATAACAACAAAAATAAGAGGGGGGGAAGTGCAATATCCAAATGCTCTATGGGCAATCAGCAGCACACAGACAGCCACTTCCTACTGTACTGCAGTGTCAGAATTCCTCAGCTCTGCCATTGCGATAGCAGCTAAACAAAAGGGACCAAGCAGATCCTGGTGCTGCCCAAAGCAGGTTGCTGGAGCAAACACAAGCTTGAGCTCACATCGTGCATTTACCAGTGCAGTAAGCGCTGGTGTGCCCTGATCTTCATGCAGCCACTCCGCAGTGTGCACCAACTACCCTTCTGCTACTGCATTTCTCTAATTCTCTTTCGGATTCATATGGAATATATTCTCGCCTCTTTTGTCTAACCTTTGTCTTTCAGCTTTTTGTCTGCCTTGTGAATTCTGCCTAATTAGGAACCTTTCAAATTCCCTTGTGACCCCAAGTTTTCCCATGCAGAATTCAGAATTAGAGCATTTTTGTGGCTGGTTTTTAGGGCTGGGTCTTTTTAGCGCTTTAGAAGTGCTAAAATAACTGCTAACAATACTTTGCACTTGCGTACAGTTGTGCTTTTTGTTTGGTGGGGTGTTTTCATTTGTTTGTTTGTTTGTTTCCTCCAGGGACCACAAAGCACTTTATAAGTGGTAATTAGCTAAGATTCAACATTGTGAGGGAGGAATCATAGAATGATAGAATGGCCTGGGTTGAAAAGGACCACAATGCTCATCAGTTTCAACCCCCTACTATGTGCAGGTCGCCAACCAGCAGACCAGGCTGCCCAGAGCCACATCCAGCCTGGCCTTGAATGCCTCCAGGGATGGGGCATCCACAGCCTCCTTGGGCAACCTGTTCCAGTGCGTCACCACCTCTGTGTGAAAAACTTCCTCCTAATATCTAACCTCAACCTCCCCTGTCTCAGCTTAAAACCATTCCCCCTTGTCCTATCACTATCCACCCTCATAAACAGCCATTCCCCCTCCTGTTTATAAGCTCCCATCAAGTACTGCAAGGATGAATATGTAGGGACACATCTCGTTTCTGCCACAGGAATTCATCCATCCCTGGGGTAGGCAGCAATAACTAGTTAATGCAATATATTGAGTGGCAGGCAGCAGCATCCAGGCTAGAAAGTAAAAGCGATACAACACACAGTTGAGTGTACAAAAGGAATTTATACAAACATATTGAGCTGACAGAGTGAATTTTAAGCACAATGCCAAGGTTAGCCCTCCTCCCAGCCAGGGCCAGTTCGCAGAGGAACCCCCCGCCCGCCGACCTGGAGCAGGGCAATGAGCCCCGCTGGGACTCACGGCTGCTCCGGAACGCAGAGCGAACAGCGCCACCTACCGAACCCTGCACTCGTAGGGGCGGCTGCCCGGCACACGCAACACCCACACCTGTGAAACCCGGAGTGTGTTGTCAACAACGTACACACAGTGTGCGTACAGAGAGAGACAGACAGCAGAAAAGTCGCTATGCCAAAAGAGGAGCAAACTTCGGCTTGTTTACTGATAGCACTTTTTCGTTATGGTGACGAGAAAAGACACAAACGGAGCGAAGCTCCAGCTGCAAGCTGTGTTGAGGCCCCATGATAGCTGGCGGTCCTGTCTTGCCTCTGCTGCCTCAGTCTTCAGAATATTAATGAACAGTGTTTATTATTTTCAACACTCCTTCCCCTTACAAGGATAGTATTAATGATATGAGGAAGTAAACAATTCACTGAGCCACAGAGCCCTAACAGTTATTAATTTCCGAGGAGCTATCCTCACACCAATCTGGGAACTGGGATGTTGGAGAATGATGTGAATAAACATAACGCATACAAACACTGGCTTACAAATATCAGATGTTGGTCCAGCTGGACAGAACTCTTCCTTTACAACAATCACATGTTGGACATTTGGGATCTACAACCGTGCAGCTTTAGCTTGGATGTTTTTCAGGCCCTTTCCTGCAATCCCTACCACTGAAGTCCAGCTGGGTCAGCCTTTCCCAGAGCAACCCCAGTGGAGGCATACAGGCTCCTACCCTCTGCCTCAGTGTCCTGGAGATGAGTTGGAATTTCTCCCAGTATCACCAGGGTGAATTCCCCATTGCTGGTACAGCTGCATCACTTTGGAGTGTCTCTGCTGTTGAAGGCGAGTGTTGGTGGATAAAGACACAATGGGAAGCCATGGCAAAATGCAACATTGCTCTTGCGTGCCTGACGAATGCCTCACCTGGCTGCTGCTTGGTTCTCCTTTGCTTTCATGGCTTGGCTTGAAAAGAAGAGCTGGGTGCTCTCATCCAGGATACAGTGTTCTCTGCTGGTCTTAGAAATGGAGAACATTTCCACCTTGGGCTGAAGAAAGTTGAGTTAGATATTCCCAATCCTAGACTCTACTGCTGCGTAGTTTAAAACATAGGAAATGGCACCACTAGTACTACACTCCCACTTCTTAGGAAAGCGGATTTAGCAGATTTCAAAGGCATGAAAACAACTAACATTTACAGTGGCTCCTTTTCCTTACACTGCACCCCATCCTCCCCCAAGCAAGGCAAATAGAAGCAACCTCTGCACTGCAAGTCTTTATAACTTCCTATGCCACTGCCTGACAAGAGGTTTAAGTGGATGTCTCCCTCTCTTTTTTCTTCATCCCGGGTTCCTAAATTTCAGCTGCGTATGCTAACTAGACCAGTTGGGCTCAGGCTGCTGGCAGTAGTCCCCATTACCCTTTTGAGATTATCCCAACAGCCCATGGGGACCAGATCTTAGAGAGCTCAGCAAAATCCAGCAGAAAAGGTGCACTTTAAGATCAGCTCCCAGCAGAGCTGAGGAGTGCAGAGCAAGCTCGAGGCTGGTAAAACTCAGTTCTGCAAAGGCAGGGGAAAAAAAAAAAGGAATATTTAGGAGGAGGACATAGGAGAGAAAAGCTGGGAGACACCAGTTAGGGGAAAAGTTGCTTTTTCTAAGTTCTCTCTGGGCTGCTGGACCATCTGCCCAAATGTTGTGAGTGCTGGACCCCGTGAGAAGGGAGATAGCCTGGGAAGAAGAGGAGGACCAGCTGCTTCGGTTGTTGCTCAGGAGAAGGGAAGCAGGAGGCTGACCCCAGAACCAGGAATGGTTGATTCCTGGAGTCTCTGCCAGTAGCTGCCCAGACTGGGCACTGGGGCAGTGCTGTGCCACGGAGCTTGCACAAGCAGCCCCTCAGCAGAGCAATGCAGTTGGGCCAGCCCCAGCTACTGCAGGGAACCAACTGTGCCAGTCTGTAAGGGCAGCCCTGGAAGAATGAAGACAGAGGGATAAGATTCTTTTTTGGAGCACTGTTTTTCCCAAAGCTCTGTGCAGGTGCCAAGGCTCATCTTGCTGGAGCCTTGTGGAGATGTGGGACCTTCCCAAGGAAGCTCCCTCATGTGCTGTGGCAGCTGCCTTTTTCAACCCCCATTGTCTGAGCTTGCATTATTGACCTATGGGGAAGGGAATTCAATTTTTCTGAAAGGCAGTGGCTGGTTTCATTTTCTTATATATGAATTCACATTCGATTGCAAGATTTGTACATGGTACTGAGCACTGAGCCCCTAATCCTCACCAAAGCCCCTGGGTGTGCCTTCACTACAGGAACAAATAAAAATAGTGATTGCATTAGGTATCCATTCATCAAAGCAGGGTGCCGTCTAAGGATGCTGCCTCTTATAGTCTCACTATAGTGCATTAACTTCCAAAACAAAAATAATTCAAATAATAATTTCTGTTTCAGGTTGCTCTAAGCCAGATACTCATAAGGGCAGGCTGTCAAGTTTCTAGCACCAATTAATGTATTGATAAAGCTTCTGGAGTAGTGATATTAACAGCATCTTCTAACAAAGATACCTGCAGGTAATATCAACCCAATTACTATTGAATCTGAGATGGGGGAGCTGGTGAGCCTGCCTTAACAAAATTACCAAGATACATTGAATTATTTCTACCAATATGGAAACTAATACAAGAGCGAAGCACTGAGTGAGACATATTTGTCTTTGTTGAGCAAAGCTGAAGTGCATATGTTCCTCAGGCCATTCTGGCCCATGTTGGTGATATATTCAGAGCTCTGGACGTTTCAAGTAAATACATCGTTAGCCACACTCCCTCTGCTGTCCCTACTGATTTTCATTAAAGAAATAGATCCTTAAAGCAAAAAGAGACCCATCAACAGAAGGATGCTTTTTACAACATACATTACAGTCAGGAGGAAACTTAGCATCAAGGTGGGACACCAGAAGTAGATGCTTTTACTGAGCTACGGATGGTCACAAACTATTAATGCGCTTCCACTCTTGTAGTAAAATCTATGTGGCCAAACCTGCATTTAACATCCTTTGGACCCACCCCGGTCAATTCAGAGATGTTAGCTTCAGGAGAATGGGGAATGTGATCAGACACGAACAATCACAAAGGCTTTATTGTAAGCAAAAGGAAAGAATATTGGATGAGAGAAATTTGGAATGTGTCCATCTTAGCTCTGTGGCAAATGTTTCTGCAGTCTCAAAATTTTAGTGTCCCCTCTAAATAGAGTAGTTAAAATCCTAATGTGCCCTAATCATGCTCTGTCACTTTTTCACTTAATCCATATATGTATGTGCGTGTGTGTGTGAATATACGTGTGTGTGTATATATATATATATGTGTGTATATATATATAATATACATACTATTAAGTGATCCATCAAGGAAACTAAGGAGCAAACTACACACAGAGTAACAGTTCTACTCAGAGACATTGCTTTCACTGTTTCTCTTCCTTTGGTTATATTTTGCATTGATGTCTCCTCTCTGTTTTCTCTTAATTATCCGTAATTCTATTAAACAGACAAACATCAACTGCAAATAATGCACGCTTAATTATGCAGTGTTGCTGGTTGATACAGTATTAGCATCAGCTTTTCTTTTAATATTTTGGCAGCACACAAATGAAACCTTTACAGTATATTTCAATAGCTTCTCTCACAGTAATGGTCATGAATCTATCGCATGCACAGCCTCATGGAAGGCCAGCAGGGATGGTGAAAGGGAGCAGCTCCCACCCAAATGAGCTTCCAGATGCCCTCGCTTGATATGGATCTGATGGAGGGAGGTTAGCAAATGGTTGCCAGGTGCCCCTAGAGATATGCAGGAGGTTCCATCATGCAACACAAAACAATCATTTTCAAAATAAAGCAAAAAAATTCTGTGGGTTTTGTCATCATTATTATTTGTAATCGCTTCTGAGGATGGAGAAGCCTTGTCAGACCAGATGGGGCCAGCATATAGAATGAATGACACAGTACATTGCACAGGAACCAGAAGCAGCTGAGAGCAATAGGGTCCCTGGACTGTCGCTATTGCATTATAGACAAACAGATCCAAATGGAATTTGGTAAAAGATGTAGCCATGAACACAAAGGGCCATCTTTGCAATGAAAATATTGTAAAGATGCTATTCAGCAGGCAGCATTTTTCACCTGTGAACACAAAAAAATCTGACAGAATCTGGTGCAGCAACCACTTTGCTGTGCTGTGGGAGACTTGATCTGGTCCTCCAGGAGCCTAGGATCTTCTCAAATCTGGCTTCGTGTGGCATATTTGCCACAGAGTCTGTGATTAAAACCAGAATGATTTCTTATAGACTGTCCAGGTGTAAAAAACCTTGTGAGATGAGATTTATTTTATAAGGCGCTTTGCTACTTTTTAACATCTTTTCCATCTGTATGCTGCCTGTGCAGAAGCAGTACATTTTCCTGCCCTGCTATACAGCAACTAAAGCAGATCCATGAGCTACGTCCTTGTTTCAGAGGCTAACCTACACCCCGGTTGGCCCCAGGCCTCACTCTTTCCCTTGGCAGCCTCCATCAGCAGCATCCTGAGGCAGTGAACCTTCCTAGGCGGGATGGCAGTGGGCCCAAAGGATGGTTCAGAAGTAACGGGACAGGATATATGGCCTTTTTCAGGGAGCTGGTCATACTGTTCCAAGCAGACTCACACTTGCATTAATTTCCAGGAGTAAATACCGCTTGGAGACAGAATGTTTGCTTCGAATAAGGCTGTAAAGAGAGTTTGGTACTGGAAATGGGAGGGGCAAAATAAGTCTGACAGGAGTGCTGGCCCTGCTTGGAGATAAGCGCTTGGCCAGAGGGCCTGCATGGCCTACATCAGAGTGATGTAGGGTCAGAGCAGTGCAGGGACAGATCCCAGGCCCTCAGGGGCCTGCCCTGAGGTCTTGAGGCAGCATCCTAAAGCTCGTACAGCCAGCACTGCCGTGAGCAGTGGGACCTTCCTGTGCTGGCTTCGTACAGCGGCCGGCCACTGAATGAGTGAAGAGCTTAAAACAGTGCAGATGCAGCTCCTGCACTAACACAGCTGAGTCATGAGGGCCAGAGGCAGCCTTCCGCTACTGCGGGGCGGCACAAAGGCTGAATAACGAAGGGAAGCTTACACTGCTGCTGCTGCCTGTACCCCAGGACTCGTTTTGTTCTTGCTAGCTCTCAGCCAGTCACCATTCATGCACAGGTGCAACTATAAAGGGCCAAATGTGGAAGGCAGGGTGTGACTAAGCCCAAAAATGAGCGACACAAATGCATTATTCATGCAGAAATCTTACAATGCTCTGCAATTCCTTTCTTTGGAGCAGATCATTCTGCTATCAACATCAGCTACAAGACTCTTTGTTTCTGACACCTGCCTTTGTGTCTTTTTTTACCTCAGAAGTGAGGTGACTGTGTATTTGCTTGAAATAGCTGGTTGGGTCAAATTCTGTGAGGGCATAGTGCTGGCACGAGGAGCGATGGGGTCCAGATTTCATGTGCCACGTCAGCCCCTCTGAGGAGTCAGTGTGCTGTCGTGACCTTTGCTAGAGATCTGTATTAGAGGTACCTGTAAGAAGGGTAGAAATGTATTGGAAGGGCAGAGCAAGGAGAGAGGAAGAGGGGACCAGAGAAAGAGAAAAGGGTAGGTGAGGAAGGAAGAAAAAAGGAACTTCCAACCAACACAAAAAAGCTCGAAGCTTGACTTTGTGGTTGAAAATAATAGGGTTTTTAACAGTTAAAAGGTTTTAAAAGGTCATTATGCATTTAGCAGCAAAAGAGCAATATGAATTTCTAAGCAGCAACATCTGGAAGATCAAAAGAAATCATACTTCAATCAACATGAAAATCTCTGCTCATTACACGCAATCATATTTAGTTATTAATAGACATCGGCTAGACACTGACATTTTACACATTTCGTCCTATGATGCGCCAGGGACACTTCTGGCATTTAGTTTATCATTTTCATCAGTGTCATGGAAAGAGTGACCGATATGACCCCAAAAAATCTCACACTGTCAGTCATCGTAAGTGAATTTATCAACACATACGAAATCGGAATCCACATGAGAGTTTTAACTGTTTGCATACTAAATTACTTCATTCTTCACGCTTCAAAAAAAAGCTCAGTTTTGCATAATAAATAATGATAAGGGCCAGCGGACAATTACATAAGTGGAAACAGTATGCAAAACACTTAGAATTCAAATTTGTTATGTGAATATATCCAGAAGTTGCTTAAGTAATCAGCTCAGCGGCTGTATTACCCATTGTTAGAGGTTAATACAAAAGCTCTTCAGCTTATATTAAAGGCAGCCCAACTTAAACTGCATTGGGCACATGTCCTGGTAGTATTTTCCTTTTGTTATCTAGCTTCCAACTGACTCAAATATGCAGATTAGGTGAATATTGAAATTAACTGCTCTGTTGTTTTGATTCAGAAAACGAAGAAGTCTTTGGGAGGAAGGAGTCGGTCCTAAAATAGCACTGACTCCAACATGAGCACAAAAGGAGAGCACTGCAAGCCAGCAGCTCTCCCCTAACCCCCTGCCTTGTGGTGTGAGAGGGAGGGCTTGTAACTGGGAATGGTTTTCTAAACTGGCATATTCGATTTCATGACTGATTTTTGTGTGTAATAATTGCATTAAAAAAATAATGAGAGTGGGTTTCTTTCTAGTTTTACCAATCACTATGGCAAACATGCTGAGACGCTTCAGACAGAAATGTGATTTTACTTCTAATGACAATTATTTTTGGACTGAATTGTAATTTAGTTCGTTAATTAGATCTGTCACTGCATTTTCTAACTCAGTTATTGCATCCTTTGATGATTTTACCAGAATTATACTTCTATTTCTGCCAATTTGCATTCTATGCTTTAATAATTCTTCAGACGAATATGCTAGGCAGTTGATTACATTTTGTGGCAGCAGTAATGTAAACCCTCTCCTGTGTTACATTGATTCTAAAGTCATGCTGATCACTGAACCAACAAGCCAGGCCAATAGCGCTCTGAACGAGAGAACTATTCAGAGGAATTCAGCCAGGAACAGAATGCAGACATGCTTTTTTAGTTATTAAATTGAAATAAACACATACAAGCAATCGTAAATGAAAACAAGACTGTAAAAAAAACCACACACTTTGCATATTCTAAAATTCATTTCACTGTCAGCTGAATCAGATCTCATCTACTAAGTGATTTTAAAGCAAGTTGACTTGGGACTGCAATTTATTAATGATCTGCCAGATGTTTAAAGATCTTGCCATTTTTATACCATTAAAAATTAGATTGTTTTTATGCAAATAATGGCTTATCGCTGGCCCAGAACTGTGGGTGTAGTTAGATGTTTACTTTTGGAATACAGGCAATGTGATCAAAACAGACACTTAAAAAATCTTCAGCGCTTCCAAGCTACCAATTCCTCAAAGCCTCACTGTGTACTCAGACATCTGCCAGTCAGGTGCTGTGTGACATGGATTACAACACAAAGTCCTGATTCTGAAAATACCCACAAGTAAACATAGCTGTTAGGGCAACGAGCAGCCCCATAAGGCTGTGCTGGGTTGTGGTTGCACTGCCTGCCCTGAACAGGGGACAGCTCGTAGCTGCCCTGGGGCAGGGATAGAATGGGGAATGGGCACTGTTTCCCTCTTCTCTTTGCTTGCTCAAAACCAAAATAACTGCTGTGCTTCTCTTAATGGAATTCAAGAGCTCTCTTATAAAAGAGAGATCTCCAAGCCAAAACACCACCACTTGCCTAATTTTCCAGCCATTTTCCTATGCAGTTAAGCCTCATGCCTAAGAAAGTGTTTATTCTTTATGCCACTATAATTTTCAAGTTTAGTGGAGTATTGAAGTATTTATTTTTTTCCAGAATAACTCTGTAGTGTCCTAGGAAAGCAACCTGTAATACAGCATTCAGCCATCAGCTCTAGGGATGCACTTCCTTACAGCGCACTGCAGGTCTTCCAGGACACAGGGACCAGCTAATCACTTCCCAATAGTCTTCGTCCTACACTTCATTTAATTTGTCCAAGTGTGCCCAATTTTCAAACCACTAACCACCAGCACAGGGTGATTTGTGCACAGAGTATATTTGTAATTATAATAGTTAAGCACAGATTTGTAATTATTTCTTAACCTTTATAGATTTCCTTTATGTAAGTGGATGTTTTCTTGAAATGTTGGGCTGCAAAACAGAAACAGCTATAGCTTAAAAAGGCTTTAAAAGGGCTGGAAAATGGAGCAATGCTTGTGTATCAGACCAGTGCTCAGAAAGACCTTGTTGGAGTAGGAAGGAAAAACTGAATGAGCGCAGCCCTGCAAAGATGCTGTGCGTTGTTCTATTATCCAGGCACGGCCACTGAGCATCAGTTTCCTTTACATCCTCTTCCGTATGTTTCTCAATCATGGAAGCTCATTTCAAAATTACTAGACATTATAATAATATGTTCAAATATGAATTGTTAAAATTCCAAGGATTTGATTAGAAATAACCAAGAATTTCTTACAACAGTTCTTTCCCAGACTGATGCATGCACACCAAGCAGGAAATGGTGGTGGGGATGAGCTCATGAGCTTGGAAGTGGAATTGCAAGAGAGGATGTCTGGGAATTTCTATCTTATCGTCTCTAGATTTTTGTAATGCCTTCATGGTTTAATCTTGGCAAGTTACTTCCTCTGCTATAAATGTAGTTAAGAAATTAAGACAGTGTTGTCTCATGTTTTTGTCGACCATGCCATGAAAAATATTGATATTTAATGCCTATTCTGTTTTGTGGAGAGGGGAAGAAGAGCCTGATGGAGCTGTATGTGTCTCTGTTCATTGCAGGGAGTTGGACCAGATGAGCCTAGAAGATCCCTTCCAACTCAAACAACACTATGCTTCTATGATTCTGTAACAGTTGTTAAGCAGTCACAACAGACAATGTGTCATTAAAGAACATGGACGTGTAGAAAAGGTGTGCCATTTGACCACTTTTTCCAGAATTAAACTCTTTGAAGCAAATTAAGCTGTAAAAAGTATGAAACTGTAGAAGCGCTGTATGAACAGGGCAGGATGGGGGTGGATTTGAAAGGAAACTGAAAAAAAAAAAAAAAAATCACTTATAACTACTGCTATTTATACCTAAAATTAAAAAAAATAAATTAATTAAAAAAATTAAAAACGGGTGCAGAACTTTAGGTGTGGAGAGGTAAGAGATTGCTCTTGTATTATAGTGATGCCTGGATGTTCCTGGGATGCAGTGGGGTCCTGGCCCTTTTTCCCATAGCTTCTCTCCTCCTAATGGAGGCCAGAAGCAAGGCAAGGTGGGCTAGCTATGGGAAGGTCAGAATGGATGTAGTCACTTAAACAGAGATGCTTCCATGCAAAATTTGTACCAGCACAACTCATTCCAAAACAGAGTAATGCTGTTTTTCAAAGTGGTTTAAATTAAAGCAGAATAAAAATGAAACGGAAAAGGAAAAGAAGAAAGGGGGAGGAGTGAGGGAAAAAGAGAAGGGAGAGGAGAGGAGAGGAGAGGAGAGGAGAGGAGAAGGGGAAGGGCTTTTGTATGAGAATGCAAGGCATCTTCTATACAAAAAAAAAAAAAAAAAAAGTTACAGGGAAGGGAAAAAAAAACACTTGTATGTTGCCAAAGCTCTTTGTGACTGGAGGGAATCTCAGCCGAATGGCCACCACTGCCTGCAACTGGAGTTGCAGCCTGTACAGGGGAGCAGCAGGATTCTCATTCTGTCGCCTTGCTGACTGAGAGCTGGGACAATCCAGCTCATTATTTTCAAAGACACAGCTCAAAGCAATAGGTCCAGTGCTTGCTGGGCCCACATTAGTCCATTTACAGCATTTGTCCTAGCCTGTTATCAGGCTTCTGGCAGGGCTGGAGGTAAAAACAGTCTCTGAATGAAGGCTGGGCAAATGGCAGTGCAAAAAAAGCAGCTGTTTTTGCTGTTTGGAGGGGAATTTGCTAAGAAATCCAGCACAAAGCAGCACACAGCTGCAGTGAGTAGGGAGCAGCTCCTTGCTGTGTCCCACACCAGGCAGTTGCACAAGGAGCTGAGGTGCTCTTCTTCCATTGTATTCACCTGCACTTCTGAAGTCAGGGTGGGAATGGAGAAACTGGACTTACAACTGCTGCTTTCACCCCACGCTTGCTCAATGGCTCCATAGGAAGCCATTCCCTAGCTGTGAAGCAGCATCAGACTTTCCTCCATGCACACCACAGAGTCTTGGTAGCAGATAAGGAGCTGGCTTTGGAAATTGCATCTCAATGATAGAGTGGGCCCAGTCAGCTAATGGCAAGAAGAAACTCAGAAAACCTGCAATAAAGTTGGTTACTTTTGTTAGCCATTGGTACAGAATTCCTAACTCTACAAACAACAGCAAATAAAATCTAGGAAAAAATTTCTCTGAGAAATTTCACTGTGGAGCAAATCTTCATGATCGAGTTAGAAACCCAATGAATTCACAGTGCTGCAATGGAAATCATAATAACAGATATAATAAGGCTACTGGAAATCTCTAACTCTTGTAGGTGTTCATCCCTTCATCATCTTACGGTTCCTTTCTTCCCAAACTAGAAATAAATATATAAGTTAAATGGAATATAAATGCCCACCTAATTGTGCAGATGCATAGTTAATTAATCACTTAATTTAACCCACTTAGCTTCAGTAGGAAAGAAATGTAATCCGACAGTCAAAGCAGCAATATTTTTTCTATTCACTCTGGTGTTTGAAAACATCTACATTTTTAAAACAATGCTTATTCTCAAAGGATTGATGCTAATCTTTTCACTTAATTTGATTTCAAAAAGATTTTATAACATTTAATAGGTAAACTATGCACTCTGGGTAAAAATAACTGTCCCATTATGTGTCTGGTAAATATTAACAAATTTTATTAAAAACAAATATGTATATCTGTGAATAGATAGATTGGAGAGCTACTTAGCTGTGGAAATTTGCTTTGGGCTGAAACTTGATAAAAAAAATTGTGCACTTATGACTCCAGAGTACACACTGCTACAAAACATCGAACAGTGTGCTTCATTATACTCTAAGATTCCCATGTTAATGGCTCGCTGGTATGCATTACCATAATGCAGCATTAAAGAAGTTATGCTACACTGCCTCCACACCACGCTTCTGTCCATCAGTGGGAGCTGATCCGCAGCTCTCCGCTGCCTGAGCTAAGGCTGCTTGCTTCCACTTGCCTTCAAGTCATCTACAGCGTGTTGGTATGGCTGTGTCTCTTGCCCAGTGTGGGCTTTGTCCATATTGAAGCAAAGGCTGTTCAGTCTGGCTCAGAGGGGCTTGGCAAAACTGAGATTTTTGCCTTGAGGATGAAGGATCGATGGGGATGGATCCATGCACACCTGGGGAGGCTTGAGGCTGAGATTACTGATCCTAGTATTGCCATGGATGGGAGCGAGCGTGTGGCCCAGCATGAGGGAACTGCAGGGAAAGGCTGGGATGCAAACACTTAGCACATACAGCACAGAGCTCTAAACTGACACATAGCATTGGCAAGGTTGGGATGGCTTCCAACAGAAGGAAACAAGGGATATTGAGGACTATTAAGAGGGTTTGTAACAAAATCCCACTTTCTGTATTCATGGAAAACTTTGAGGAAGGACTTAAGGAAAACTTCCAAGCAAAGCTCAGTGAGATTACTGATACACTCAGACATAAATACAGGCTTAAAACTTGGACTGATTCCAAAGCTGTAGAGAAATAATATCCTAAACAATGTACACTACATGCCCTTCCACTAGCTATACTGAGCTACTATATTTGTGGACAAAACTGCTGTGGCATAATCTATTTTTTGTATAAGATGTACGCTCACACATACATATATAACTGCACACATATGTACATACATATTATATTTATATAACCAGCATCTACCAGCTAAAAACATTTTTCGACATATTTTCAACATAACATTCTTGGCCAAAAAGTCCTTGCATATTTTCTCCATCCAGCTTTGCCTTTGCCCTGAAGACTACTAAACAATTTCAGCAGGTTCTGCTGCTTGTGCATTGCCCTGGCAAGAGGCTGGCAAATGTGCTCCACTTAGAGAGGAACACCAAGACATGGCCCAGCTCTCCCTACCACATCTACCACTTTTCCTCCCACCTTTACTGAGCAGACCCATGACACCAGCTGGGTTCCACGGTTAGTCCTGGCACTGCTGGGGTCTGGCTGCCTGCAGTTGATGGACCCTGGCAGTCCCACATCCTGAGCTGAGCGCAAAACCAGCCTGAACATGGAGACAGGTGGAGGAAATCAAAGAAAACCTAAAAATTTCTATTGCTTAAACAAATAGCAGGACTTTAATGAATACCCAGCAAAAAGACAAGCATGCCAAAGAAACCCTGAGCAGTGAGGCTCAAGAACAGAAAGGCCAGGCTACACTATGATTTGTTTAATCAGAAATATAATGGGTGGCAGTGGAGGAAGAGGTCTTGTCAGTAACACAGGACGGCTGGGTCCTTAGCGAGGCATGAACTTTACACTCAGGAAGTCTTTCCTGAGGAATAAATTCATATTGGCTTGAATATGGGCTTTGTCACAAAGAGTGACAAGTGGCTGAGTGGCTGTAAACAAAAGGTAATGATAAATGACACTGCATCAGGTCGGTGTGTCTGCGTGAAAGTGACGGCCAATGAGATACCATCACAAAGAGGCTGGAGCTGTCAGCATGACAGCCCGTTTTCATTTAACATCTTTGCTAATGATCTGGAATAGGCAGGAGAGATGCAGGGTATTTACTTCATTTGATTTTCAAGAAAAGACGCAAGACTCTCACCTGCTCCTGGGAGACCCCTAATATCAAAGCACCCGTTCTCCCACTGTCTGCAGGGAGATGGTATGTGCAGGCTGTGCAGGCGATGGTATGAGAATGAGTCCGATGGCGGAGGTGGTGGCAGCAACACAAAAGAATATGTAGCAATTATCTGCCTGGTGAGGGGGCTGCACAGGAGCAAGCCAGCTCTTGACGTAAGAAAAATGCAGTAAAGCAGATAAATAAATCTTTGTGTAGTGGGGAAAGGGGGTGCTTTCAATAAACCCGCTGAGATTTTTGCTCCAAATTATATTAAGTGTTTCTTTGGGGGGATTTCTTATCTCCTCCTATCTGGTGTCACTGCATTCATTCACATCATAGTGAAGTGAATAGAGAGAAAGAGGTGAGATGACATTCATTACCTGAACGTCATGAAGGTTTTAAATGACAAGGGGGGAACAGCAGCAGCAGGAAGGTTTGAATGGGCAGAGCAAAGGAGGAGCAGAGGCGGAGAAATCACTGGTGCAGCTCAGGCAGAGATCCTACCAAATATGCTGAAGTCAATGGGAAATTGAATGTTTCTTTTTTTGCCACCTAGATGGAGGCAGGCATGGCTCTGCTATGTCCTGTGCATCTTGCTGTCAACAGAGGAGCAATACAGTTTGAATGCGAGAGGGAAATCCTCAAAACAAGGAAAATAGAATAAATGGCAAACAAAAGAAGTCACAAATAAGCATTCATCTTAGAGGAAGAGATAATCCCTCCACACCACAACCAGCCCAGGGGGATTGTTTTGGTCCGCTCCTGTGGCTAATGCGAAGGGGGGGAAAAAGCAAGCGAGCCCTGCTAGGTTTCTCTGATGCCATTTTTGACTCCTCTTATTCATACCGAAGATGGTTCTTAGCAGGCTGCTCAGGAAGCAGATCCCTGCTTCCCTTTTTCTTTAACCACTCCCCTTACTTCTTGATCCTTGCTGCTGTATCGTGTAGGCAGTGCTACTGTCAGATGCTGAAAGTCATCAGGATTTGAGGAAGAAAGAGACAGAGCGTGGCAAGGAGAATGAAAACAAATTATTAGTACTTTCCTCAGGAATTCAGAGGGCAGCTTTAGAAAATAGTGCAGGTCTGCACTTCTGCCCACGTTTTGGCAAGGTGAGCATAATATTGCCCTTTCTCAATTTTGTCTCATTTTCTTAAAGATATTTTGAAAAGTGGTTTTTCCTTTATAGCTGTGCAATAAGTCAAGGAACAATATCCCCAGTCACAGGGGAGCCCTGCCATTTCATTGCCACATGCACAAGGAGATGCCATTGCTGAACATCAGCATGCTGGCACTACGCTGAACTGTGAAGCTGAGAGGTACAGCGATGTTCCCATGAGCGTGAGCCACATCCTCAGCTGAGCACGCAGAGAGATGAACTGGCACTGCTTAATGACACTCAGTCTAGTTATTCTCACAACTGCCCCAAAATCCAGAAGTAGTGGACTTCCAAGTAATGTCACTTCATATGTTTGGACAAATTCCTAAATTCATGGGTTGTGCTGCAGTACAAATAATTAATGTAGATGACCAAGAGCACATCTAGTAACGGTTTCACCAAGGAATGACAAACATTAGCATGCAAAGGACTTTTAAAGAAATCATTTCACATTGCCTTCATAAAATAAAATGAAGAGTGACTCTTTAAAAAGTTATTTCCCTCAGCTCTGAGTGGTATAAATACAACATGATTTCATGACTTTAGGCATGTGCTGTCCAGATCAGGCTGTATCACCGAGATGCCAAAATTTGGTAGCAGAAGTGGAAACACGGCATGAAAGAACCCAGTAGAGGCAAGCTGATGAAACTGCTTTGTTTTATTTTGCATTATGACCCATGTTAGAGCAGAAAAATATATCAGATTGTTGTTCTCTTCTTGTGAGCCAAAAGGGAAGGTTGTCATACCTCCCTGAGACACAGTCATGACCCCAGGTCAAGAATTACTTACATGATGGTCTACTAAAACTCTTGTTGTTTACTATGGCAATCAGATCACGCTGGGAAACTTCCACCTCTTGTGTCATAAGAGATTCAACAGTCAGAATTCAATCCTGTTCCTATTCAAGGACAAAGATGCCACTGCCATCAATAGGAGCAGCACTGGTATGAAAGAGTTCAGATGTCAAGTGTGTATTTGCAGAAACTGATTTCACTGAAGACTATGCAGATATTATTATGCTGCTCTCTTCCTCATTGCTGTCCTTTTATATTATCTGAGGCAGAGTGCCCGCAGAGGACACAGATGCACTCTATTAGATGTAGGAGTGAGTATTGTTAAAAATATCCTCTCTAATACCAACTACATATTTACTCCTTTGTAACCTCATCAACTGTGACACTATGTAATTACAGATTGTTCAAGAGTCTTGTCTGCCCACTCAGTGCCAAAATGAAAAACAACTAAAGAAAACATAAAAAGCAAAACAGATAACTGAGCACGAGCCCTCTGCCATGATCTCAAGAGTAGTAGAATAAGCTTGCTTTAGCTCTGGGGAGATAATGCCACCCTACAGCATTCTCTTCGTCAGCGACTCGTTACTACGCTAAAGTTGCTAACAGAATCAAACAGTAGTATGTGAGAAAGTGAAGGTTTGAAAGAGGAAGCACAGATCAGTTACTTCTAATGGCAATTCTTATGTCCATTGCACGAGTTTTCCAAAAAGTCTGATGGTTTGCATTTTTTGATTCATTGTTTTTGCTGTTGTTATGTGTGATGATCTCTTGTGCTGAGTTGGTGCAAACCGTTATGTCAGCATCATGCTTAAATATACAGTGAAGTGCTGTCCCTATTATTCAGACCTCAGCTTTCATCGTGTTTTCAGACCTACCCGGGCAGAGCAGTGATACAAGCAGAGCTCTGCAAGTTTTGGGAGCATGGATGAGGACATCTTCCTATACCAAGTGGAGCTTAAGAAAGAAAATAAACAAAAAGATAAAATGCACCGTGAAATACAGGGTAATTTTTAAAAATGTAATTTAGCAGGTGTTTAGTTATTACCCTGAAAATAAGGCACAAATGTTTTTGTGACTCATATTTCTGCTTTAGTTAAATTCTCTCTCCATAGCTGTAATTTAAAACATTTGCTTCATACTGGAAGAAAAAAAAAGGAAGAAGCTTGAAATAAATCACTGCTGCAGAACTTACCCTGTAGGGTACATGCGGAAACTACAACAATGGCAAAAGCCGAATTCTGATCGTGGCTCCTCCTTGGGGAAGAGTCATACTTACCTTCTTATTTTGGCTCCCTCATTCATTCTACACTAAATGCTTTGGTCCAGTCAGCTATAAATAGTTTATATTACAGTCTTGTAAGCTTGCTGGAATAGAGATGGCAGTACAGTTTTATCTTAACTCTATTTTGATATTTTCATGATGAAAAAGTGCTAACAAAATATATGAATAAATGAAGGGGTGGGGTGAGAAACAACTTATGAATAGAAGACTGACAGTGAAACGTTTATTATTCCTTCATGTTTAACATGGACTTACTAAGTTAAGTGGTTGGAGTTTTCTGTGATTTTGCTGTGAATGCATTCATGATCATTGGGGACCATTCATTTTTTCTGAAGGTAGGAGAATTAAGGATGCATAACGTCATAGAGGATGCTGCATGTTATCACTGCTTCAGCCAGTGTTCATGACCAGCCACAAGCCTCTTTATAAAGCACCTTCTACATCTACAAATGACAAAAAGTGTGAGAGCTCCACTGGCAGGAAACAACTTCATTGGAGTTTGGCTGATTTATGTCAGGTATGGTCTAGGAGGGGGCACTGCTTTGCAAACACTACCTATCAGTAATGCAGACTGCTTGGAGGTGGGGAGGTGCATCTAGCAGAGATTTGCTTTTCAAGAGAAAATGCCTCTTCCAAATACTTGAGTAGTGATCAATCATTTGATCATTCCTTTTGAACCTCTCCTCTTTCTTTCCTAGGTAACTTCTTTCTTTTTCCTCATCATTTGCAACAAGACAGTGTTGGTTTCCAACTATGCAGCATATAGAAGAAAGGAAGCTCTGTCAGGGGGTGAGCAAGGGGTTTGGAAGTGGTTTTCTAGAAGCAAAACCTCGGTAAGTTATAGAATGACTCTATCAATTTATACAGGTGTTTACTTGTGGAAAAGATACCTAATAATGGGCTTTCAATCTTGTTGACAAAAACTTGAACAAGATTGAATGGCTGGAAGTTGAAGTTAGACAAATTCAACCTTGAAACAAGATGTAATTTTCTGGCAGGCAGGGTAATTAAACACTAAAAGATTATCAGCAAAAGTGGGGGTCTCACTATTGGCTGGAGGTTTTGAGGGATACTGAACACCTTCCTAAAAGAAGTGGTTTCATTCAGCCTCAGCAAGGAGGGGTACAAAGGATATCCTCTCCCTCATGCACAGGTGGCCAGCTATATATGATTAGGGATTTAGGGATTTATTTTTATTATTTTGGGTTTTTTGTTGTTGTACTGCTTTTTTTTTTTTTTTTTGCTTTTGTGTGTGTGTGTGTGCCCTTTTTGTGTTGGTTTTTTTGTTTGTTTTTCAAAATTACAGACTGGTTATCACTGACAAGAAGGCACTAAACAAACCAAATCTGCTGTCTGAACAGAGACAAATGTTCCTAGATACTTGATAAATATTTCTGTCTTACATGCAGAGAATCATATTGATTGGCAGATATAAGAATGGAAAGAATTTCTCTGGTGAAATTGGAAAGAAAATAGGTGAAGGATGGAAGAAGGTGTTACTTTCATTAATTGTGATCAATTAGGCATGTTACATTTAACAAACACTCCATCATTGCTGTAGCCTCACATATACTTGGTACTATAGTACTATAGTATAGTACTTGGTACTTGCTCTTTCTGTCCTATGCCTGTAGCATGCAACTGTTATCCCTGAAGATGTTAGTGCTTGAATCTAACTAAAACTGAAATGAATAGACTTGTTATGCAGGAGATCAAATTAGACAATCTTTGGTTCCTTATTAACCTAGAGGAAATTACTTCAAGAAATCAATGTTCAATGTTTCCATTGATCACAATATGAGTTTTGGTACTAATGTCAACAAAATCCAAAGCTAGCATAGGCATGATTCAAACATACCAACTTACTTTGCTAATAGCTATGAGTTCAAGACCTTCTTGACAAGCTCAAACAATACAGAATCAAGCAGTCCACTATGTCACACAGGATATGCCAAAGGGGAACTGGAGCTCTTGCTTGTAAATAAGCTATGTAACATTAACAAATACACATGAATGATCTGTGCCACTTCTGTTCGTACAACCACCCAACCATATCAATGTTTCTGCAACATGAGCACTTGCTCCTTATGAAGCATCCAGAATTCAGCTATTGTGTTCCTGTCTAGAGAAGAATCCTACCCATCATGGAACTTTTTTCCCCAGGCCGTTGTGAGATACATACTAGCAGGTATTTGAAATCCAGTGAAATTATGGGATATGAAGACCATATTCAAAGTTCCATTATCCTTCTCACGTCATTGTTTTATCTCAGCTTTGGATAAATGGCAACATTTTGACCTATTCTATTTGACCATAGAACACAGACAAAGCACTGTGATGTGTCACTATGGTAATTGCTGCAAATATGCAGTGGTTTCTGCAGATCATTTCACTACTGTCTGACTTCATCTTTCCAAGTCACCCACCAGCCTACCAAGCTGCCTTGAGAGCATTTTCATTTGCTCATTTTGCTACATTTGCATTGATCCTACCAACAATTGCTGCAGAAACTATTTCCTTTGGAATAACTGTTTCTGGCTCTTTCCAGTCTCAGAAACAAGTAGCATGCAGAAGAAGACTGTGCAGCAAACAGCAAAAACCAGCGTGACTAGTGAGCTTTATGATACAGAGCTCTTTTGAAGAAGACAAAGTGAGTCTCCTGAAAAGCTTTAAAGACTGCAACCCATCATGGCAGCATCTTGTTTTGGGTCTAGTGATCCCAACACACAGACTTCCAAAACATAGGCTCATCTCCACCTGAGGAAGATAGAACTAAACATACCAAGCAAAAAGAGCCTTTTTATCTCCATTGCCTCACTATACCTACGGCAGATATCTCTTCTGTAAATGTCTAACATGTGATGAAATAAATCCCAACACTGTGAAAGAGAAGGTTTGGTCCCTATTAGACCGCATCGCATTGGCTGCACTTTCTTCATTCTGTTGCCAACACGCAGAAGGATTAGACTACAGACAAAACCAAATCTGAAACATTGTCTTGCTCTAAGAAGCAAAAACCTCTGCAGCACCAGCTGGGGCTGAACCATTCAGCTCTTTCTTCCCAGTCTGTAAGTCCCAATATCCTCGATCCAAACTACAAAACTGTTACAACAGATTAGTATGTTATGACAACAAGTCATACAAGGGTATTTTTTGGAAAACTCCCAGCAGTCTCAAAGAGGTGAGCCCAAATGGGTCAGGTTTGTGTCTGTGAAGCTAGACAGAGGCCCAGGGACAGATTAAAAAGGGCTCACCATATCCTTGTTCATACTAATAACGAGAACTGCCTGTCTTAGGGTTTGCTAACAGTGTGCTCCCAGTGCCCTTGACCTGAAACTCACTTTGCTTTTGACATTTCCTGAGCAGCTGGCATTAAACAGTGGGTTTCTTTATCTGGGCTGCTGTACTCTACTTTATCCTTTGTTGATTCTCATCAGCTTCATCACACCATACAATGTTTGTGGATTAACGTAAACTCTATGAAGATTATTGACGGTATAAACCAGTTGAAATTACTTCAAGAGAAAATGTTTTAAATGATAGAAGCATATTTGTGAAGACTATGTTTGTGTCACAGCACTATTTTAGAGCTGTTATAGTTAAAAATGCAAAGCTTTTTTATTTTGTTTACAGAGTCCTTAATAGAAAGAAAGCCTTATAAAGTTTTAATTCTTCTTAAGTAAATTGAAAAAATGCCCTTTGTCTTTAAAAGAAATAAACTTCTACTGAAATAAAGAACAAAAATTTGGAAAAAGAAAAATACAACTTTGATGTTTTCAGTGGAAACAGATTTGATTTTTTTTTTTTTCAATCAGATGCTACAGATATAGAGAAAAAAAATATATATAATTTACTTCCTTGTCTTCCTTTGTCATAACCACTCTGAAGATTGCCTCATGGGTCTGAGCATAGACAAGCCTTCCACTCATCAAGCACCAGAAAGTGCCTTTTCCTCATTCAGCTCCTTCCTTAAGAACTGCTGCTTTTGTGAAAGCTTCCCGCATCACTTTTCTCCCTGTTGATGACTCCAAATCTTTCTCGCACTTGAACTATTGTCACTATTGTCCAATATGTACCGTATCCATGTGAGTCAAGTTGCTAGGTCCACGCTGAAAGCCTTCAGCTAAAGGCCTTCAAACCCTCCTGCATCCCTCAGCACACAAACACAGCCAGGTAGTTATAAAATCTTAATCAGGAAAACTCAGCAAGTTTCCACTTTGAGAAGCTTTCAGAATGTCCTGTGGGAGTCACGGGGCTTGGGGCTCTGCAGGTTAGCTGCTCCGTTAGTGATATTAGGACCAATGCACGGAAGCAATATCTATGCTGCAGGTATCATTACAGTGCCTAGCTTTACGAAGACTTCGCCACAACCTGTAGCTATCACAAGGTCTCATTGTTCAAATTTCTTGAATGGCAACAACCACCACGAGCCAGCAGGGTGCATTCGCAGCCCAGAAAGCCAACCATATCCTGGGCTGCATCCAAAGCAGAGTGGTCAGCAGGGAGGTGGTGATCCTGTCCCTCTGCTCTGTGCTGGTGAGACCTCACCTGGAGCACTGCCTCCAGATGTCTATCAATGGAGATATTCAAGGTCAACCTGACCTAGTCGTAACTGTTTGTCTTCACTGCAGGGGAGCCGGATCAGATGGCCTTTAAAGGTCCCCTGCAACTCAAACAATTCTATGATTCTATCATTCTACTTCCTCAATAGAAGTAAAGGAGGACGCTAAGCTCATCTATAGCACTGGAAACATGTATGTGCTTAAACTGCATCTTGCCCAAAACATTTGCAGACTTTTTAAGTTATTCCAAATCTCATGGTGCACGCTCCATTTATAAAGATGTAGGAATAATAATCTTCTAGTGGCTTAGGCATAGAATATGATATGAGAAATAAAGAATGAAGTCTTTAAACACAATTATTTTGTTAACAAAATCATGGCCTACATTTTCTGTACTTAGAAACTAGAAATGTGGTCTTTATTCTACTTCATGTTGCACAGAACTAGTGCCCTACTGCCACACACACACAAAATATCAAATTTAATACATCCACGTACACAAATGTTAATACCGTGTTTTCAGAAAACTGCATCTCTCAGACATTTCTGAGGTTTAAGCACTACTGTGTCTCTAATGACACATCTATAGCCTGGGCTTTTTTTTAATGGAATTTGATTAATGCTGTGTCAGGAATGAGTGGGATAGGCAATACAGTTTTGCTCCATTTTCTTCAATATAAAACATCTTACTAATAGAAAATAATAAAATGTAAGAGCCATCACAGCTGAAGCTCTTAGGCCAAGTGATGGCCAGACTTGAGCATGTTTTCTATATTTGTACGTGATGTTTCGCGGACCTTCTTGTTATTTTTTCAGTACTCAACAAAACATTTTGTTTAATAATCCCAGAAATAAGGTATCGTTCCACTAGGAATCACAGGAGGATCAGATATGTTTCATCTTCATCACAGAGATCTCACATAAATCATTTACTTCTCCCTGAGGAAGAACCATGAGCCAGTCTGAGATGCAAAGAGCATGAATTCCAAAATACACAATCTCTAGAAATTCATTTAATCGCTCAGTGATTTCCTTGCTGAGTAAGTTGCTTAATGTGTAGTCACCTTAAAAGCAGGGTTTTGAGGAGGAGTGGGCCCAACATACTGCTCACATTGGTCATGAACCTTCGAGGTACCAAGAGCCCCTGATGTGGTCAATATATGGAAAGCTGTGGATACCCACACCTGGCTGAGCCTGGCCTTCGTGCTAATGAATGCCAAAATTACACGTGCTTAAATCTAACACAAAATAAGGATCAGACTCATTATTTTTGCTAAAGTAGACACATTGTTCAATTCATATTTGTCCACAGAAGCTTAACACAGAGTGGACAGAAGTAATTTGTCACCAGGAAGAAAAAAAATAATAAAGTTTGCTTAGGCACAAGAGAGATGTCTGCTTTGACATCAGTGTTCACTGAGTATAGTAAAATATGAACACTTCTGCAGTATAAAGTGCCTCGTAATTCCTAATAGATGAAGCGTCAACTTCAGGCAGGAGCACTGGGTTTTGCAGCAGTGTTCTGGGCTTTGCAGCAGGCATGGCAGAAGCGGGGCAGCTGCAGGGAACTCCCCTCACACAGGCTGGAGCTATTGGTGGTGCCCCAAACTACGAGCTAAGCTGGAGGAAAGTCTTAAGTCGTATTTGGGCAAAGGTAGTGTTCCTCAAGCAGGAAAGCCCAGAGCTGGCCTGGCTGCTCGACTCCACTGCACTGCAAGGGGACAATTTCCTCTCCAGCTGCTGGAAAATACCACTTCTACTGTTTGTGTCCTATTTGGTCTCTGAACCAAAGAAGGGGGGAATCTAATACCCCAGAGGGTCACAGAGTTCAGTGAAAATCCTACAAGCTTTTCCTGAACAAATAACAGTCAGTGACCTCTGGCCCCATCTTTGCATAAGAATTAACATCAGCGCCCAGGAGTCACTGCTGTGACTGGTGACTACGCAAACGCCAGATTCTTACTTAAAACTGATATTATTTTTTCATATTATTTTTTAAAAATATATATATTTTTAAGAACCCGGTAGAAAAGGAGGGTCTTGCAGCTCATCTGCATTACAGATGAAGCCTCTTGGAGAAAATCAAGCATCCATAATTCATTACATGTTTCCTGCAGGGCCTGGAGACGGCCGAGGCCCTAGCAACAGAGTCATAGCAACAGCGGCCGGCCCCAGCCAATCAGCGGGCAGCTTTCTGATGCTGCTCAGCCAATCCGAGGGGGCGGCAGAGACGGAGACGCCGTCGCCCATCGGGCAGCGCCGCCCAGACGCGTGGCGGTGCGGTTAGTGGTTCGCCCAGCTGGGAGGGGTGGGCTGGTTTGTTGTGTGGAATTGAGGTGCTTTTGGGAAGTCTGTCCGACCAATCCTTAACAGTATGGTGGGAATGAGTGTGAAGTAAAAGGTGGGGTGAGTTTTGATCCGTGGGAGGTGGAATAGTGATTATTTTTTTTTTTAATTGTAGGCAAGAATGCATGTTCTGAAGCATTCCTACCTTGAGGATGAGTTCTGTGAAGGAAGAGACTGTGTGTGTGCCTAGCACAACACCTGTGCAAATCTCTTAATAAAGATTTCTAACTGCAGGTGCCTAACTCAAAAAAAAACAACGTTTTGTGTTCCACTGCTCGCTTCAAAGCAGAAATAACCTTCTCTAATTCGCGCTCCACCGCTGCAAGATCTGCTTCTGAAAGGATCACCTTGAAAAACTGGTATTTTTTCCCTAAGCTGCACCTTACAACAATAATCACCACTCAGCGGAGTTGCCCTTCCACGCTAATAGCTCGTCGTTCCTCCTGTGACACTGCCGTTGTTCTGCAGTGACACAGAACAAAGAGAAAATGAAGGAAGTGGGGACGAGGAGTTGGAGGAAACAGAAAGGCGGTGTGGTGTAAGTTGCAATGGAAGTGCAGAAAGCATCGAGCCTTTCCACACACGGCTCGTTTGTGGAGTTGTATTAAGTGCTGGAAAGTCATAGTGCTGTTACCTGCACACAAATGTGTAATTTCCTTTAGTGAGGAGGAGGAAAGGTGCTGGGTTTTGTTTGGATTAAATAAGTGTACTGTAAATAGGAAAGCTGCTTGATCCCCGAAGGCAAGAATTGCAGCTTATTGCAGCCGTCGTGTCTCTAAAATAATTTATTTTCTCTCTGAATGGCATAAGGAAATACTTCTCTTGAAATATTCGTATTTAACTGAAATTTTAAAATACTCTGTGTCCATTTATATGCAGCTACAGAGGTTTATAAATCCTGGTATAAAACTGTATCTGTTTTCGTTTATCTTTTGGGAAAATGAAAAGCAATCATTTATCCAAACCTGAACATTGCACTTGAAGCCACGATACTGCAGGTTATCTAAGCAAGCGTTTCACCCTCAACCCAAAAGCCAATCCCAAATTCCACTCTAATGCGTATGTTGCTCAGATAGTGAAAGCTGAGATTAGAAGATTTGCTATTGATGCTTCAAAGTACATTTTGGGACCCAGTGCCCCATATTGAACTTTAACAGATGATGCATAAATTGACTAAAGCCATGAAGGCTCCCAGAGGAAGATTGAAAAATACATTCCAATCTATCCTCGTATATTTTATAAAATGTTGGAAACAACCTGCTTTGTCAAAGCCTGCTGAGATGCTATGGATGAAAAAATATCATATCCCCAACATTTTGCATCTATCAGATGGCTGGAAAGACTTCTTTAGGATTCATTTCTTTCAGTGAATTAGTAGGACTAAGTACCGTGTTTTCTGTTTAAAAGTGGCTGGTTTTCCCTTGTTTGAAGAGAAGCCACGTAAAATTTTTTGTAGCAGTATTTTGCAGCATTTAAATCTGAAATAAAAATGTTTGTTTTACCTTAAGGAAACAACAACAATTAGTCACAATGAGTCTGAAAACATAATTACTGGTTGTAAATTAAAATTCTTTTTTTTTCCCTTGTTGAGTAGGATCAATTTAGCGATTTCATATTTTACTTGCAATTAGACACAAATGGAAATTTGAACATCAGGCCTGTGACTGTTCATTAAAATCATTTAATGAACCCTGTGGTCTGCATAGTTAAAAATAAGAAATTGCCTTCCAGGATGGTTGAGTTGTCCCATACCTTTTTCCTTAACTTTGACAGATTCAGTGTAAGGCTGGAGGCTCACTCTGAAAGGCACAGTGTTCTCTAATGAGCTGTTACAATCACACAACTTAAGCTAATGAATTTCTTATCCTCTTATGTGGATAAAAGTTTCTGGTAGAAGTCAAAAGATCTCAGCTTTTTAAGTGGATTTGTGCTTTGCATTTGGGGAGGGAGGGAAGGAAGGGGTACTACAAAGACTGAAATTCATTGTGATTCTTAACAAGAAGCACCATGTGGCAATAACTTCCTCAATGAAACCATTACCATTAAAGAATCCTTGTGTGCTCAGTTTGAAGTGTGCAACACTACAAAGCAGAGCAGCGGATCCATGGGCACGCGTGGGAAAAGGAGTCGTGGTCAGATGAGTCCATCAGGGCTGTTCAGGAGAGAGGATACTCTTGCCACTGACATCTGTGAATGACTCCGTGTGTGGACAGGGAAGCTCACTGCTGTGCAGAGGACCCACACCCCACAACAAAGTAAGTAGAATAATGTATCACTTCTACTTACAAAGGCAAAATCCTCATCTAATGCAGTGACGAATGGCATCTCTCCTCAACTCCACAGTGCTGAGGTGCTGTAGAAATAATGCTGCACATTTTTCAGAGATTCCAAAGCGTTTTGCAGCCATTCACTGACCAAGCTTCAGGTCGTCAGAGAGATACGTTTCACCTCAGGGATGAAAACTGTTTTGTTTCACACTTCAGTGCTACTGCTTCTGTGGAGATGATGCATTATCTCAGGAGCTGGATGGGAAAGCCCTGAATGATTTCAGTACACTGACTTGGGCAAAGTGTAATCACAGTACCAGGGGTCAACAAGCCTTAAAAGAAGTCACTCTGACTCTGCAGAAATAGGGAGGAGAAAAGAAGTTTTGACTACAATTTGTTCTCCTGTAAATGGTCTTGGACTTCATCAAGGGGAGCTTTGAGTCTTGCTAATTTTTTGCAAGGCTCTGGGTACAAATTAATTTACACTGACAAATTAGTTTCTCTCCTCAACCACTCTTGTAAGAACATAGAAAGTCCATGCATATTTTTGTGAGCAGCTTGCCATTCCTGTCAGTTAAAACAGTGAAGGCTGAATGCCTTTACAATGTGAAAGTGAATTTTCTGCTGTGTTTTTAGGGCTAGACTCTTGTTCCAATGTAAGCAGAAATACATTGCTTATTTCCCATGGCTTTGCTTTAAAGGTGGCAAAGACAAGATTCTAGACTTCAGTGCAAACTGCAGGGCTATTCTCTAAAGTAATTTGGCCCTAGGATGTGAAAGAATCATCAGATCATCTGTAAAAACAAATCCCTTGACAAGAGATCTCAATTCTGTATTAGCTTCTTAAAGACCTTCCCAGAGACTGATGTAAAGACGGAAGCCTGGCCATGGCAAGAGCCAAAGCACAAGAAATTCACTCCTGACACTTGCACTGATTTCAGGATATTTGGATCAGACTGTTACGGGCTATCTTGCAGTAATTCAAACTGCAAACAACACAGAACTTGAATTTTCTGGTGTATTTCATTGTTCCTTGCTTTCTCACAGCAATTCACAGGAGCTGATCCCCAGACTTAGGGCTGCTGTGTACGTGGAGGTCAGCAGGAATCTCGCTATGAATTTGCAACACTGCCACCACAGCCTCCAAGTGGTTCCAAACCTACACTGCAACATTTCCCTATTATTTGGACTTTAAAGCTTTGCTTGACCAATGCCTCAGCAGCCTCCCTGAAAATTCTTCAGAAAAGAAAACTAGGAACAGCCCTTTTGTTATTGTCCTTTTCCAAAAGGGGCCAAGGTAGTGACTCGTGAGCTCCCTCATACAAAGAGAAGAGAGGGAAAAAAGAAATAATCTCCCTACCCCCCATGTGCCAGAGAAAGCAGGCGCGCCGGAGAGGCTGTGCATACGCTGCGAGAGCAAGGCTAGGGCAGGGGCTGACCTCCGGCTGCCTATCCACCACAAAAGAGACCGTGGCATTGACACAGCCTGACTGTTCTCCTTCGAAGGGGATGGATTGAGAGGAAGTGACCCTTACTGCCCCGCTTCTGCGGGGGACCTTGTGAATAACTGTTGCTGTTCTCTTCCTTCCTTCCTCAGGCAGGTCAGAGAAATTAACGCTGAGAACACTCTCTCTTAGTTGGTTGTTGGAGCAAGAAAAAACACTTTTTTCTTGAAATGGATGAGCAAGGACTGTGGAGGTGCTAACTTTTTGCCATTTCTGTCTTGGGAAACACGGAATGATTCCCAGTCTGATCCACAGTGTTCACAGATGACAGGTTAGCGGGCAGTGGCACAGGCTCTGAGAGTTTGTCTGGCTTTGTTTTCCAAGGAGACCCATAGAACAATCCATGCAGCTCAGTTCCTAAGAATAGGAGCAGGCTTTATCCATTGAGAGATTCAGAGCTCTCAGAGCTCACCATCTAATGGCATCTGAAAAGTTTCTAATGAAACCCAGGCCACAGAGGAGATTAAAGAGGATCCTGGGGGCTGTAGGATGGAGAAAGCCAATCTGGGGATTGAAAGGAAGCAGAAGCTGCTAGGCCCACTTTTCAGCAGTGCCAGCATCTTTGCCCATCCCTTCTGAAGTTCACGGGGTGCCAAACCTTGCATTCGAGGACAGCCCTAAATAGGTTGGCGCTTGCAGGTGCCCAAACTACTTCATATCTCTTTGCTGTTGAGGGGCCATAGGTAAAGCACATGGACTCAGTTGCTCCCCTTTCTCTTCAAAGGACTTTTAAATGTCTCTCAGCTGCACTTGGGGGTGAGTCAGGGAGGGAGGGAATGACCTTTGGATTCTCCCTCTAGAGGGAACCTGAGAAAATGACCTTTTGGCCCTTAGCTCCGCAGGGGCTCAGGAGAGGTCGGAGGGAATGACTCTTGGTCCAATCTCACTCTCCACAGGGGCTAAGGAAAAAAGAGAGAGAGTGAATGAACTCCAGGAATATGCGATCGCAGGAATTTTTGTCTTCTTCTGAAAAGGGGGCATGTTTATTTTGTAGCCCTGGTAAGAAAAATAACCTGCCACTGAGAAAAAAAGCACATCCATTTAAGGCAAGAATGAGCTTCAACTCGGTGACCTAGAAATCAAGGCAGAAAGTAAAAGCTAATAAATAAATAAATAAGTAAATAAAATAATCAGGGATGTTGCACAAAATCAAGGGGTGCCCTCTGAAGAGGTGTAATCAAGGCTCTGAGCCATCAGTTATAATGGTTTTGATTAAAGAAAGCTGTGCAGAAGTAATCTACTTTATTTTTAAATGGCCTGATTTTCCCTCACTACTCTCTTGGAGACGGAACCTAGAACAACTTGAAGGAGGACATAAAATGTTCATTGAAAATAGGCAGGTGATAAGGTATGCATTTAATAAAAAAACTCACATCTTTTAAAGTTACTTTTGGGTTTCGATGGCATGCATTAAAATTGGCTGAAAAAAGCAATGCCTTAGTAAATAAAAACATGAAAGACTTCCAAATCCTGGCTGATCAAGCCATGCGGTTCCTTTCTGCAAACTTGACGCCCATTCACAATGTTGAGCTTCATCACTTATTTCCAATGTAGCGGAAATCCTAAAGTCTGAAATTCTTCGGTTCCTGTATAGGGTCAGACTTGTTGTCTTTGCTTGATAAATATCGACAAATAGTAGAAAAGAAGCTCAGAAGAATCACAGCTAGGGTGGGAGGGGAGGGAGGTTTACATTTTCTTCCTCAAGAAGGTCAGATGTTTATTCAAGCCTATCCAAGCCTTCTGAACAGATTTTTGTGCTGGAAATCTCATGAGAGCAGCATTTCCTGGAGAGTGGAAGGAATATCTGTCTTCGGAACAGCCATCTGCAAAGTGTCATGCTGGTTTTGAGTCTGACAGTGCAAAAGGCTTACTGAAATACCAGGTGCAGAAATGTAGCCTATTTCTTAAAAGGTTGTTGGAGTAAAGTGAGCTGAGTTCTTGTGGCAGCAGAAATAAAGCATGCGGTATTTACTGCCCATTATTGCTCTGCGCAGCGCTGAATTCCTCCCACATGACTTACATGTTGGAAAAGGGATGTCCTTGTACCTTTATCTGGGTGAGTCAACGTGCATTTTTATACTCACAGTATTTTCTTAGAAGAACTTCGAAACGTTATTATCAGTGCTTGGCTCGTTCTCACTTTATTTTTCAAGTTAGTTAAAATAGCCTACGTAAAATAGTAGAGTATGGAAAAACATGGGGAGGCCAAAATGTCTATTAAGTGAGCAACTTTGATTCAGTAAGTTGCATGTTTCAGTGGATCCAATCACTACTCAAAACAGGTTGCCTATCTTCACATGGGAACGGCCTCATGTTTTAGTCAGAGATGCTTGTGTGCCTTTGGTTTCATTTTGATGCCTCTTTGTGCTTCAGGCTTGTGGCCACATCATTTCCACGTTCCAAGCTTGGCATAAAGACTACCAGTCACAGAAAGAAGCATGTTGTCATGAGAAACTCATTGTGTAATGTAGCCTTGTAAAAAGTGTCAATAGCACATTTACAGCGCAGCAGAGCCGCTTAAAGCTGAGTGTCTTAACACTCATTTATGGAAGATGGCTGTAAAGATGAGCACAGGCAAGATTTAGATGTCTTCTTTGCAAAGGTAAGCAATAGCATTAGGCAGTGTCTGCAGACACAGTTCCCTGTGCAAGGACTAGGAGCTGGAAATACTGCTCTCTCTATAAAATACAGGAATCCAGACAAACCTGCAAATGCAGAATTTTGTAGAGGCTTGGGAATTATCTTTGTCCACAACGAATGGGCAAAAGCTTACTGCATCCTCTAATCCCAACTTATAATTAGCATTTGATTTCCAAAAGCATGGCAATCTTGTGTTCTTTTCAGTAACAGCATGTGTTCTATATTCATAGGAAATCAAAGTTGTACGCTGTTTACATTTCAGCAGCATGCTTCAGAAAACAAATTTAGCCATTCAAGGCTGAGGTACTTTTAAATAATATTAATAAAATGAGAAAGTCGTGGGATGGAGGACCAAATGGAGATACATTGTCACCTGCTGTAATTACTTTCTTAATAAGCCATCTGTTGCCTTAGGTTCTAGGGTCAGGAAGTGAAATAAGCAATGGTCTAAAATAATGCTGATGAAGCTGTTTGTGAGTAATAATATGATGGCACTCTTGGCCCTCGCCTGTACCTGCGTCATTCGTTTCCCAGAGAGAGACTTGCTCTCCCCAACTACCTGAGAGCATCCTAGCCAGCAGCCCTGCAGTACTTTTCCTGCTGGGAGGAATAAGGGCAGGGTCAGTGGTTGTAAGTTCTGACAGCTCCATGCAGCCTTTCAGGCTGACACCAAGAACATTTTCCCCTTTAAATAATCAGTTGTTGGAGAATTATCATGGAACTGTTCTTTGTTTACTCCACCCTGGTTGTTGGGTAGCTTGTGTGGCTCCATGCACCAAAGCAAATGACTGAAAAATCCAGAACAGGAAACTTTTGATATGTGAGCAGGAAACGCTTATGTTCATGTAGGCCTTCCTTTGCTTGACCATGCATGTGTATTTTCTTAGGGGGAAAAGTACCCTGCTTTCCCACTAAAGCCTGTTGTATATGAATGTATGCAAGTAAGAAGCAGAGCAGAGCAAAGTACATTTGAATCTAAAAATGTATGTGAAAATACACATGCATGCATTGCATATCAAGACTATATCCCACTGGCTCCCTTTGGCATAAACAGTGTGTGCCTGAATTGTCCTTTAGAAGAAAAGCTACTCTTTTAACCATGTAGAGAATGCTAGACAAAATTGGATTTATGCAGAGGAAGGACAACTTCTTTGTCATTTCCAGATAGGAGTTGTTTACATAGCAGTTGCAAGATGTGCAAAGCAGAAAAAAAAGTCATCCCTGAAGATGCAGAGTCGCTTAAAGCAAACAAATTCCTCACATAAATTATGACACTGATGCAATATAAATGTACAGAACAAATGCTCACACTCATTTAAGATGGAGAGGGAGCCTGGTGTGTCACCTGCAGAGCTAGGAGTTGGGTTCAGTTTACGGTTCTCCTCTTGGGTGGTGAGCTAGCCTGGTCAGTTCGTGTGAACTCTTCACAAGCTGCATGGATTTCCCTGGATCTCGCAATACACATAGGTGAAATGCTGTGAATCCACTGAAGTTTTGCCACTGAGGAATAAAAAACACATTTAGTTTGTTATTGTTAAGTGAAAGAAGGCAGTATGTGACTGAAATCCGTGTCTTTGAAATCGGTGAACTTCTTTCTCTTAATTGTGGTCATGATTGTAAGTGTATGTGCACGTGTGTAAATGTTATGGAAAAAAAAAACAGAAAGATGGCTGGAATCAGACTTATGGTTGTATGTTAACTCTGTTCTATGTATGCTGTGATACAGCTACAACCATTAGATTCGATTGTACTTTTATCCCCACAGTTGGCTGCCATGCCTTTGGGGAATGTTTTTGTGTCAAAATACCACCAAGCAAAGTGTGTTTGCTGAAACTGCAACACCTTTTGTATGTATTATGGCACATACTGAAACAAGGGGAGGGGGATTCAGTGACACATACTGATTAATTGGTTAACAGGAGCTTCCTCATACTCATTACAGCTATTCAGCCATATCACTTTCTAAATCTGAAGACACAATTTTATCTGAAAGCCCATATGGCTTATCAGGAAACTGTGCGTATAGAAAATTGCCACAATCCTGAACCAAGATAATATTTATCTAATAGACCATAACTGCTTGGAAAGAGTCAATATGGTCTCTCATTTGAGCATGCATTTTGCTATGCATTCTACCTATACAAACACAAGTCATTTACATTGCAAGCTATCTGCCTGGTAAATCCATTTTTAGGTAATTCTTGTAACAGTAGATATTTTTTTATGAGAGATTATAAAGATCGCTTGAATGTATTGTAGCTCATGTAATAATTTGGAGATGACTGAGTGTTTGCCTGATAGATTGTAATGGACTCTGATGGAGCTGTTGGCTTTTATCAGCTAAACCCATATTTTGGTATGTAAGCAAATTTGAAAGAGCAAAATATTTGCCGAACAATCAGCCAGACTGCTGTGTCTGACTTGCAGCACCCTGCCTGCTCTGAGTCACCAGGTTGACAGAGGTGCAGCCTGTCTGCTGCCAGGGCCCAGGTCTGGCACAAATGAGCCATTACTGTAAATTCTGTCTCATCCCTTCCGCTCAGAGAAATCAAGAAGTATGAAGAGCACCTTGCTGGCAGTTAATGGCTGAGTTGGAAGTGAAGAGGTAACGCTTTCACCTAATCCCACAGAGAACGTCCTCTGGTGAAGTCATGCTTACTCTGAAAGTCCTGGGTGGGTCCTGGCTTTGTGTTTGGAGGTCCTTTGACATTGGAGTTAAATAGGTTCTTCCCCTCTCTCCATGTTTTGTATTCTGTTTTCCCTCTACTGGAAAAATGAAGGAGAATAAAGAGACGAATGGCAAGAAAAGAGTCAGCATTTGAATGGAAAATTAGCAAGAAGATATTGTCTAGGATTTATTTCAGTATTTTCATATTGTTCAAAGTGAAAGATCGGAGTGTTATCGAAGAACATAGAGGTTTTTGTGATCCCTCCTGAGGAAGGACTGCTCAGAATCACAGAGTGGCCCCCTGGCATAATCTCTGAGAGCCTACACTAACAGGGATGAAAGTGTCTGTCCTTTTCACTGAATGCAGAGGGACCCCACGTGGCTGGTGAATACTATGTGCCTGACTCCTACACCATTCAAGTCACAGGAGTTGAAAACTGCTTTTTCACCAAATCATCTCACTGAAGAAAAATGGAAAAACAGCCAGGCAACAGCAGCTTTTCCATCAGTTTTCCATAGGTTATAGAAGCAAGCTTCACCACGCATCAAGGTTCAGCCCTTTTAAGAAAAATGATTGTGTTTATGCCATCTCCCAAGTCTTTCAGTGGCATTTCCAGAAGAGGCAGGTGGTGTGGATGCTGAGTGCAATAGGGAGAGACTTACTTTCTTGGAATCACACAGAAAGTGCGGTAGGTCCTAATGTAACAGTTCATAAACAGATTTGTAATTATTACAATCATGAGACATTTATGCAGTCAGCCACAGAATGCTAAAATAAAATTTCTGTTAAATCATGTTTGCTAAAATGCAGTTTTCCATCAGATCTCTTTTCTCGAGGAGTATCAGTAAAATGGCAGCTGTCACAGTGCCAGTGAGATGGTATAATGGAAGATAGATAGAACTTAATATCCTTAAACATGCATTTAGATTTGATGGTTGAGGACTTGTCATCAGCAGAACAGGCATCGAGATCCCAAATCCTTCCTACTAGCTAAATAAACCAACACAGTCTGTATCCATTAAAACTATGGAAGGAGCACTCTAGATATGAAGATGTCAGATTCCCGCCACAGAGGCTACACTAATCACTGCAGCTTTGCTTAAATTTTTTAAGAAAAGGACTGGGGAGGAGCCTACAGAAAATAAATGGAATATTTCTGCCCTTGCATGTCTTGACGAGTGAATGAAGAGTGAAAGTGAGATTTCCCCCACTGTCCCCTGCTTGTGTGATGTACTGTGAAGGTACGTAGGAAGCCTCAAACCTGTTAATATGTATTCTGCATAGTGGGTAAGTGCTGTATTTAATTTCCATTGAAACAGTGCTTCTCTCTGAGGCTTCCTACATACCTTCATATCTCGTCCATCCCCTATCAACCTTGCTACTTCCTCACTTCCTGCTGCATCACATCAGTCACAGCTGTGTCCCAGCAGTGCTTCTGACCCAATCCCATATCCCACTGCTTCCTGTTGCAGTCTTTGTGTCTTCTTGGGATTTCGTCTTAGGAAAATATTTAAGAATATACACATTTAATTATAAAATAAATCTAAAGTCATTGAGACATTGAGATTTTGGAAAGGGTCCAGAGGAGGGCGACTAAGATGATCAGGGGGCTGGAGCACCTCCCCTATGAGGACAGGCTGAGGGAGTTGGGCTTGTTCAGCCTGGAGAAGAGAAGGCTGCGGGGTGACCTCATTGCAGCCTATCAATACCTGAAGGGAACCTACACCCACGAGGGGAGTAAACTCTTCAAAAGGGCTGACAACAGCAGGACTAGGGGAAATGGATCGAAGTTGAAGGAGGGAAGATTTAGGTTGGATGTTAGGGGGAAGTTCTATACAAGGAGAGTGGTTAGGCCCTGGAACGGGCTGCCCAGGGAGGTTGTGGATGCCCCGTCCTTGGATGTGTTTAAGGCCAGGTTGGACAGGGTCCTGGGCAACCTGATCTGAATGTGTGTGTTTGGTGGCCCTGCTAGGCAGGGGGGTTGGAACTACATGATCCTTGAGGTCCCTTCCAACCCGGGTGATTCTGTGTGATTCTGTGTGTAAAGTCCCAGTCTCCCGGTTGGTTATGTGCTGTGCCTCAGTTTCCCCATTGTTGCTGGGGGAGATGCCATTAACTCACATCACAGTTGCACAATGAGCTCCCACACATGCGCATAACGTCCTTGGGAAAATGCCATTGACTTCTCCAAAGGATTGAATTGCCTGGCTTTAATTTTAAATGGTTTCGTTCATAACCTCCAACATTCTTTCCTTACAGAGCATGTCCGTGCGTGATTTTATTACGGGTAAAGTCAGAACGCACCAGGAAAGTTCCTGAATGACAAAATGTAGCACTCCAGCCTCCTGGAGTTTAATTATATTTGTATGCCCACTCCTGCTTCAGTGACTCTTTCAGAGGTTGCCACTCGCAGCTGCAGCTAAGGGGGCATGTCTTAAGGTGACAGATTGAAAATACATATTGAAGAAGTAGAAGTACATCTGCTTTTCCACTTCTCCTTTGTTTCTGCCACTCACTCACCAATGTCAAAATCACACACTTGCAATTTAAACCCCAATATGCATTGTTACGGCTATTCAAAACTGAAAAGTATTGCTCATATTCCTCCCTCACCTTTCACAGAATTTCACACTTCTCTCTTCTTGCCCACCTTCATTCCTCCCATACCATCCCCTCGTGATGCTCTTCCTTGGCTATGTCTGTGCCACCCCAGCAGCATTGCTTTCACCACAGCGTTGTGACCTAAGTCTAAGCTGGCAGCTATAAAAGCTTTCAATCCAAATCAAAATTTGTGATAAAAACCAATACTTTCCTCAAAAGATTCTGTTGAGTCTTATGATTTGTATCACTTCTGTATTCACCTGCAGAATTTGGAGTTCCCTCAGTACTGTAAATCTCTCAGAGTTTAAGGCACTCACCCTAGCAGGGCCAATGTTTCTTGGCTTACATTTTTAAATCTGTTTGCTTCAGCCACACTTGTGCTTCTTTTGTGTTCACTTTCTTTGAATATTCATGTAATTGAATTCTGTTTCCATTAACATTCACAGAAAGTGAACCTCAGAGCTGCACATATATTTGCAGAAGCAGCGTTTTACATTTGCACACTTAGATATTCAGAGCTAAAAGCACTCACTCAAAGAACAAAATCACTACCTTTTCACCAGCCAGTCCCATGTAAAACTGTTTATTACCCACAAAGAACTGATTTTTGATCCAGCTATACAGACTTCTCACTTGCTCACAAAAAAGCCTCAAACCCATGTATTTCAGTAATACAGGGAAATCACTACTTTTTGTAGATTTGTTCAAGCAGAAGAAAAGTTTAGCCAGATTATGTATTATCAAGCATTTGTTCAGAATTTGGGTCCTCTTGCCACAGAAGTGTGACCTCTTGTAGGCATTTGCAGTACAGAAACTGTGACACACAGCTGAGCAGATACAGGCTTTTCAGCAGAGATGTTGCACATCCACCTGACACAGTTAATTAAAATGTCAGTTCTATAGGAGTAAAGGGAGATGAATGTGAGCCAAACAGCTGAGCAGAGAATTTTGTTTTGCCTTTGAGCAATTCACTGTAATTTTGTTTAAACACAGGCTTTTTTTTTTTCCCATTGTATTGATCAATACAAAGCTACAAAAATTACCCTAAAAAAACACTGGCATATTCAAACCTGTTTCTTAACAACTTGCCCCTTACTGTTCTTAAACTTTTCAGTCTCTTTGGTGCTGTGGCCTGATAGACTATCATCAGTGGATTTCAGTGGGAGTTACAGCAGTTTTGCTAGGAGGGTGTTCAGCATCAAGTGCTGCACTGAGTGACAACATGGGGTTAAGTCATCTTTCACCAGGGTGTATGAAATAGCATGTGGTTTGTTGGAAATATAGCCTAAACGCAAGTGCTAAAATGGCACAAATGTCAGGAGTGTGTTGATGATGTGTGTTGATGGCACAGAGCTGGGAGGTGTTGCCAAAAACAGAGACAAACTGGTGTGTTGTACAGAAGGGACTGCATGACGTCTTGGACTGGAAATAATAACAGAAATAAGATGAAATTCATTCAAAATACAAAATAAAAACCGGTATGTCCAGATCACCTGCTGTAAGGTAGGAGCTCATCACAGGGAAATGACTCAGAGGTCAGAAGCTGACCTCAGGGCAGCTGTGTGCCTCCAGCCTGGGGCAGCTGTGAGAAGGCTGTCTTCAGCTATTCCAGGAGTCATATCTCTAGGAGACCTATGGATGTATATATTAAGAATCATGATCCAATGGCTCAGTGCTGTTTTCAAAGAGAGACATTTGGACTTCAGTCTTTGAGTAAGGCTTTGTTTGTGTATCAGCTCATCTGAAATATTGCATGGACTCTGACGATCCTGTAGGAATGACGTAGTTTGGTGATATCTTTGCAGAGCACCCGAAGAAAGGACTTCAGCATGTTCAGAGCTCCTCACTGCCCTCCAGAGATACTCTAAGAGAAGTCAGAGATTTGGACCTGCTCGACAGTTGAAGAATGTATGTGCTTCTATGTGACAGCCTTTGGGAGAGCCTGATTCCTGGAAAGCATAAATTAGGCCTCTAGTCAGCAGTAGTGACTCATCAACAAGAGGCTCTGCCTTCAAGAATGTCTCAGACTCCCTGGTGTCTGGCAGGCCCGCACACAAATGCTGCAAACACCTTTATTTGAATGTTTTTGTAAACCTTATAGGTGGATTTACTCCCTTCTACTGAAAAACTGGACCAGAACCCAATCCCTCCACTGATTAAAAATCTTCCAATTTACAGCTAAATGTGTTTAAGATCAGTGTGCACGGGGAGTCAAGTAAAACCAGTAGAGGCACTTTGCAAGGTGTTTGGCCAGGCTCTTAGTTACAATGTTGAAAGCAAATGCTCACAAAGAAGAAAATGCAAATGGCAGGTCTGCTCAGGGGTCACTATCAACCTCCAGCACCTAGACATCCAGCAGCCTTTCCAGCTGCCACATCTGGGAATCTAGAGCTCTCAGCCTCACTCGGCCTTCCAAACAACTCCCCAGTTTCCATTTCTACTCCTGTGCCAGGTGTGGTACCAGCCTCAGGAGCTGATGACCTGATTTTCATCCCATCACTCCTCCCTGGACATCCCTTGAGCACCAGCATCTTTTAAGTGATACCTAAGATGATATGAAGGTGAGGAGCACCAGATCCAAGAAGTTCAGCATGCAGGCGGGAAGGAGCAGGGCAGAATGTGAAGGACAGGCTGTTTTCTGTCCTCCTGAGAGAGAAGGAGGAAATAAGGAAAGAACTGGAGAGGGAACAGGAGGGGTGTGAGAACTGAATGATTTATGTGCATATACACGTGAGAGAATGAGGGGCAAAGTTTCAAACTGGTAATTGGTTTGGGATTTTTATTGATTATAAATTGAAATTCCAAGCTGTAGTTAATAACCTGAGCCTGAACCGTAGCTCCTATACAGATTTGCTAGCACATCTCTATAAAATGTTGTGCAAGACAGCAGCTAGGCATAAATTCTGCAATGCTTATGATTTCCAGCATGTTACTTTCTATAAAGACCCTCCATTAGTATTAATTATGGTAGCAGACATAGATGTGAAATGCTGTTTGGAAGCATCTTTTCCAGCACTTTGTTTCCTGTAACCCATTTCCCACACCTTCTTTTTGGTTCTCAAATAAAATAAGTGGAAGAGTCACATGTGAAAGTGGGTTCAAAGACCTTTGATGCTACATTAATTTCAGTGCTTATTTCACTCTTTTTGCTTTGGAGATCATGATTTATACCCACGTCAGAAAGTTTAGGTTTAGGTTTGGGTCTGTGTGATTTGGGCTGAGTTTGCAATGCAGCATTTTGAGTTTATGGATATGTTCTTTTTATACAAAACGCTTTTGACTTGACAGGGCAGAAAAAGGGGGCAAAAGCACCCAAATGCTTTTATCTTCTCTTACACACGACTTCAAAAATAATATAATAATTTTCATTTTTAAGTGCACTAATGCCATTTTAATCATTTATTGAGCAACTAACATAATACAAAGGAAAGGATGAAATGGAATATTTGTGGCTGCGGAGACAGATATCATTATTCAAGAGTGGAAGCATGTGAAAGGGTAAAGGGGGTTTAAAGAGATACTCTTTTGTTGTACTTAACACTGATAAATGACATACAAGTCAGGATAACAGGGCAGAGCTCCTGTCAGGGAGACAATGATAAATGTGGAGCCTGGGACAGAAAGGTCCACTAAACAGAAATCTGTATATGACACGTTGTACATTTGATAGACTCATCTGCATCGTCTGACTAATCCACAAAGCATTTCTCTTTGCTCGAATTATGGCCCTCAAGCACATCTTGTACGATCACCAAGTTCATGTTTGTTCTCCCCTTTTCCTATGGCAGCAAAGATCAATTCCCCTTAATCATTGCAACATGCGAGGCTAAAAACAGTGGGGGAAAATGTCCTCATACAAATATAATTGATACTTATTTCAGGCTAATCATCGTACAATATGAAATAAAAAGCAGTCAGACCTTATTTATAATTGCTGCTGTCTCAGAAAAGAAATCTTCCTTTTAAAAAGATGCCCAGCATGTCTGTTCACAGAAAGGTCCGTTTAAGAGAAAACAAAATCCCCAACTACTTCTTCTGTGTGAATGAGACAGAATGTCTGTGATTCATGTGTTAAGCTTCATACATCCCATGCCCCAAGCACCGTGACCCACTCTTCTCAAATGTCCTCACATCAAAAAGGAAGACAGAGGAGAGGAGGCAGCCATAAAAGGCATTCACATCCACGAGAAGCAATTTTAACAGTTCACAAAGGAAAAATTCCAAGAATATGCTCATGTAACATTCACTGAACCCTCTTAGCAGATGACTAAGCCTCACGCTTTCAATAGGAGGAACGTGCATGAAGGGATAAGTGTGATATCAGGAGGTAAGAACACAAAGGAAGATTGAGTGAAAGTAATTCAGCAAGATTGGTGGAAGATTGGACGCTGATGGTCAGTCCCCTCCGGATTCCTTTAAGCACACAGACATTTCTACAGCACGTGCTATGGGCCCGACAGGCGTGTGGGGCTGCCAGGATCCAGGTGGGACCACTTTCTCCATTACAGCAGGTTAGGAATGCATTCATCTCATAGCATACCTGCCAGACTCACTATGTGCTGACAGCAAAAGGTGAGTCACAGGTGTAACACTGAAACCCACATTTCCAAACTATCCTGCTTTAAATCTACAAGAGACAAAGAAAGGCAACACATCAAGCCCTCCCTGTCTGCTGTCAGCACAGCAAGCCTACGATCCGCAGAGTGAACTCTGGCTCTGCTGTGTGCTGTGTCCTTTGCCTGTGGACCTCCTGTGTCCCACATAAACCAGAAGCAATGAGAGTAAGGAGGGCACTTGTTCTTAGTACCGTTTTTCTCCTTGTTGCAGTTCTTGCAGGGGGAAGGGCTGTTTACTCACCTGTGTTTGCACATGTATTCTGGCTGCTCTTCATCCTGTCAGCAAGCAGCAAGGGCCCGTATATTCACAAAAAGGTCAGCAAAATACCCCAGCAGATGGATGGGGCCCCCTTCAAACCATCCATTGCCATAACGTGGTGCCTTGATGCCGTAGCTAAAAGTGATTCGGTCGAAACAAACTGATTTGGGGAGGAAAGAGGGAGAAGGAAGGAGGATAGCATGCTGTTCCCCACATGCTGCTTTCTGTCTTAACTTGTTACCTTTAGTAATGCAAGTAACTGCATCTTGATGTGGAATTCTTCTGCCAGGCCCTGAAATCAAACAGTGTATTAAGATAGCAGCCCTCACCATCAGGGCTTGGAAAGTATGTTTATTACACATTTCTTCCATTAAAATCCATTTCTACAACTGAATTTGAATATTGATTTCAGGGTACAAGTTCAATTAGAATGCATAAAAAATGCTCTGCCTTTTCCTTTCTTTCACTGTTGCAATTACCTTTCTTGATATGAATGTAGAAAAGCTTTACTAAACTGTGAGCTGTTTGTTATGTATACCTGGTTTTTTTTCCTTTACTCCTGTAGTTTTTCAACAAAGAAAGGAAGAACTGATATAAACTCCGGGGGGATTTTTTGAAGTCTATTCAATAGTAATGTAAAATGCAAATTAAATATTTGTTCAATGTTTAGTCGTTCCTCGGAGACTAAATGAAATTCTTCATCATGACCTCTATGCCGACCTTCGCATCAAATTAGGAAGTTTTGGTGTTTAGGTAGAACCATGCACGTTGTCCCTGGAAGCAACTGGAAAGAAGAAATGAATATTTCACGGCAACTGCAATTTGTTCCAGGGATCTGTATTCATTTTGTGCCATATCTGCTCACTGAAGACTACAATTTACCTTTTTAGAATTTCATTTAATGATCTGACATTTGCGACACTTCCTAATTAATTCTGTCTCTGCCTAAGCCAGCTGTGATAAATATAACCTGTGCATACAGGATTACATTGTTGCGTTTAGAAAATACATCAGAGAAGAAAGGTGAATCTTCCATGATAGGAAGTTCACATCAGCTGTACCATAAACTATGCAGCTCTTGCTGCTAACCTGAAATAGCCAGCATGCTAAATAGTGTGAAGCGCTGTGCCACATGGGTCGGTATAAAGCCTGTTTACTTCTTCAGGGAACAATTTTAATGGCAAAAACTGTTTTTCAGCACGTGCAAGCAGTTATTTCTGAGCTTGGACTTGTAGGATGCTTGCTTACGAGGAGCTCAGTGCCCAGAGTAGTTCTCATCTCAGACACATTCACACAGAAGCGGTCAGCGTGAGGAGATTCAGCAGGCAGGCAGTGTGTGCAATGCCCTCGTAACACAGGGGGAACCTCAGGCTGTGTCCCATTGCTGGGCTAACTGAGGGACACTGCTTCTAAATGTCATGGTATGAAAACAGTCTGCAGCAGTTCAGTTTCATGTGCTACAAGATGTGCTTTTCCATCAAGGAGCAAAAATCTATAGAATGAGACTGTGACAGATCTTGAGCTGCTCATTGTTTTCTGTGTAACAGATCAAGCTGTAGAGCAAATAGTAATTGTAAAAAAGCTGGAATAAGTATAAGAGTTCTAAATTACTGTTTCTATGGTGACTTTAATAAATATCCTTTGGAAGATAAATTTAGATACCAAGGAACATAAATGCTTCCTGCCTTCTGTTCCAGACAAAAATAGAATCCTCTCTGCACCGCGATATGTTTCAGACACATTTGGCATCTCTTCCCCAGATTGACACTTTTTCTGGGTGATTTATCTTTTCACAGGAAGTAGAGGATGGGCTGTAAATATTAGTTGATGTAGTCTGGAAGAAATTGTGATTTGGCAAGAGGTGGCTTGTAATAACAGAAGTAGTCCTGATACAGAAAAGGAAAATACTGCAGCTGCAAATTGGACTTTGCAGGAACATTGTGAAATCCCCTCAATGGAGTTGTGAGCTGTAATGCCGGGCTGAAGTAATACAAAAAACATTTTTCCTTTCTTTCTTTTCCTCCTGTGTCTGCAGAACTAATGACTCGAGGTAAAGTTAGAGCTTTCATTTTTAACCAGAAATAATTGTTAACCAGAAAAATAACCGCCTCCGGCTGGAGTCTTCCATTTGAGAGGCAGCGGGAGCGAGCGGGGCTGGGAGCTCTCCTGCAGGTCGCGCTGGGTTTGGTTTCGTAGCGGAGGTGTCCCTCCAGTGGCTTGTCAAAAAAATGCAGCGTTAGAGAAGAAGTATTTTATATCACGACATGAAATGAGGTGTTCTCACGTCTCCCAGTGCTAACGACCCTTTATTACCTTAGAAACAACATCAGTATCGGGTGGGAAAATTAGGCTGAGATGAGTTCAGTTCATCCGATCAACAAGAAGCATGGCCATGTTCTCTTTAATGGAAAAGAAGAATGAAAGCGGAGATCCACCTTTATTTATCCTGTCATGTATTTACATCATCTCAATTGTCAGTAACAAACCCATGAGAATACTTTTCTTATCCCAAAGTTTATAATCAAAGGAAAAAAAAATAGGAAATATGGTAAATAATGAAAAAAAAGTATATTATTCAGCATAATATTTTTTCGTAGTCTGTGTAATATCAAAGCTGGCTTCTTCTTAAGTCTTACTGCAAAAGAGAATTGAAATAAGAGCTTGGAAGGCTGGTAATGATGGAGCTTGGCAGCTGTTTGCAGGATGGCTCTCCCAAGCCTGAGGGCCTGATGGAAGAATGTATTATGGGCTTTTGTTGAAAAAATGAACGGGTGGGTGATGGCACTCTGGCACAGAGTAACCACCTCGAGAGACAGCCAAAGCTGGTGTGAAAGGCAGGGAACCAGCCAAGGTGGGCCCTGAGAGGCTGTGTTCAGTGTAACTGAGAAGTGGTCAGTGGTGGTCTTGCAAAAAGAAAGGTGAGTGGTGACCCAGGCTTCAGAATGAGCCGTGGTGTCCTTGGCTAGTAGCAGAGTGAAAGAAAAGGACCTGCAGTGATCCAGGAATGAAACATGGATATCTGGAGGAGAGCTGTGTGTGTTGATGGGACGTGTTGGCTGTTAGAGAAGTCAGCATTCAAGAACTGCTGACTACTGGCTACATCTCAGTCAGGTTGAGAGCCTGGATGACCCAGAATTGGTCATGATTCCTTGATTAGGGAAGGATGCAGAAAGACAAGAGTCACTGGGAGGAAGGATGAAAAATTCCACCCAAAGTGATGGCTGCGTACCTACAAAGATATGTCAGGGTTTTAGTCCGAATGGGAAAGGTAGGATTCAGCTCATGCTTAGTATAGCTTTCTGCCAGGGTAACAGGAATCAGGGCATAAGCCTCTTCCCCGTTCTCACTGATTTTTACAGCACTCGATTTTTTTTTCCCATTAAATGTGAAAATAAAAGTTTTATAATCTTTATTTTATGGATGTGATTTATTTTGCTGTAGAGCTGCTTAATTCTCTGCCATATCGGGAATGACATTTGCCGTGGATGCCAGCCAATAAGTTTGTGAAAGTTTTCTGGTTCCCTGGAAACCCTCCCTAACATCCCACCCTGCCTGAAGTTTAGACAATGACACATCTCAGCGTTACATACTTCCCATGCTTCAGTTCTGAAAGGATTTTTCCCTTTTGCATATGAAGATGATGTGACATAGCCTAGATTGGCTTTTGAGACATTCTTGACATGCTCGAGATGCTCCGTGTTTAAGAGAAATGTTTATTTTACAGTTCACAGCCAAGGGCAGCTGGCCTGGCTCAGAATCCATTGACTGCATTGGGAATTGGCTCTGGCTGATATTAGCTGCCCTGAGCCCGCCAACACATACATGACTGACCAAAAGCATAAACCTGAGAACTGGGGGAATTGTGCTGCCAGCTAATAAAAAAATAAAAATAAATTAAAGAGAAAAAAAAGAGCTTATTAGATAAAACAAAAAGAATGATGTTTGGCGTTCAATTCTAAGAGGATTTACCTTCACCCAAGCCTTAACTGGTTTAGAGCACTGCCGAAATGTGGATCTGGGCCCCAGTCCAGTATTGCCTGGGAAGAGGATGCACAAATCAGTATCGCTGGAGACCAGGCTCCAGCCTAAGAGACCCAAGCAAAGGATCAGCAAGCCCCTGTGGCTGCACTTCCACAGTCCAACAGTTGAAATTGGAATGCAAGTTGCTCTACTGAAGTTAAAAAAAAAAAGAAGTTTAATAACTAATAATAACATAATAACGTTCTAAAGGCTCTCTCTACATGTAGACAAGTCTTGCAGTGTTTCCTGAGGCTATGAGGGAGACTTCCAGCAGATTTCCAGATTTTTTTGCGCTGTCTCCTATTTGCAGAGCAGCTGTTTCCTCCAAAATAAGTGGGATTTGCTCCTGCTGGCTTTATCCCTTTTACACATAAAATAACATGGGTAGAACAATAACAAACAGATGTGATGTATGATATATCATAAAATCTAACAGCGACATCTCTCTCCAGCCCAGGAGGGTTATTTAATTTATCAGGTTTAACGAGTGTTCAAGCAGTTTATGACACATACTGATTCATGCAATCTAAATGCAGCTATGTCATTAATATCATATAAATCTTTTTAAGCAAGAATCTATTCTTTCATGCCAAAAAGAATGGTATCTGTGCTACACCAAGGCCGTGTGCTTCATCAAATAAATTCAATTGGGATTAGGCTAGTGATTTCAAATAAAATTATTCTGTACTAAAAGCAAGTTTATTATTTTCTAGTATTAGTTCTGTTCCTGAGCTCTGTTAGTAGGAGGGTGCTGAAACTGTGCAAAGAGTAAGAAACCCAGCAGACAGATTGGGCTTCGGGGGTGCTGTAATTTTATTCTCCATTTGTGAAATCTGTGTGCAGTTGTTAGTAATAAAGGCCATACATAACACCTATTACAGGAGACAGCACAGGACTTAAATTAATAATATAGTGCAGGGTCAAGGTCAAAGAGCATTTTGATAGCTAAATCATCAGCGTTGTTTTCATGCACATATATGTCTCGTCCCCAGCCATACGTTATTTTGAAATAGCCATCTATACATCACTAATGGACTGATGAGAGCTTCTGGCAATGCTCCAAAAGATGTAAAGTGCAAATCACAGTTGGGAACTGGCAGATTTCTAGTTTTATTTTTAGTTTTTAAAATACGAATGGAATTTCTGGGGGTGAGAAGGATACCAGTAAAATATTTCCCAGGCTTCAGAATTATCGTCCTGAAACAATTCAAGTAATGCTTTACAGATCTGCAAAATCCCAGTCAAGAAATTTTAAAACAGGAAAACTAGGCAAGGTAGGGATGATGGTCACTTTCCTTACAATATAAATTGATACTCACATGTTTATTTTGAAAGCTTATCTTAATCGTAATAAAATGTTTGAAGGTAAGTGTATAAAGTCATAAAGATATGGAACGCACTTTAAATGATACTGCGCAGTGAATGGTTACTACAGCTAGCCTTGATACAGCCACGTGTACATCAGCAGCATCCTTGAGTACAATTTGATAATATAGTAGTCCTCTACTGAGGCAATTTTATTTAGAAGTTGTGATGCAAATTTAAACTATAATGAAATCTTAACTTCAGAATAAATTACCCATTTTAACTTGGGCAAGTCACTTAGGATTAGATTTTCAAGCAGAACATGGTCACTCGAGTGCTTAAGAAGAGCACTGTCATCAGTCAGCCACCTCAAGGCTTGGTGTCAAGAGAAGGTAAGCTGACCTCATGAAGTGTTGTAGGGGAAGGGGTTGAGAAAGCCTAGCTCTATAGGAAGCTGTCCTATGGGGAGAACTCCTTATTAAAGGTAGGCATGGAGATCATCTACCATTTTTTTACATGTGACACCTAGAAGGCAAAGGTACTGCTGTAGGCAGATAGAGCCCATCGCACAGTGCTCACAGCTCCCAAGGGCTGGAGGAGCCTTGCTCAGCAGGTGTGCCGTTGGCTATATTGTAGAGCTGAAGCTTTTCCACACTGCGTGAAATCCTAAAATTGCTGTTTTAAAGATGACTGGTTATTATCCTGAGCTGCTGCCCATGGAGCAATTCCTAAAGGGTGTTACAGAGCCATGCTGGAGCAGCTCCTAAAGGATGGGCCCCATGGAGTGGACCCATGTTGGAGCAGTGCTTAAAGAATTGGAGCCTGTGGGAAGCCCACCTAGGATCAGTTGGGGAAGGACAGCATCCTGTGGGAGGGACAGGGGAAGAGAGGCGATCGTGGAAGAAGGTCAGTGATGAAGTGTTTGAGACTGACTGCAGTCCCATTTCCCTGCACCACTTGGGAAGAGGAGGTAGAAGAGGGTGGATGAAGGGATGGTGTTTGTAGACTGGGCAGGAAGGCTTTCAGCTTTGGCATCAAAATTGCTATTCTATCTCTTCGTTTTATGCCCACGGAAAGGAGATAACACTTTTTCCCCAGCTGTTGATAGAGTGGCAAGGAAAAAAATTCTAGAAGTGGCAAGGGCATTATAACTAAAAGCTGGATAAATAGAGACAATTTACCTCAATGGTTCTGAATCTGAGGCTGAAACAGAGCAGGAAAATTTTGTCTGTCTAGAATGAATGACTTTGAGAAGAGTGAAAAGCCTAGAAGCAGACTCCAAATTAAAACTATATTTTTCTCTCTTCGGAGGAAAACTGGTTAAAACACAAAGCAGAGGGTAGGAGTGGGACTGAATCGCGGTGTGACAAGGAAGGACCAGGCACTGAACACACCCCGCACCAGCAAGTCTGAAGACACACGTACCCAGTTATACTGCCCTAACATGCTTTACTACAAATCAATCACCAGAGCCTCATAATAGAATCATGGAATCACTGAGATTGGAAAGACTTCTGAGATCATCAAGTCCAACCGTCCACCTACCACCAATATTGCCCACTAAGCCCCTCAGTACCAATTTTACAGGCATTTCTTGGACACCTCCAGGGACAGTGACTCCATTACCTCCCTGGGCAGCCTGTTTCAGTGCTTGACCACTGGAGAAGTTGCTGTTCTCTCTCGGAGAATTTTTTCTTAATATCCAACTTGAAATTCCATGGCAGGAAATATTATAAAGAAAGGGATGCACCAAATGGAGGTGAGCCTCTGAAAGCTGTCATCATCCCAATCTGTAAAGCTGTAGGAATGAAGAAGAGAGCTGGAGCCGAGAGGAGATGGGGAGTGAAAGGACCTTACAGAAGGAGAGGCTGAGAGCAATGAGGTCCCTTATAACAGTGCTGGGAATCATACAGAAGTGATTAATTAAGCCACTCCTCATGATGCTTTGAGCCAACCATACACTTCAGGAAAGATGCAGTTTGAAAAGATGAAGGTGTGAGTAATGAGGAAAAAGAAAGAAAAAGGATTTTTAATAAAGAATCATCCATTTGTAGTCCATTCACAATTTGCCAAATCTCTGCTGCTCATACCCAGAGCAGTGCTGTCCTACAGCAGTGGGCAGGCGGCTTGGTAGGCACGTGTGGCACTCTTAGCATGGAGCTGCTCTGCTAGCAGGCTTATGCCACGCTGTCACGGCACAGCTTGTGCTAATGTGAGTGTGCTCAGAGCACGCCTGGTATTTTTGGAAGCCTGAGGCAGACTCAAAATAGCTGAGCGCTGATGTGTCTGGGATGGGGATTAGGAGGCTGGACTCATAGTAGCAGGCCATGCAGCCCCAGGAGCTGCTGTCAGTGTTCTACCCATGCCCCACTGTCAGTACAATCTGCTTGGTAGTCTCATAAACTAAGCCAGAGGCAAAATACACGCTCTGTGGAGTCAAACAACCAGCCTTGAGTATCTGTGGGAGGCCTGGCCATTCCAGCTCCTCATTTTGCTATGAGTGGTCCTCCAGACATCCTTCACAGCAGCCATTTTGTCACCACCCACATCCTTCCCTTTCTCCAGCCAGGCCAGCTCACCTCCAAATCCAGCAGCGTGCTGCGTTGGTCTTTACAGATTTAAATCCTTCACACTGCCTTGGGGCCAGTTTTATAATTGTGAAAGCTGACAGACCTAGAAGGAGGACATAGGCGTTGGTCCCATTGCAAAGACATTACCCTTAGGGCCTGTATTCAATTTTTTTTTGCTTCCAATCTTTCCACAATTGGAAATGAAAAGAAAAAAAAAAAAATAACCCTTTTTCTGTTGAAGTTGCTGGAAAAATCCAGTCCATGCATGCTTTGATAGGAGACAGTCTAATCCTCTTCTTGCTTGAGTGGTCTCTCCAATTTCTGCCGTGGAGCTGACAATTCCCCTTGGGTTTATGGTGAGGGATTTTTTTAGACGATGACTCTCTTTTTTTTTTTTTTTTTTGCTCTGTTGATTTTACCTCAGGGGAAATCACTGAGAATTTTTTTCCACAAGAAATAGCTTCTCCTTATTTATTTAGATAAGCTTTCTAATTCCATTAAAGGTAGCTGTTTTGGGGGCCTTTTTAAATGTTCCTTTGTTTGCTCTGAATTCTTGAGATCTTGCAGCATCTCCTTACACTAGTTGGTTGGGCCAGTCAGGGTTACATTAGGCCTGTCTAGCAAGTGGGGTGATATATTTAAGGCCCTTGCAGAGGACAGTTACAGGTCTGTTCTAGTTCAGCAGAGCTGAAGGGAAGCCAGAAGAGAATGGGTGACATTGCTTCTGCATTAAACCATGCCCCAGAAATGTGAGTACCTGCAATTGGCCGGTTACAAATGCAGAAGATAAATAATTGAAGGAGTTGAATAACATTCCTGTGATGGATGTGCAATTTTTTTTCTCTAAAACAGGAATATTTATTCCTATAGCCCTGCTCTATGTCACATTCAGGAGTCACAGACACAGCACAGGAACAGCTGGATAAAGATTTAGAAGCTGAATAATGCCAAAGGCAGAAGTGTGTTGCCATAGCAGTTCCTCCAAACACCATTTAAACCGTTTGGTTTTGTTTTCTCTTGACAAATATGGGATAAACTAATTACATTGCTTTTTCAGATAGGAAGTGAAATAAAACCCCTTATCTCTGGGAAAGCCCTCAGATATGACTGTAATTATACAAATACTTGCACTGCAAATACCATTAGGGCAAGCAATGAGAGCAGAAGGGTGGAGCGCAGCACTCGGCAGATCTCCCCATCTCCACTTCTGGTGCCTCTAGGTTTCAGGGAGAAGCAGAAGTGTGTTATCTCAGTACTGGGAGGAAGGGAGAGTGCACTGTGGGGCTCAATTCAATTTTTGTAAGCTACGAGATTGTTTAATCTTGCTCGATGTTATTTCTCTGTGTGCTCTCTTTATGAAATGGCACAATTGAGGTGCTGCTCTGAAGAATTAATGAGCTAAATGGACTGAATGAAGTGCAAAAGAAAGGGATTAAATTGCCTTATTTTATACACAGGGACCCAAATGAACAGCTGGTTGGTAACCATTTTAGGACTGACTAAAGAATACAAGAACAGATTCAAGAACTACCTGCAGATCCCCCAAGTCCCAGGCTACTCATTTAACCATGAAAGCCTTCTTCTGAAGAACAGTCAGGCTAGCAGTGTGGCCATGAATCACACATCAAACTGCCCCGAGTAATATAATATGCAATGCCCAAAGCTAGGAATCGGAGAAAACCAAATCTTCTCAAGAAGAAATTGTAACAGACTTTTACAAAGTAGATAAATATCAGGCTGATGAGCTGGGAAATTCAGCTGTATCAAAAATGAGGAAACTTACAATACATAAAGATCTTGGCTGATGCCTAATAAAGTTTAAAAGGCTGTTTAAGAACAGCCTCAACCTGACCTACGCAGTAAGGATATCATTTCTAGAAACAGAAATGATAGTAGGATTTGGGGGTTTACTGTGTGAGCATCTGAGCTAATCAGTAAAGTGCTCCATGTTTGGAGCAGTACAAATTAGTTGGCAAGGACTGCTTAAAGGTAATGTGAGTAGATGGGATTTTTTAACCGTTGCACTGGGAAGGATACATCATGATGTAATTCACTGAATATCAATATCTACTAGGGCAAATAACACAGCAAAAGCTAGGGCTAGATTAATGTTTGGTTAGTTGCATTCAGAAAGGCATTGTGCACTCCAAAAGGAATAGGAAAGCCATTTCGGGATCTTTCATATAAGGTACATCCTAGTAATTTCATCATTATGGTAATTTCATCAAATTATGGCCCAGTTCTGTGGGAGCAACGTATTATTTCTAGTATTTGGAAATTCTGTTCCTAGGCAAAATAAAATATCCTTTAAGAGTGAGATTCAGTGATATACATGGTACTAACTTATTTATGATAAATATATGAAGCAATAAATGAGTCCAGAGTTTTACCTCAGTCTGCGTTCACAGAATTGCAGGGGTTGCAAAGGGCAATCATTGAGAGATCATTGATTGAGCCCAACCCCATTGCTGCAGGGGCTTCCTTACAGTAGGTCACACAGGCTGGTGTCCAGATGGATCTTCTCCAGAGAAAGAGACTCCAAAACCTCTCTGGGCAGCCTGTTCCCGTGCTCTGTCACCCTCACTGTAAAGAAGCTCTTCCACATGTTTGTGTGGAACTTCCTACGGCCTGATTTTTGGCCATTACTCCTTCGCCATATCACTGTGCTCCACAGAAGAGTTCAGCCTCATCCTGCGCTTCAGACATTTATAAACACTGATCAGATTCCCTCTCAGTTTTCTCTTCTCCAGACTGAACAGCCCCAGGTCTCTCAGTCTTTCCTCATAGGGGAGATGCTCCAGGCCCTTTATCATCCTTGTTGCCATCTGCTGGACTCTTTCTAGGAGATCTTTTTTGAACTGAGGAGTCCAGAACTGGATGCAGTGTTCCAGATGTGGCTTCACCGGGCAGAGCAGAGGGGCAAGATCACCTCCCTCAGCCTGCTGACCACTTTTCTTCTATGCAGCCCAGGATATGGCTGGCTTTCTGCACTGCAAGGGCACACTGCCGGCTCATGTCCAGCTGCCATCCACCAGTACCTCCAGATCCTTTTCAGCAGGGCTGTGCTCTATCCTTACGCTTACCAGCTGGTACTTTTAGCAGGGCTTGCCAACCCAGGTGCAAGACTTGGCATCTGGATTTGTTGAACTTCATGAAGTTCACCTGGGCTCACTGCTCAGCCTGTCCAGGCCTCTCTGGATGGCATCCCATCCCTTGGTGTGTTGACTGCACCACACATCAGGGCCTCCTTAATCCCTTTGCCTATGAGAGGCACAAAAAGAGGACTCAGCCCGCAGTTAAGCTGCTTATTTACTACAGACAGGAAAGTAGGAACAGCTTCATAGAAAGACAGCTCTAGGTAATGTCTTGCACAGCTATTGGGCAAAGCAGCTCTGCTTCCCTGCAGTTAAATTGGTCTGTGTTTTTTCGTTCTGTCAGTATTGTGGAAATTAACAATAAGTCCTCAGCGCTGGCCATCATCTCCCAGTGAGTGCGGGGAGGTGAGAGCAGGTGCTCAACGGTGTTCCCCCTTTCTCTTCCTCCTTCCTCCAGCTCCTCTATTCCCCATGCTGCATCCTTCCCTGCCAGCACAGCTTCACACCTGCTCGACCATGTTCCAAACAGGCAGCGAACTTTAAAAACAGATGTTTTCTTTATCATCACCTTCAGAAAAAAATCTTAATAAAAGTGGATATTAATACATATACATTTAAATAACTCAGCAGCACTGAATAAACAGCCTTCACACTCCAAATGTAGAGGCATTATTTCATGAAAGCAAGCACTCTGACTGCAAGACACAGACCGCTATCGATTGCCAGTCTCATAAATCACATTTATTTTCCAAATAATAGGAAGATTCATTGTTTTCTGCCAAGCAATGTCACCTGGTAATAGGAGCCAGTCAAAGCAACAGTAATTTTCACACCATAAAAACAGTATCAAGTCGTAGTATCATCGAGTAGGATGAATGCTATTGATCAGGGGGGAAATAAATAAATAAAACAGGAGACAAAAGTAAAGAAATTAAGTGGTGATGTATAGATGTGCAATGAAAAGTCTGTTAACATTTCCATTATTCAGCTTCCCTCCACAAGACCAAAAAAAATAAAAAACAGCGAAAAGGTCCCACCCTGGCTGCAGCTTATCAACATGAAAACAGCCCCAGAGAGTTCAACTGAATTGGCTTTTCTCTGCCGCACAGAGACACAGGACTGAGGGAGTGGGGCTGCAGAGGAGTCACCACCAGGGGAAAGCACAGAGCGATGGGGCCACAGCTACTGCTGGGGTTCACTCACATGCACAATAAATGGTGCTGTGAGAGAAGTTGAACATACAAATTCCTATGGTCAGAATTCACCCAAACACATACTAAAAACAAGCAAACAAACAAAAATCCTGAAGGACCCTGTTTGCTGCTTTTTTATTTTTTTTGAATGTCATAGAATAGAATCTTAGAATGATTATAGTTGGAAAAGACCTCTAAGATCATCTAGTCCAACCATGCACCTACCACCAATATTGCCCTCTAAACCATGTCCCTAACTACCACATCTATACACTTCCACATTATTCCTTCATACTGTTAGCTCTTTGGCAGCAAAAGGTGATGGTATCACTGTTGTATCTAGTTGAAGTCAGCAGAAAGTAGCCCTAAAATAAAAGCATGTCTTCTCGGCTTGGAGAACCACTCTTGACCTGATGACTCCCTTTTTAAATTGACCCGTGGCAACAACAAGCTGATGACTGCTCTGGGTGGAAAATAGGTTCTGAAGCAACTCATTATTAGCAACTTTAACAAAACATTGCTACACCACGGACCTAAACCTAACAGCTAACTAGCCTAGGAAAAACTTAGTAATCTCTGCATGAACCAGTGTCGTTTCATAATTGTTCTGGTAGAAACATCTTTAGCTCTTCAGCTTTCTCAGCTGACACATCACAATAAAACATGATATGAGGTGACTCACTGCCATCGTGTTCTATCACACCCCATCTCCTAATGCAACCTGAGTCTTGCATTACACACTAGCTGAATAATATTTTCCTAAGCATTCATGATAGAAAAATCTGTGTTTCCAAGGGAAGTCATTGCGTTGATTAAAAAATCGCCACCAGTGCACCTGAATTCTGATGAGAAAGAAGAGATGTTGGGCTCAGGTACACACAAAAATGCTCCTGCTGACCACAGCAGGGCTGTTACAGGAGCAGAGGCACTGCAAGCAGAAATCCTGTTGCTCAGCTTGTGTCTTGCCTGGTTGGGCAAACATGATGGCTGAATGTGATGTTCTTATGGGTCTTTTCCAACCTTCGTCATTCTATGATAATCATAAAGTGGAGAGGGATCTAAAGCAGAGTTGCAGAGCTCTAAAAGCATGAGAGATTCTGATACAAGCTTTTGGGGGTTGGATCCAGCTAGGCAATGGGCCAGCACTGACTTTGCACTTTAACAATCATTTGATCTCCTGCACCCTCCCATCTCTGTAAATCCTCCCCTACCATCATGACTAACTGCCCAGCTGATTAAGATTTCCCAGATGAAACTGGTGACCCTAAAACCCAGTGAGTGAATGCTTGAATGCAGCCTTCCCTGAACAAAATGTGCTGAGAATAGGGATGATCTCAGCTCTGATTTCCACATCTGGGAAATAACATCTGGATAGGGGACAAAATGAGTTTGAAAGGGGGAAAGCTGTGCGACATGCAGTGCTGCAGAAATCAGGGATATGCACACCATCAGCCACTAGGGACTGCTAGATGTTGTGGGTGGGAAGGAAGGGGAAGGTGTGAGAAAGAGGAACTCTTTACCCAGAGAGCGGTGAGGCCCTGGCACAGCTGCCCAAAGAGCTGTGGGTGCCCCATCCCTGGAGGTGCTCAAGGCCAGGTTGGATGGGGCCCTGGGCAGCCTGAGCTGGTGGGTGACAACCAGCCTATGGCAGGGGGTTAGAACTATATGATCTTTAAGGTCCCTTCCAACCCAAGCCATTCTATAGTTCTATGACCAAGCACTGGGGATACCAGCATGGCAATGAGCTCACATTGAGCTTAATGGGAAAATCAGGTGTAGTGTGGAAAAGGTGAATGAGAATGTGGTGTTCCAAATCTCTTCTAAGGAAAGGATGGAGGAAGGGAGAAAGCCAAAGGGAGAGGTTTAAAACAAATGCAATCTCCCTTCTCCCAGCAGATTCCTTGCCGTAGGACATTGTGTTCATTATGCAATTTCCTAGGAAAATGGAAATCAATGCAAACAAAAATTAAGCAACCAAAAAACAACATTTCTAGATCCAGGAGCCTCTGACATTGAGTGCCACAGCTGGGAAAATATTGCAGTGAAGTGTTATTACGTGCTTAGCCTGTTCTCGTGCTCTCCTCTAGGCATCCACCATTACTCACTAACAAAGGAAGGCCAGTGGGCCAGGGAGGGAACAAGTCATTTTTGTGGGTGTAAAACATGACTCACGGTGCTGGGCAGGACCTGGTGCTGGTTACCCACTGACTTGGATCCAAAAGCAGCGTAGCCCAGGTTGTCATAACACTACTGGTACAGCAGGTTGTGGCTTGTATCTGCTGCAGGATCGAGTCATGCACCTTTGGTGCATGTCCGCTCCGGGTGCTGTGGAAAGAGTCTACTTAGTGCTCCTCCATGGCTGCTTGAAGCTCATTAATGCTCTGAGTGCTCAGTTAATTACAGGAGCTTCAACCTCTCTCTCGGTCTCACATAGCAGTATGCAACCAGCATTGCTCTCTTAGCATATTAAAGCATCCAAGGCTGTCCAACATCCAGGCAGAAATATGTATTTCTTAAATTTTATCTTTATACATTACTGAGATAGGAGACAGAAGTTGGGCCTGGTGATCCCTATGGGTCACTTCCAACACAGGACATTCTGTGGTTCTATGAGATGTGTTCTCCTACTAAGTGATCAACCACTCTGTACTGTAAGCTTTCATCTTAAACTCTTCAAAGCAAATTCTGTTTTTTAAATTAAGGAAATTCTCCCAAGCCTAACTCTTTAATATTGGGATAATGTAAAAACACTTTCCATATCACAACACATTGCAAGCACTGGCAGCCTACAGGAGAAGCGAGCCACTCTGCATTGACCAAAGGATGAGCACTTCCCAAACAAGGGATGGAAAAAATGATGTGAGCTCTGTAAGTAGAAAGGTGCATGTGCATGCCAATGGAAACAACTCTGAGGAGATGCAATCAAGCCGTGCAGTGAGGTATTGTTCCCTCTTTGGGGAAGTTTTAGGAAATCTGTGATCACTTCCAGACAGACACAGAGGTGTCTTCCTGAAATCAAAGTATTCAGACTCACTATGAGAACGTGCCTTTATTTTCCCACGACACTCACTTTTTGGGCTGGCTTTGCAGTGACAACATGAGGCATCCTGGAAGAAGGAAGTTCTGAGGTGCTACAGTTCAGGATATGCAAAATATGTGAGTGAGTCGTCTATTCCTTGTGACAAGAGCAATGAGGTAACCTAACCCTGCACACGGAAGCATCCCCCCCAGAGCAGCTCAGCACTTCGGCAATGCTTATCCTGCTGTCAGTAGCTAACAGCTGCTGTCAGAGGGCACCAGCAAGGTACTTAGCAAATCTGACACTTCCCAATAACCCACCCAAGCCTTTTCTGCTGCAAAATCTTGTGGGAAGCCAAAGCACATGGACACAAGGCAGCTGAATCTGTTACTATTTCAAATATAAGCATTTTTTTAAACCTGAGCATCTGTAGACCACTCAAAGCTCCCCACTTTCAATCAGCAGAGAGGAAATTTGCCTTGCCTTGCTTAGAGCTCTCAGTGCTACAGGTAGAAATGGGCAGAGTTCTGCAAATAGGGATAAAAAGCCTCTGAGGATCTGATTCCAACCCACACATTGGGAAGAGAAGAATTAAATATATTTAATCATGCATGGTGCTACCACTCCCCCTGTCAACATAAGAATTACGGCGAAGGGAGAAAGATGCTTGACAGGAAAGATGGAGTGAGAAGGAGAACATTGAAATATGAGCTAAGTTTGAACATACAGAGGTGGTGAAGGGTCGGAGGACAAGGTGGACGAGGAGCACTGAGGCCCCTGGGTTTGCTGGGCACAGAGCAGTGGAGCTGAGGGGAGGGCTCATGGCCATACAGCTCCTCACAGGGAGTGGAGGTCAGCACTGAGGTGTGCTCTCTGCAGCAACAACAGGGCTTGAGGGAATGCATTTTTTTCAGGGTACCTGATTTCTTTCCAGAAGGAGCAACTTTGAGGTGTGTTATATCAGTGACCACATACATGAACCATGAGATGGCTCTGAAATGTAGGGAAGAAGCAGCTAAGCCAACATAGAAAGCTGGGGTTGTCTTACCTTTAGGAGTGGTGCTTCCAGGTCTGAAGGCTGCCCCGGTACGATTGTGGTCTGGGCAAACAACTTGAAAGCACATTTTTATCAGTTTGACACCTATTCTCCCCTAGATCATTAAAGATCAAAGTCTTGCCAAACCACAGTTCAAAGAGCAGGCTGTGCACATCTCTAAAAGGTGTGGAAAAAAAACCCTGAATTTAAACCATTTTCATAGCGGCAGGAGCAGGAACCTTTATCTCTCGCTGCTTTGCTTGTTTGTGATTGTGTCCTCCACCTGAAGGAAGATAAGACTGTTTTGTTTTCAGTGTATCATCTTAATTATGCTGTTTCTCGGCTCACTGTGTATTCTTCACCCGTATCATTTAACTTTCTCATGGGATACTAAAAGGGATTGAAAACACCCTGTGTCTCTGAGCCCCAGCGTCTGCTCTGTAGCAAATCCTTTTGCAACACATTTTATACATTGCACCAGGTCTGTTTCTATCCTCAGCTCTTCCATGCGAGTGTTGTTGGATGGTCAGGAAATCTTTGCCTGCCTTTCATAATCCATTTATTCACACATCACTCGTGGGCCAATGCTATCAGTGGTGTCATCTCACAGCCACCTGCATTTTCTAGCCCAGACAATACTTAAAGTAACTGTACCACCATGCGGCCTTCAGCTTTGGCAGAGGGATGCAAAGCCCTCATGTATGTGCCTGCTCAGACCCAGACCTGTGTCCGAGTTGCCCTACAACCCAGCATGTCGGAAAACCCAAGCTGGTAATGCTGCTCTATGGCACTCTGTTGCCTTTCAGTTAATATCCAGAAATAACCAGGCTGAAGGAATCATGGCCCTGGGCCCACGTTTCTTAATTTCTGGGCAAGCTTGGGCAGATTCTAGGTAGTTATAAGGAAGATGGAGCCCATAATTCCCTCCTCTGGGGATACTGTGTTTCCCAGGAGTTTCTCTCTACACCTTCTGTGATAAGGATGCTCTCAAAGCAACGGCATCCCAAGGTTGGACAGCCATTAATGGGGAGACCTACACTTCACTAAGGACTCAGGCTTCCTAACCAACTTCCTACCAACAACCTGTAGGTCTCATAGCTACGTAAAGCTCAGACCTCGTTCAAGCCTAATGCAGTCATAGGAGTCAGGCATACATTTACGTACCTAAATCCCAGTCTGCTCCAACTCTTCCAGAGACATTCTTGATCCAAAGCCATGCTGTTCTGTGATACAAGGCTGCTCAGAGCATGGGGACAATGTGGGGAGACAGCCCTAGGCTGGTGTCACTCTCCCTTTCTCATCTCTCCTGCTTTTCCACAACATGCACCATTTTCCTCAGGAAAAAAAAGCACTCTGACAGCTTAAAACTGACATACCTGTTGGTGGGGACTCCTCCCAAAATGCAGAATGAGATTTAAATGGGATGTAATTCAAAGTGCTGTGTACTATTCAGTATGACCCTCATACAGCTAACATGCAAGCCCCATTTGATGCATATGGTACTATGGCAATGTATCAAGGATAAACCCTAGCTCTCCAGTATCAGCCATTTGACATGGGGTCTGTATCAAATCGCTCATGGATTCAACAAGAGCCATCATGGGGCTGTGAGTATTTTATTCAGGTGGGCTTTCTCTTTTGTGCCTACAGCTTAAACCATAACTGAAATTAAACATGAACGTCTGGTGTCAGCTCTAGTCTACATTACAGTGCAAGAGGACAAAGTATAAAGGAGAATTTTCTTTATTTTTAAATATTAGTAACACTGCACAAAATGAAAAAGTGATACTTAAGTGACAGAAAACTGATACTCAGGCTTATTTCATATTGAGCTTAATTTAAACACCCTAACAGTTCATTTATGGTTATATGTTTGCGTAAGGTTACATTATGTCATGTATTTGAAGCTAAACTGCTCAGTACCAGGCACAGAATTTGTTATATCAAACCATGCTAAAATGCAGACTTGATTTTTCTGTTTAGCTCCTTCCTTACACCATTATATGCATTGCTCTATTAGGATGAGTGAGTTTCTCCAAGAACTGCAGACTTTCAATATTGCCAGGTGTAAGTCTGTTACATCAACAGCGCATTGGCGAGAGGAGACACAAGGAACAACACAAAACCATGGGCTGCTAACTCCCACCTGGAGGTTAAGAGAGGCAACATATTGACAAGAAACATGCAGGTAAATGCTTTAGGCAACAGAAGGGCTTTGTACAAACTAGAAGGTTAAGGGAAGCAATATATCATGCACATGAGAGAATTATGGGAAGCAAGGAAGTAACCTAGCCAGAAAATGCAGATTTCCTTTAAACTGAAGACACGTTTTCAAATTAAAAAAAAAAAAAAAAAAAAGTCCTGCAATAAAAGTGACACAGAATGCTTTCATACATAAAGATGCGAGTTCTTTGCAGAAACAACCTGATAAAATCTTACACGGATTCTGAAATATGTTCATTATCTAAAATCTACTCAGCAGGAAGAGCAGTTGTAAAGTGGCACTTAGGTCATTTGTCTCTAGTTTCTGAGAGCAAAATTTTAAAATAAGGAATGATTTCACTAAATGATTCATTGGGAGTCAACCACAGTTGCAGAAATCAGTAGGAGTGCTTACGGACCATAATTACGCCAAGTTTGTTAAAACCAAAGGATGCAACTTCATCATACACTTTAAAATGAAGGATCATTCCGATAGCGGGGACAAACCTTTGCTGCCCTGCCTGGGTGATAAAAAGAAAAAAACATTGAAGTCATTTATTAAGTTTGCATAAATTACCATATGAGAGAGCTCACGTCTCAGTCCTACCCCCAGTGATGGAGGGAACAGGATTGGTGCTTTACTCTTCTTCCAGCAAGCCTGCTGGTGATGCTGGGGGTGACTGAACAAACAGGTGTTTGCACAACCCTCTGTATCCCACAAAACAAATTAATTCTAGGCAAGGGGAACTTCAGTCCCAGGAAAGGAAGAGGTACAAGATTCTGTAATACCCTCCAATCTTCAAACATAACACACTTCTAACCACGATCAGCCCCGTCCAAACTCCTTAACCTGACTGGCAAGAAAGCCACTCCGTGAAAACTGAAAAGAATAATATAGTGCAATTTTAGTACAGTCTTAAACATGAGTCACTTCCTTACTAGCAGTGTGAACAATTGAAAAATATACACAGAAGAGGTGTGCTCAAATGTAACGTAAGTTGCCGTTTTAATAAAGGGATTGGCATAGCAGAGATGTCCATTTTAGTAACTCCCTTTGGTTGACTTCTTCTTCTTCTGTTCCTCTCTCTGCTTCTGCTTCCTCCTCTTGCTGCCTTCTTTGTATCCTAAGGAAACAGGGCTTGTGAAACACCATGCACAGTATCCATGGCCTTTTCTATCTATCAAAAGCACACATTCTCTGAATGGTTTAAGGAGTCTTAAAGAAAAGATCTGGCTTTCCCATTTTCGTTGGTTTGTTTTTAAATCATCTGTTCTAATAGGATAGAAAGAAAACCGCATCTGTCTTTGAAGTCTGAAAATACCTGAGAACTTTCAAAAGACTTCAAAGCCATTCAGGAAAAGCTTCAAAATCAGAACACATGCAAACCCAGTATGATTTTCCGAACGGAAGCAATAAGACTTACACAACAGGAGCCATTTCAGTACTGGTGTTTCCTGCCCACAGGAGTTAAAGAGTTACCACAATATTTGCATTTCCATTTAAAGAATAGGGAATGCTGAGAACTCTGAGCAAATAAGGTGCTCTGTGTTTACCAATATGCATTTTACATGCAGGTCATCATCCTGCTCATGCTTAACAATGCACCATAGGCTATACTCTACTGCAGCTCATGGAAGCATTATGTTCAAGCAACACTTGCTACTGGTTCGATAGGCACAAGCTTCCAGCCACGTGATCATCATCCCAACACTGGTTTTCAACCTAGAGAAATGCATGGAGAACAGTTCCTGCTCTGCATCATGTCCTCTCCTCCAAGTTTGCAGCAAAGCGCAGCCTTGCCAGTACTGTGCTGGACCAGCACCATATCTACCAAGTGCACTTTGAAATCTCAACCTAGAGGTAGCACGCATTTCCCTCAGATAACCAAAAGCAAATCATGCCATGAGGTGTCAAGAGGGATCTTCCAACTCAGCAGTGTTCTGCCCCTGGGAATCTGTGTGCTCCGCACAGGGAATGGGGTCCTTACAGGACACATGGGATCCAGGCTGCGAGTTGGAGAATGGCCAGCAAGGGCACAGCTATGCCTGTCTGGAATTCTGCTTCTGCTCTCCAGTTGGTCTGCAAGCAGTTAGAAGGGACCCTGAGAATGCCACCTCATCACACCTGATCCTTCCAGTTAGCACTGACAGCAAAATGAAGGTGGAAATAGGAAATGGCATGAGGTCAGAGAGCCATGATCACCAGGATGCTTTGAGGTCACGCTAGAGGAGCCCTTCCCAAGCACAATTACTTTTGTTGAGCTGTAGTTCCTCAGTTTAAGGCTTCAGCAGAACCACACAATAGTGTTTGGGCTAAAGCCACTTCAGATGCTAGCAAATGTTCAAGAATGAGAGGAAATACACTCCCTTGCAGCAAAGAGAAACTGCTCCAAGGTTATCACTCTAGCTCCTACGCTGTGTCAACAGTATTACTTCACCTTTTGCAATCATTTGAGTCAAGAACCAGGATGTTTATTTAGAAATTCTGCCATGAGTGATTAGCCTGTGCAAAGTTAGAGTGGAAAACATTGCTATTGTTTAAGAAATGGAAAAAGTGCCAGCGCTTTGTGGAACTGCAGATGATGATCTGTTTGCCTGGTGCCCACTCATCCTCCTGACAGAGCCCCATTCCAGGCAACACTGCCTCAATATCTCCTCAGTAGCTCCATCCACAAAGTTTACTTCCATGTCAGCCCCTCAGTCTGCCATACGTTGTCAAAACTGGGATCCCTTGGCGTTAAAAGATGCTGTAAGGGACACAGCCCAGAAAGGCTTGCTTATCTCTTGGCTTTCCCACAGCAGCCAATGGAGGCAGAGGAGACATGCCGGCTCCTGAGGGTTGGTCATCCAAAGAGTGTTATTCAAAGGATTCTCCTCTTCACCAGAGGGAAAAACAGCATCATATCAACTGATCAGAACTACTTCACGTAATAACGATGAAACATTAACACGTGTTTGGGAAAGCATCATTAAACCCTAGCAGGTTATTTGCGTCATAATTTTGTCATTTTTCATTTTCACAACACTGTCGGCATTTCCAAAAGGCTTACACACAGGGCATGATTGCTTTTGATACGGCTATTTTATATCAATTTCTTTTTTTGTGCATTCATCTACTTTCTTCAAATGCGTGAGGTTGTGAAAGCAATCCCAGCAACTTTTCCTTAAGAACATTGTGAGTCAAATGTAAATGATGGCTCAAAGTGAATACCACATAATTCATTGTCTTACAAATGAAACAATTCAAATGTTAAAGTAACGCAGTATGAAGATATCCAGGTATTTGACAATGCGGTCTCCTACCAGCTCAGGAATGATAAGGGGAAAAAGTGGAAATCTTTCAAGTGTTATCGCTGACACACAGAAGCAGACTGGCCAAAATAGGAGATAACACACAAATACAGAGTATTCCTCAGGAGAAAACTGCCAGGTCCTTTCTGCTTCGAGCCTGCTGTGATAAATAATTTCACTCCCAACCCTTTCCCTTTCTACCCTCACCAAAGAAGAAAGGATAGGTCGAACTTTGTCCGTTAGCTCCGGCGATGCTATGCTGGGTGATAACAGCCAGAAAACTGATCCAAACAAGTGGAGCAGCTCCTAACAAAAATAAGAATTGCACATAAAAGATGTAACCTTTCACTGGACTGCTTCAACCAGCACTAATTACAAGCATATTTAGCTGCCTGGCTTTAGAAGCCTAGCCCCAAAGTCGTGAGAGAACAAAATCTGAATCAGAAAGCAGCAGCCCCATTACTGTTTGATTAATCTGTAGTAAACGTGTCCTGGTGGGTCGCCAGCATCACAAAGTGCTCATGGAAACTTGCCATAGTTGCTGCCCAGCTGAGCGGGCTTCAACCAAGCAGTCCTGGTCCTGGAGAGTGGCTTGGCAAGTTTCCCCCTTGGAAGTAATTGTTATCCATCTAAACTCTAGAATTGCATTCTATTGAGATAACGAGCCTTAGGAGAGGGTGGAGGAAAAATGGTTTCTGAGAGCTTCCCAAAGCTTTCAAATGAAGGTAGATAACAGAATAACATGGTACTTTCTTGCTGCTGTCAGTTGTCAGGAATGGATAAAGCAAGAATCCACCATTTGGAATTACACCTGCTTTACAACCTGGATCATTCTTGTCTACAATGAACAGCATCTGCTGAACCACTCTCCATTTCATCTCCCTCTTTTCTACTTCCAGAAGAACCATAAAGAGCACAGAAATTATTCTGGTCTTCAGAAAGCTGATGAAAGCTGAAGCCAACGTTCAACACTTTGTAGCAAAACCCTCAACCACTCAACAAGGACCAAAACAAACTGGGCAGCCTCTCTGCTGAGTCCCAGGTTGGCTTTTCTCCTGGTTTGTCACCACTCAGCCATCTGTACCTTGCAGAGGCACAGTTATTTTCAGACTGAATTCATTACATTCTTGGGAGGTAATGGCAAGTGAGGTATATCACTTTCAGTGATGGATCCAAAGGGACAAGCCAGGAGGCCCCAACGTGCACGCAGACCTTTAATGGGCCAAAAGATCATTGCGCAAGTTGGATTTTGAAGACCACGCTGCTTAATTTTCTGCTCTTAGAGGTATTTCTCTAATCAAAACAATAAATGTAAAAGTAATTTCAAAGTTTGCTAGCTTATCTGAGCTGGAGCCACCAGCTGTTACTGTAGCCTGGCCATTTTCAGAAACGCCATTACAAAAATTTACCCCCAGTCACATCTTCAGTATAATTTCATGCATGTGACTCAGTTTACAGTTAGAGCTCTACTTTCACATTCCCTGCTTTCAGCTCAAGCCATGGCCCAACAGAGATCACAATTTGACCTACTAATCCTCTCACCACAACCACGTGGTGCTGCTGCCCATGCCGTAGAGCGTTGTGGAAAAAGAGCCTGCCTTTATGTAAATGGCTGCAGTGACAAAACATCCCACCCTGTCTAGGTATGCCACTCCACTGTTTAATTACCTTGGCTGTTAAATCCAAGGGATGAGTTCTCCAGTTTCACTGTCCAACCCTGTGATGTAATTCACACTTTGATCTTTTAGGGGACTGAAAAAACTGTAGCAACTTACTGGGGCCTTCCTTCATGCTTGCTCACCATACTATTTTCATTACCAATTCTGCGAAGAATTGTTAGAAGAACATACCAAGCCAGATACAACCTGCTTACCTGCTCTTAATTAAGGTAACACATTGTTGAATAGAGTCCAAGGTTTTACTCCCACATGGCAAGCAAAAGCTTGCAAGGCTTGGAAGCCCTTCCACGTGCAATCCAGCCACTTTCTATGGGAAGCAAAAGGGTAATGGGATGCTCTACTACCAGCAGCCAAAAAAAAACCCGTGCACAATGGCAGCCCCAATAGAGCCAGGGAGGCAACGAGCCCAGGCATTCTTCCCACCCTCTGCCCACAAAGGAGCGGGGCAGGGAGCCACACTGCGGGACACAGAGCAATGGGAGAGTTCATTCCCATCACACCCGCACATCCAGCATTCCTCATGTATTAGGCTTCTACAGAAAACAAAGCGGCTTTACTTTCCATTACATATCCAAATAGAAGTACGTGGGGGAATTACAAGGCAATTAGTCTGGACAACCAGCACTTCAAATTTACTAGTTAGTAATGCGTAATTCAGGAAATCATACGTCGGTAAGAAGAACGGACACTGTGTTAAAGACGTAATGAAGCTTGAATAGCTCAACTTTCCAGCAGAGGAACCCAGGCCAGTAAGGGTCAGGATTAGTTAAGCTCATTCTTTTGAAGAGGTTCCTTTGGTGATGCCAGCAGATGAAAATGAACCAGAAATGAAATATTAATGTTGTAAGCTTTAGGTTATCGCAAGCTATTTCATTCAAAAGGAAGAGCAAACCTTGCAATATCATCTTGCAAACAACAATCTTTTGTATCAAGTATTTTCCACTGTTTTTACAAGTTAAGTATTTAAATCATTCCTGCTAGACGTGGATCAAAACTCCCAAGTCACAGTCCCATTAGCAGCTGCAACCTCCAGGTCCGTGCTGTACCAATACGGTACAACTTGGATACCCTACTCAGATGAATACCAGAGTCTGGGAGTGCACTACTAGCAGTACCTGAGTTCTTGCCATAAAAGTTATCTGTTTGGAGCTAGAGAACTGTTCTCAGCAACCTCAGAACACAAAGTGAAGTTTTATTCTAAAAGACCATTATGAAACCAGTAACAACATGAAACCTGGAGCAATTCCTACTAAAACGCAAAGCATTCAACTAAGGTGGAGGATCAGATCCAAATGAATTAGTTTTGTATTACAACCTCAATGCAATGACTGGAAGCCCTCGCTGCGGAGAGGATTCACTGCACGTCTGGTCTGAAAGTCAGCACTGGAGAGACATGGGCTTCACCACACAGCCAAGATGAAACCTACCCCCCGCCCTTCCAATTCAATTTGCTAAGGACTTACAAATTAAAACTCAAGCATTCCCACTCCTTAAGCTGGGTAAAGAGGACCATTTCACTGCAGGTGACTCATTAACCACTGAGAACTTGCTTTGGGTGCTACAGCAGGGACAACATCTAAAACTGCCGTGCAGCAATCGCTGCCAAAGGCCGCGTGCCAGCAGTGGCAAAAACGATCCCATCCGAGTGGAGCCGCGCCAGGCCGAGCCCATGGAGCTCTGCTATTTTCCAGCACAGCTTTGCATCAAGGCAGAGAACGATGCGGCTCTTTCCCCCGCGCACGGCAGCTGTCGTGGTGATAAATGAGAAGCCAAGTGGGAGCAAGCAAGTGGTCTGTGCAGCGAGAGAGCTGTGGAGCCTGCTGAGCTGACAGCGGTGAGCACCCACGGAAGAGAACAGCATTGCTGGCCAGGGCTCACGCATGAACTTCCCAGGCAGAGATTAAGACACTCACGTAGGTTTTTATGACTAACTCGACCAGTCCTTCAGCAGCCACTGTCTGTCTATCAGAGGAACAGCAGGCAAAACATTTAAAGCAACAGTAAAATCATAGTCTTGACTGCAATCCTATTTTCAACCCTGAATCTTTGTATCTGTTTTATGGCATTCTACTGGTAGGACGGAGGATTTGGGGATTGTGCAAATAATTCAGGAAATTCATTTTAATTGCAAACTTGTGCACCTTGGAACATAAATAGACTCACAGCTAGAAGCCCCAAGCAATGTTATAACAGCTCCAAAAATTGTTCTTTGGGAACTAGTACAAAACATTGTTAGGATCACAGGGAACTTGAAGTCCCCCAAATAGCGAGCCAAGTTATTGGGTATTTTTGCCAGCTACAAACACAAAAATCTGAAACACAGAAACCCTGGCCTTCAATACATCAGCTCAGGGATTAGGTGGAGGATTCTGGAGTTTTGTGTTTTTTTCTTAAAGATCAAATCAAATTAGCTATCCCTCATGAAACTAAACTTCTAGCAACTGACCAGGAAAACATTTATTTGAATATTTTTGTAAGCTGGCATTGTGTATGGTATTTGTAGGTTGTTTGTACAGTATAGGGTGCTAAATTTAAAGGCTCAAACACAATAGAATTCGGTATAGCGTTGGGAACGTGTGTGCATGTGCGTGTGTTTTGGGGAACAGGATATTTTTCCTTCATTTTTTTGCAGCACACCTTTCCCACGCACCGTGTGTGCCCTGAGGAGCCCAGGCACTCGTAGCTCCCAGCAGTTCACCCAACCCAGCTCTGCTGAGAAGGGCCCTGAGCATGGGTTTCCACGAACCAAGGCATCTTCATGTTGCAGAGGCACAGAATGGCTGAGGTTGAAAGGACCTCTGGGTCCATCTGGCCCAACCCCTGCCCACCAGGTGCCCAGCACCACATCCAGGCGGCTTCTGGAGATCTCCATGAACACCTCACAGCCTCTTTGGTCAGCTCATGCCAGTGCTAAGTCACTAACACAGTAACCTGTCCTGGCAGTCCTGAGCGAGCTTTGACTGCATGTTCTGATTAAATCAAGTGGCTCTGAGGGTTCTGTTGCCCGAGATAGCCTCTGGATTATATTGCCAAAACATTACAGATGGGAAGTACATCAAAGGACTAAGCACTTCCAAAAATAACCAGGCCAATTGCTACACTTCCTTGTTTGCCTGAACAGTCTCGGCCCCCTTAATTAGGATTTAGATGCCCAAAATTGCAGCTTCCAGAATTAATATGAAGCTGCTGAACTTTTCCTTCAGCAAGTAAACCAAGCACTATTTAAATAAATGAATGTGCAAAGTACTGCGATTAGTTATTCCCTAACAGGCCTTCACTTTTAAGAACAAAGAGCATGGGCACTTCAGCAGCATAACAAAACAAAGTTTATCCTGGATCCTTGGGTCAGGCCCTGGGGATCCCAGAGCATTTGTGAATCTAGGCTACGTGGATGAGCATAGCTAATGCAGACGAAGGCACTCAAGCGGCTGTTTATTATCCACTGGGTGCCAGCATTAAGTCACACAGCAACACCCCCTGGCCTGGCTTTTGTTTTTCCCCTTTGGGCTAACTGGTGAATCCTTTTTTGCGTATTTCTCATCAACATGATTTTGCACACCTGATAAATAAAAGGGGTTCTCCAAGCTGCTTGCAACCCGGCTTTTTTCTTGCTCTTCCACCTCATCGCTATTGTAATGATAGGCATATCTGGGGGAACTGGCAGGCTTGTGTGGCTTCAGCAGGCGAGTGTTGGTGGGCTGGAAGGGCAGGGCGTGCTGTCCTCTCCGTCGGCACTCCTCAGCAAAGGCTTCTTCATTTGCCTCACCTGGAAAAGCAAAGAGAGCGAGAAAAGTGAGCTGCATCCAGAATGCTGAAGGCTCACGTGAAACGATGGAAATTTGGGCTGAAAAAAGGGCCTCACTGAATTCCTGCCTGGGCCATCTGCCCACTCATGCAGAGGGCTTCAGAGCTGTCTCCAGGTCTGCCTGTAGCCAGGGGAGTGCCTGGAGCTGAAGGCTCCATCAGCTGCTTCTCACCATACTGGGGCCACCCTGACATAGGAAGGGCGAGCAATCTGAGCACCTTGTCCTGGGCAATACTGCAATGATACACAGCACAGCTTGTCACCCCTTGTCTTGACAATCTGCATAGGAAGGTTTAGCCCTGTTTGAGGGCGAGGGATAGAGAGAAATACTCATGCTAGGCTAGCTATGGGGACCATGTGGGAAAAATAAAACAAACGTGGGCTCACAGGGGATGGATGCTGGATATTTATAGCTGGAAAGGTGGTGGAGAAGCACTGGAGATCAAATGAGGGTGGGAAACCAGGCTGAAGATGCCAAAGATAAGCACATTTCAAGGACTAAAATGGATGCACTCTCCAAAGAATGGACGCAAAGTAAACTGAAACCCAATGTCTGGAAAAGTACTATGAAAGATGAGGCACCCCAGTCATTTTCATGGTATTTTGCAAATGAAGACACTCTTGCTGCAGAATATACAACAGTACCAATGCTGTGAAGTACGGAAATCAGCTACTTAACACAAAACCCACACATCAAAAAGCAAATGGTAAGATCGCAAATGAAAGCATTGCATGGGGGAAACAAGAAAACAATAAGAAAACAGAAAGAAAAACTGAAAAGAAGGGCGTGTATCAGATTTGTCTCCTAAAGGCTATTGGAAGTGTCATTAATTCAATTACTTAAATAGTTTTAATGGCGCTGATGAAATACAGCGTCATTTTGTTTGCATCAAAAGCGATGTGTCATGCTGGGGAGGTTTCTCCTGGGCATCAGCTGCTTCGGGAGGGGTGTGTGCTCTCAGCAAGCGCGTGTGCTCTTAGTTCACAGCTGGAAAATGCTTTGAAGATGGGAGAAGGACCACGCTTGCAGAAAGAGCCACGGTGTGCACCCAACAACCGACGCTCCCAAACCAAGCAGGCGGCATCGTCTTTACCTTGTAAGCGTACCCTGGGAGATGCTTCTGAGGGCATGAGGAAGAGGAGGCAAGGTATTTTTTAAGAAGTCATTTCACAGCACAACATAAGGCCTCGGGGAGAGGAGGGATCCGGCATGTGGCTCACGTCCCCATGTCCAAACACCACGCCAGCATGAGGCTGCCGGCACGCTGGTCACTGCAGCAGGGGACGGCTCACTGCCATCGCATGGGGACAGCAAGGCAGCGGGCAAGGAAAAGCTCAGGGGATAGAATCATAGAATCATAAAGGCTGGAAAAGACCACCAAGATCATCTAGTCCAACCCATCCCACCATGCCCACTGGGCCACATCGCCACATTTCTTGAACACCTCCATGGATGGTGACTCAACCATCTCCCTGTGCAGCCTGTGCCACTGCCCAACACTCGTTCTGAGAAGATTTTTTTTCTTAATATCCAACCAGAACCTCCCCCAGCAATTCCCAATTTCCCATAAGATCCTACAGGGTTTCACACTCGCACGTTATACAAACAGCACTGAAGCACGTGTCAGTCTGGTGATGCTGGCTCTATCAAGGTGAAGCCAGTGAGACACGAGGAATGAGAAGGAATAGGAAAGCCACATAACAGCAATTGTACATGCAAAAACCAGTCAAGATTGTTCACGTCCTAACAGTGCACCAGAACTGAGACATTCCTCCCACGGAAACACAAACCACGTTGTTTTCCTCCCAATATATAAGTCTTGTGTGACGAATGTGCAGCATTTGTACTGACAAGCAAGTGCAGGAAGGAGAACTGCACTGCATTGCAGGCCCTAAAGCCCTCTGTGCATCACACCCCAATTAAACTCACAAATACCTAACGCAATTGGCTATGAGACCAGGTACTCTGCACACACCCCAATAAATTACACCCAGCTGTGTAAGAGATCAATCCCAATAGCTCTCCTCTAATCCAGACAGCGTGAAACCAACAGTCTGAAGAATTCAAAATAACCTTATTCCTCCTGGTGCTATGCTCTCAGCTCTGCTGCTCTCTTGCACCCCTCCATCAGGTGCTCCCAGGGCACATTTAAGGTTTAAAGAACTCAGGCAGACCAGGAATAAAACCAGCTGTACCACCTGCAATGATGAGATTTAGCTGAGAAGCTTTTATCATGAGAAAGTGCAGCAACCAAGAAGTGCTGCAGCACTGCCAGAGCTTTGCCTGCACTGACATTTGCACAGGAAAAGGCATTGAGGAACAAATTCTGGGGACAGCACTGCTCCAAAGCACCCTTGGGTCACCGTCCTTCAGCTGCCCAGAGCACCCACGTGTGCAGTCCCATAGTGGGGACCGACCTGGGTTAAAAATAATACTCTTTCCATCAGCTTATTTTTAACTCAGCCCAGCCCCTACGTGCCACAAAACCAGGGGATGGGGCAGCTCCTGGGGTCCAGCTTACATCTGCCATACGCAGAAGATCTCAATAACCAATGCAAATATTAATTAAAAGCCTCACAGCTATTTCACTTGCAAAACCAGCTCAGAGAAGTTACGCTTCTAAGGGGTTAGTTCTGAAAATGAGGGTTCAGGAATGACGGCTCTAACCTTTAAAAACAGTCGTCAGAGTTTGATTTTCAGGTGCTCCCAATGGAAAGCTGCTTCTGCTGATAATGAAACCGAAGGGTGCGATGTCTCATGGCACCAAATAAGACCCCGGGACTGAAAACCAGCTTGTGGTAGCAGAGTTGCAGCGTGGGGGGGAAGGAGCAGAGCCTGTAAGCTGTCATTAACCAGCAGAGGGCAATATTGCCCATCACGTGGGGGAGTGTTATCAGAAAACTCACTGCCAACTCTGACTTACTGGGCAACGAATGGATTTCTTGGGTTGAATGCAGAGTGTGAGCACGATGCTTAGCTGGGGTGGGTGCTCCAGGGAGCCAAAGAGCCAAGGGGCCCATATCCACTCCTGGGAAATGGAAATCAGGGAATCACAGAATGGCCTGGGCTGAAAAGGACCACAGTGCTCATCCAGTTCCAACCCCCTACTGTGTGCAGGTCGCCAACCAGCAGACCAGGCTGCCCAGAGCCACATCCAGCCTGGCCTTGAATGCCTCCAGGGATGGGGCATCCACAGCCTCCTTGGGCAACCTGTTCCAGTGTGTCGCCACCTCTGTGTGAAAAACTTCCTCCTAATATTTAACCTAAACCTCCCCTGTCTCAGTTTAAGACCATTCCCCTTTGTCCTATCACTATCTACCCTTGTAGACAGCCACTCCCTTTTATACGCTCCCTTCAAATTTTGGAAGGCCACAATGAGGTCTCTGTGAAGCCTTCTCTAAGCTAAACAAGCCCAGTTTCCTCAGCCTTTCTTCACAGGAGAAATGACACCTACTGGGAATGACATGGCAACGAGAACGAGGACAATGAGGTGCTGCTGCACACCATGGCGAGGGCTGATTTCTGACTGTTTAGAATACGGTTTAACTAACGCTGTTTGGGATTTTTTCGGGCTCAACCCCAGCATTTGTGTCTCCTTCAAAGCACATGAAGCGCCTCTCATTCGCATCCATGAAGTGGGAGGCAGTGATGCTGGAGTGGCTGATGCCTCAGCAGTCAGGTGCTGTGGGAAGAAACAGCTCTTTACCGATGGCTGCATCACCTGTCCAACGTGGCTAATGAGCACTCCTGCACCACAAGTCTGGTGATGCCATCAGCTGTGTAAAAGGTTCTCATTTTGAAATGGAGCAGCCCTGCCCACCAAATATGTACGTGTTCGTACTAAAAACATTTTTTATAACGATAGCATCGTTATTTTCTGTTAATTAGTGTATATCCTGGCTTTCTGGAATTGAACCGAATTCCTACTAGGAATCAGTAGTAATTAATGGCAAGATAGTAATTAAAAGAAGGAGAGCAAACAGAGGTAAACATCCTGAGGATACTGAACCCCATATTTCAGCTTACCACCACTTCCCGTGCAAAAGGAAGTTGAGACTTGGTGGCTCCTGCACTGCAGCCTTACTGTTCGCATGGCATTTCTCTGCGTGCTTAATGAAAAAGAAAACCAACACAGGATTATCTCCTGCACTAAGAAAGACAGCACAGAAACCGGACGACACATTAAGGCTCCCACGTGCCAGCTTGTGACCCATGAGTACTTTGCCCTGCTCCTATCTTTCTCAGTTATGGCCTTGAGTGTGCCCAAATGCCTTTCTAACACTTTCAGATTCGAGGTGATTCACAAGCACTGAACCCTCTGGGGCCACTGCAGTGAGGCTGTGTGCTCACTGACTGCTCCCAGTGCTATGGGGAGATCTGGGCCATGCTGAGAACAAAATCCCCACTGAAGGATGTTTATCTGTCACAAGTATCACAACCTGCTGATAAGACTGCCATAGCGGTACAGCTTTCTGCTGTGACAACAGTTCTGTGTTCGTATTTACCTCGGTGGATGAGAGAGCAGGGTTCTTCTGTGACTCAGATCAGACACTGCTGGGAAACGCGGTGCTTTAGAGGAACCTGAGCAACGCCCAGAGATCAACAGCTTCTGTCGCTCCTTCTCTTAGAGCTCTGTGCCCGATGCCATGCAGCACGGACAGAACCCCAGGGCAACAAGCAGCTACAGCAGAACCCAGAGCAAGGCTGAGCTGCTTTCTCTGCCGGGAGCTCAACACAAGGAAGCAGGGATTTCCCACGATGCTTAGAGGAAAAGCAGCCATTTTGAAATCTACTGATAATAATAATTAAAAAAAAAAAACAGAAACACAATTGGCCTCTGAAGCCCAAAGGGCCTGAAATCATTCTGAAACTATCTGGGGAATGCCAGAGCAGCTGCAGAATCTGCACCATCACTGCTGGGCAGAGCTTTTGTTAACCGTAAGGGAGTAACAGTGAAGCACCAGACATTTTGAGTTGTCTTTCCCCAGTTGCCAACGATCGCTTTTCCTCCGGAGCAACTGCCCAGCCTCAGTGCCACTGCTGTATTCAAAGAGAGAAGGAAACGAAGGGCTTTGCTGCGGTGGCCGATGTCCTCCATGCAACACTGAGTTGGAAAAGTGCCTGAGTGCTGAGCTGCTTAACAACTGCATGTGCTGTGGGCTCTCCATCAATCAGTGCCCTCTCCAGGCAGTGGTGGGGACGTCCCACCTCGTCCCTCCCTCATCTCACAGCTGTGCAGCATCAGACACGCGTTACCCACCTGCTGCTACAGCCTCCCCTGCTAAGTCTGTAACTGCAGGGATTTTGTGCAAGGTTTCCCAGGCTGTTGTTGTTCCCTCTGCTGTGGGAGCCGGGCTCAGACCCATTTCCTGAGTAAGGAAAACAAACCCACAGTGGCTGGAGAAAGCATGGGAGGTGGTGGTGAAGTCACCGAGAAGTGATGGAAAGAACAGGGACAGGGAAAAAGGACAGTGTTGAAGTCAACACTGCACTTCTATTTCTGTCGGGGCAGAGCTGTGGCTGCAGCATGCCTTGTATTTGGGGAAGGGCAAGGCTCCCTCCGTGCTTTCTGCTTAATGCGCACAGCAATCCTCTGCCCTTCTGGCTTTTAAAGCTGGCAACACATTTGTTCCTTTTATTCCTGCTCCACCCGTGCTCAGCCTGTTCCTGCACCACCCACGCTCCCACTATAGGGGAAGGCAGGGGAATCCCGCTGCCCCTTTTCTTCTGCTGACACCACTAACCTGGGATACGTGCATCAGGAAGGGCTTCCTTCCAACAAGGAGTGGTGCTCTACACCCCCTTGGTCCAATCCTTCAACCCTGCCTGAGCCAACATGAATCCTACGTGAATCCAATCTGAGCCACCAATGCCCACAGCCACTCCTGTTTGAGTGCACTGAGCGCTGCAGCCCGGTGTACTGACAGGGGAGAACATGGATTCATCTCACTGCCAGAACATACTCACCAGATGATCCTGCAAAGCCCAGTATAACCAGCAGGTAACACGAACCTCACGCTCCCATCAGGCAGAGATGTCTCCATTTGCATGCTGCTGCTCAATGTGAATTTCATTACATGCAAAAGGCTCCATCACACAGAGGTCTTGCTCATAGAGACTATTTAAAAGCTAATGCTTTCTATATTTCTCATGCCAAATAAGACCTGAGATGAAGTAGGTGACTCTGAGGACTCTCAGTGTATTTCCACCTGCTGCCAGGTCAGGCCAGATCCTTGCCATACTTTCCTTTCAGTCGCTTCACACTGCACTAAGGTACAGAACCACAGTACTGACAGGGTGCAGATCTATTAGAGATTTCCATCTCAGCCATAGCCAAACATGCCAGCAGGTCTCCTTTCTACCACAAGGGACTCAGAACTCACATTTCACTTTGAAATTGGATTTTGAAGCACAAACCAAAAGCCTTCTGAAAGAAAAATCAACCGGCCCTTATGATACAACTTAAAGCTCATTGGTTTCCAGCTCTTTTGTTCTCACAACAAACCTATCTCTAACCCATTTAACTAAAATAAATTCTCAAGGCATTGCGTCCTGTATCCTCTTAGTGGCCTTCACCCCAAGGAGCATCCCCAGAACAGTTCAGGGCAAGGCACAGATTGCAAATCAGACTGCTTTGTTATGCTACTTTTTCTTCCTGCTGATTATTTAAATCAGTTTTCAAAGGCTTAACGTACAGCAAATCCAGACTGCTGTGAAATGATACAAAAAGCAAAGCCACGCAGTTAAAAGAAAAAAGAATCTTATGAGCGACTTCACAAAAATGTGATGAATGACTTCCACAGCTGTTTTGTCAACGCTTCCATAGTAATTTGGCAAAAGCACAAGACTGCCAAGTTTGTGTGCTGATCCAATGGCTATTAGTGCTGCTGAAGTCTTACAGACACAAGGCAGGCTCCCTGTTTGATGGTGCATTGCCCTTGCTCTGTGTATAAGCTCTCATCTTTTCAGGTTAATCATTTGAAAAATATTCTCTTACACCTGAGCCTTAAGTACGACGCCAAGGGTTTCGCATACGATTATAAAAAAGAAGAGCTATGCACCCTCTTAGGTTATACCCCACAAGATGTAAGCCCTTTCTCATCCATTGTACACACAGGACATCCAGCTCCCAGTGCAGCGTCCCAATGTCTGCACAGCTGCCTGATTTACAGAGCACACAGAGAATACCAGGACCTTTCAAATGACCCTGAAAACACCACGCGCTCCCTGAGACAGAGATCTGCCAGTATATTATGAACCTTCACAGCAAAACCCAATGCCATTTTTTGACACCTTCCTGACAACAAAGAACACTTTGCTATTAGCAGGCATTCTTCTTCAATATTGACAAATAAAGATTCAATTTACAGGAAAAAATATCTTGGAAGTTGACTTTCAAAGCTAATTTTGATTAAATGTTTACCTACAAGTCAGCATCCAGGCCCCACAGGTGCCACCACTCCCAAGCTATACCACTTCTTGCTGTTCAGCATCTCCAGTTCTAAACAAACTAAATTGAGCTCTTCAGCCTACGCCTTCAAACCCACCCTAGCTCAGGAGTACTACAAGGTATTTTCCAAACCTAAGGCCTATCCACAATTTATATTGATACAACTTGTACACACTTATATATAAACACATATATACAAAGTTAGAGAAACTTGCGTACTGCTTGAACTGAAGTCCTGACCAAACTAACCCATCAGTAGAAAGCAGAGAAATTAACATTTTCTCAGTTTAACAAACGCCAAACCAGAAACACTACTGTGATGCAGCAACAGCAGTACTTACAATCATCCTTTGTGTCTGGAAACAGTACCATCAGTCACTGCATATGTTGCTTCTGAAGAGATCAGCTGGAAGAGAAGGCGTCCTACCAAGAGGACTCTGTGAAGCAGGAGGAGCTCACTGATGTCAGCATCTGCTTGGTACGCTCAGCGCAGACACTGGGAAGGCCACCTGAGATGCAACAGGCACTGGAGCAACCCTGGCACAAAGCTGTCCACAGTCTGACACCATCCCAAACGCCGTATCTCTGCCTTCTGTTTTTATTACACCTTTGGGATGCAGGGGGTGAAGCACAAAGCACAGCAGTAACACCTTCAGAGCACAATCTCTGGGACCAAGTGGCAAAAAGGGCAGAGCAGAACTGAAGAGCTGCCATAAAAGCTGAGCAATTGGAGAAGGCCAAGTTCCAGAGGGGAGCACGGGGTGTCCTAACGCCCACAAGCACTTAGTGCAGAGGCAGATGCACCCATGGAAGAGATGTACCCACAGTGCAGCTGCATGCCAGAAGAACAACTCACCACCTTCGGCTGATGGAACTAGCTCTGCTCAGCATCAACCGGCTCACCCCGCACCTCCCGTGGTTCTGCAAAGGCAAAGAAAAGCCTTTCCAAATACTTAAGTGACTTCGTCAGCAGACCCACTCCACCAGTGGAATAAATATTTGAGAGAAAAAAATTGCTTCATCAGGACTGTTCCACTACAGGCATTTCTGTACAGTGAGCAGACCAAAGTGCAGGATCCAGCTAACCTAATTCCTTTCCCTCTTCAACACCACTGAACTCAAAACCTTCCCAGAAACACTTGCCAAGTTTCGCTAAGCTTTAAGAAGCCAAACCTCATTTACACTACAGCATTTCTCCCCAACTCTGAAAAATCATTACCGTTCACTCTGCAGAGTTCAAAGCGTACTGCAGTGACCCTGTGGTACCAAAAGAAAACCTGAAACAGATGCACAACAAATGAAACAGATTTCCACACAATTTCATGCATGCAAATCAGCAACTGACACAAAAAGTCTCAGCACCTGTCGAGAAACAGCCTTATGAAGGGAAGCCTTCAAACACTGAATCTCCAGTGAGAAGTGATCAATAAACCCATGGTCATAACATAGAGACACTGGGACAGGTCTGATTACAGAGAAAATCCTGCAAAGACCTTAGTGTCCATCTGCATTGCCATCAACATTGGAATGTTTCTGTTTTAAGGGAATGTGTCTCAAATCTCATAAAACGGGAGAGGCTTTAACCTCTGTTAGTAATATACTGTCTAACTGACATTAAAGCTGCACTCTAAGTTGCTGACTTGGCTACATGCTACTTACAGGTCCATACTCAACCCCTGAGACACCAATAATTTGGAGGATTTTAGCACCACACCCAGAAAACACAAGAGTTGGCTGTACCTGGGGCCAGCCAGATATGAATGAAAGGCAACTTTTTGTTAGAGAAGAGGCTGGGAGGTGAAACGCACACCCACCCCTACCTCTGCTTAAACAAAAAGGCTTTTGCTATTGGAAACTATTCTGCCCAGGGCAACAAGCACCTCCCCTGCACTCAGCTCTGTGACTATTCTACAAAAACAGTTACCAGGGATCTAGTCATCTTACATAAACACTGCAAGGAGCAAAGCACACACGTGATCTCAGAGTAGAGGAGAGGGAAGACTGGAAACTACGGCAGAGCGCTCAAAGAATCTTTCGTTCTTGAGTTCCTTCACCCGGAATAGGACGGCTCAAACACCCAGGTTCTCTCTGAGAAATGGTTTATTTCTGTATTTAAGGAATGATTATAAGAATTGTCTGCTAGCTTCACTGCACGAGGAAGAATTTAAAATCATCTCTGTCTCCTGTTGTACGGCACGTAACTCTGTACTGCAACCATTAATTGTGTGGTTAAAATTACTAAAGGCAAACACTGCTTGGGGTAGGATATGGGAGAATTACTCAACTTTAAAACAGGATTCTCTTCCAGTTCTCCTGGGCTAATACTCTCAAAATGGATCAAAAAATAAATCCACACCAATGCTTTGGAACTATTTTGGAAAGTCTCATCTAGTGGTTGGCAACCCTGCCCATGGCAGGGGGTTGGAGCTCAATGTTTGTTAAGGTCCTTTCCAATCCAAGCCGATTTATGATTAGATATCCCTCCTTACAAAAGCTAATGGAAGCGATATACCCTCCACTATTAGCTGGTATTGACATAACATCACACAAATCTAAGAATAGGTATCATGAAGTATATTTCTTTCCTTTCTATCAAGCAGTGGAAAAGACAATAACCTAGTTTGTTGGTTTCAACCCCATTCCCTAGCTAGCTAAATTGTTCTGTTTTGTCTAAGAATACCTGAACACAACTGGAGGGAACTTGTGTCATACAAAAGGTTGCATTTCCTAACTTCAGAACAGGCTCTCCATGGAGCGTAACTCAAAAACGTTGAAGTTCCTTGGAAAATATGGATAAGTTGGATGCAACCATTTCGCTTTAACAAATTACAGCCTGACACTTTCAAAAATAATAGTCTTGAAGTGGTTCTTCTGCTGACAAAGAGTCTGCAAATACAAGGTGTACACTGGCTACATAATTCAAGTGTAAAATGATTTCTGTGCAGCACTTCTCCTAAGCCAGGAAAGGGCAGAGCAGCACGGCACGTACACTTATTTGCTTTTCCACTAATGAATTTCCAGGTTACCACAGCTATGGCTATATTGGTGAAGCTGCCCTGCATTGGAGTCTGCTATTTAATCAGTAGGGAGGAAACAGAGTTTTTGTAACTTGTATAGAAAGAAAACTTCACAAAAGCTATTTTAAGTGCTGAGTACTGAGATCTCAAAAACATGGTTAATTTGTCCTTAGAAGAACTATGATTTAGTTCTGGTAGTTCCACTGCTCTCCACGCAGGGCACCTTCCCAAGAAAGTTAGGAAGGACCTTGAAATAACAGAACCGTGCCATTAAGTTATACGATAAAACATTAAGTCTTATGATTTTGTTCCAAGATGTGTTTTATGGTTTTATGACCCAAATGCTGCTGAGTTAGAATTCCAGGAACTTGCCTATCCACAAGCTTCTCTTAGAAATAAATTTGAGTAAGGATGAATATTAACAAATGCAGCTTTGGGTATATTCAAAACCCAAATAATCATCTACAGACAGGTTTTTTTCATGCACAGAAGCCCTGTAGGAGATGCTTCTCTGGCAGTTCCCTGTAGAAGTATTTTTTTCTGACATAATGTACCTTGAAGCATTCAGCACACTACCAAAATGGCTCCAATTAACAAAAAGCCACCCCTTTTCACTGCAGTAACTCCACATTCAGAATACGTGTGTTGCTGTCCACTAAAGATTTAACACACACACAGAATAAAAACTTGAAATCATTAAAGCTTTGACTACATATTTTGAATGAACAGTCTAATTAATTAATCTTTGTCATAACCTTACGTTAACAAGAAACCTCTTAGTCTTTACCTCAGGACGTGAAATGAGGATCTCTCAAGGTTTTGTTGGAAAGAAACAGGAGGCATACAATGGCTCACTGCAATTACAAATCAAGTTCTCTGGGACAGTCACTGAGGTCCTTGGCCAGGTTTCCCGTTTGTCACTAAATGCCCAATCTGTCCACTACAACAAAGCAGCAACTTACCTTAACAGTTCAGAACACCTTTCTCACATAAATTCCGCTCATGGCATGTACACATCCCTAACTGGATGCTCTAGAGCAACATTCATCACACAATATCTGTGTCCTAGATGCACGTGTTGCCTCCTGTCTTCCCAAGCACACTGCTTCCTCCAGCCCTTCCAACAGCCCCAACCATCCCTTCAACTCCTTCATCACTAAGGCACCCCCTGTCTCAAAATGAAAAAGATGTTATATGTGTGAATGTTAACCCAACAGGGAGGGAGGGAAAGAGACAATCTTAATTAGACTCCACGAAGAAAGGTCTGAAGGACCTCTGTATCTTGCATCTTGAGCTGCACCTCAGGCTCCTGAGTTTTTGGTACTATATAGAAGCTGAACACTTGCTTCCCACTAAAACATAATTTAAAGATGAACTTCAAGACAACATCAGCTAGAGAAACCACTTCTCATAGAACTTTCTTCAACAGTTCATCATTCATGTGTTTAAAAAATGCATGTTCTTATTTGAATTTGCCTAGCCTCAAACAAACATTTATGTTCTTCCAAACAAGGCACAATTTAATACGCACTTCTACCATACCTGTATACATATTATTTTTAACTTCTTTTTTAAGAATCAAATTGGATTTGGCACATCATCCTCAGGCTGCAGAAGTACCTTCTGTTTCTGCCCTGGCAGGAGAAGCAGCCTCTGCATTAACACACAGCATCTGCCAGCACAGAGGTGTGAACACATGTGGGAAATGCCCACTTCTCGATCCACTGTGACAGGTTGTGATCAGGTTTTCCTGACAAGATAAGGCAAAGGCCAAGTAAAGGAGAAAGTCTTTGGAATTTATGTCTATGGCCATAACAGGCTGAGTTGGTTTCTTACTTCTCCCTTACTGTTTTTTCGCCCTGCAAGTTACACTGCGAAGCAGCATCATGAATATCAAGGATGTTTCTTTTTGTATAGCTGAACTATACAAGCCAGAAAAATGGAAGTTCAACTGGATGTATGCTGTGAAAGGAAGCATTTGATGACTGTTCTGTTTTCTCTTAGACCTTCCTGAGAGAAAAAACCCACCTCTTAGGCCTTGATCAGTAGCTAAGTTAAAGACTCAAGCCAAGAAGTGCATGAACATTACCCATGCTTGCCAGCAATATCCAAATGAATCCAAAACAAACTGAATTTATAGCTCTCTACTGCTTCCCTAAACGTTCACTCACCTCCTGTTTGTACAGAAGAGTTTAAGAATCTCCTTTCTGTAGCAGGGGGGTTGGAACCTGATGATCTTTAGGGTCCCTTCCAACTCAAGCCATTCTATGATTCTACTGAAACTAAGCATATATGATGATAAGGATCTGATCATATTTCCCATAAGCAGTCACGAGAAATGTGTGTGCAGAGATTAACAGAATAATTCTGGGACGTGCCTGAGCAACTACCTGACAGAGCACTTCCAAAGAAATCAAAATACCAAAATGTAATCTGATGAGAGCTAGTATTATTAGAAGAAAAAATACTTAGTCCTATGAACAGCTAAGGCAGTCTGGAGGAAAGGCTGAGCTTTCAAACAGAAGTCCAAAACAACTTTAAAATACTCCCAGCTTCGATCCCTGTGGAAGAAAAATGACAGAGGCCAAACGTGAAAGTATTACGGAATAGGTACTTTCACATAAATAAGAAGCAATATCCTGTTGCTGAGCAAGACAAATATCACAACAGCAGGACAAATTCTGATTCAGTTTATGGTTTCATTTTTGTTCAGTTCCGAGTAAAGGGCAGCTTCCAACCACAGGCCCATGGAAACCGCCAGAGGTGGCTACAGTGACAGTTACATAAACCTGTGATAAATAAGCAAGTTAATCTTATCCCATGTATCAGTTACAATGATTAACACACTGCACGTATTTCTGGGGAGAAACTGAGAGGCCACTGATCTGCTCAGCTCCTCTACAGATGCATTAAGGATTCTGCAGGCTTTGAATTTTTTTCTCCAGCTAACCTCCCCTCTGGGAGCAAATTTCAGTCAAGCTTGTGACTACAGCAAAGATAGAAGAATCCTATCCCAGAGCTGCTGCTTTGCATCTTTAGCAGCTTTGCTAACAGCTTCAGGCAACTAGGTTACAGACAGAACCAAAATAACTCTCTTCTGGCCAGCAGGAATGTGCGCTCCAAAACCTGAACTCTGCGCAGACACTCAGGCTCTACACTCCTTAACCCACACCATTAATCTGTTCAAATCGACCTACAGATAAGACATAACGCAGGTTTCATATTTCACGTTGAACAGTAAATAAAAAGAGGAGCTGAAGCCTTCTGAACACAACGTGCCATTTGTTACACCATGTAGAAGACCAGCATCCTTACTGCAGTCTTTACAAATCGTTAATATCTGGTCTCTCTCAGAATTAACATGCAGTTGTGTTAAATAATTCAGCTTTATTTCAAGTACTGGTAAGTCAGCAACTACAGGCTTTTTTCTTTTTTTTCGAAGTTGCATTTGAAGTTGGCTGCATTGAAAAGAACAGCTGACAGCACTCTGACCTGTGATTTGATATGAAGGATAAGCTATAGAGCAAACTGAAGTACTAGGAGCTGTTACCACCAGCCTCTAAAAATGTATTTCCCCAATTGTTAATTTAAGTAAAGCTCAAAGTTATGTATTTCTACTGATTTTAAATTGAATCCACAGTGCAACTTTTATTTTTTTGCCTGACAGTAACATCAGTAACAGTTTGTGTCACTAACTTGGTGCTTGGTTGCTTGGTTCCAGCTCTAATGCAGCATAAGGGCCATTTAGGTATTATGAATGGGAGATGAAAAGGTTTTTGGCTTTAAACAATCACCTGAAGACAAGCAATAACTACAGGGAAACCCAAACTACATTTAGTACTACGTAAAGCAAATTTGAAGGCACACATCAGTCCCTAAGTAAACAAGACCAGGGGGAGCAAACAGTACTCTCAAAGTCTGGGTAGCACTGACTATCCAGTTACTGATGTCTGCATCGCAACTACACCAAAAGAACACAATGACTTACAATAAGTCTAAGACATTCACAACACCAGGACCAAAGAAAGGTTTTCCAAAATCACTTCTGAAACACTTCCCAAGGAAGGTTAACACAAATTCTAACACTAAGGTAAAGCACTATATTAATACAGCGTTCTTTAGAGAAGCTCTCTGGCCGTAAGCATTCACACAGCTCCAACGCACTCATTGTAAAATGCAACACTGACAGCTAGGCACCATCTTACACTCACAAATTAAGGCAAAATGGGAAACAAGCTCATGTTTCAGACAGAACAGAAACAGATCCAGGAAGTTCAGGTTTCAAAAAACAATTCCCTTGTCATGGTCTAGAATACAGAAGCACACTGAAATGCAACACAGACACACTTCTGCTCACACCTAGAGCTACCGCACTGAGGGAGGCAAGCACATGGGGCCAGTCAGACACAAATACTGACAGAGAAGCACATAATATACTTGGGCTTATTCAGAGTTTTTAAAGTCTTTCACAAGTCCTGCCTTCAGCATTCTGAGACACAAGCCCTCAGTCGCGAGCTGATACAGTCTGACCTGCAAACGCCACGCGTGCTCACTCTGCAGAGCAGAGCTCTCCCTCTAAGACCACAAAAATGCCTGTGATTCCCAAAGGATGAGGTCTTCTGAGAACTGAGAACTACAACAGCTGCAACAATTTTAAAATGTGAAGCATTCTAAGGCAAAAATCACAGCTTTTTCAACAAAGCAAAGTGGAAGGGCAGATGCCATGCAATCTGAAAAGCTAAGCACGTTGCACTGAAGTTACCACCATGCACAACAGACCAAAAGGAGGTTGCACCAAGAAAAAGCATTACAAAGTTATTGCGTTCTACCAATGAACTTTGAAGCAGGGCATGAAAGAGTAAGTGACAAAGATTCCAAAGATTCAAGAACTCCATCTTAGCTTTTCCAAACCGCCAGAAGAGGTTTGATTTAAACTGGGTGGTGCCCCAAGGCATTCAAATCAATCCCTCCTGTATGAAGAAATGATACTTTTAATCATACTACACCCATTTTTGTCAGCTCTCTTCCCACTGCATATGTGATGTGTAGCATATGCTACAATTAGGAACTTTTGCTGTTATTTTTTGTGCTACCTGGGCCAAAATATATGTGTAAGGAGATCTGCTGCTCTGGATGAGCCACAGTGTGTCAGCTTTGAACACGCATGCTAAGTACACGTTAGTAAGAACTGATACAAAAGTTTTCAGAGCAATCTAATACATGTATTTTTCCAGAGAAAAGGAACTCATTTCAGCAGCAAAATGACAAAGTCTGAATATCTAATATGTAATAGGAAGGAAGAATGTAAGTTGGATCCACAGTAAGCATACAATGAGGATTCATTTTCGTATTAAAAATGAAGCTGCATGCTGTGGAGCTGTACTGTTTCAATGAATGCTACATACTGAAACAGGTGCAGACCACTGCATTTTAGTCACACGTACAGTGTCAGTTTTTCAATCTGCCATTTACCCTTGAGTGAACGTTATAAATCTCTCTAAGAACAAATGCAAGCATGTGGGTACAGAACTGCCACTAGCAGCCATGCTACCAGAATTGCCTCATTAACTTGAGCTACTAAGTGTTAGCCTAAAAAAAAACTGAGAGTAAAACAGAAGGTAAAGTTTGGCTGCTCAACATAAAAACTAATGGGCATCGACAGGAAGGAATTCAAACTCAACTCCAGAATGTCCTAATTTTATTTGAGTTGGTTAATCAATTTTGAAGCTTTTTTTTTTTTTAAACAGTTTACATAACTTAATGGAACATGTCCTATAAATGTAAATTAACATTTTTCAGAACTCAAGACAGCACAACAAAGAAAGATTTTGAAATAAATTACTTGTTTAGCAATCATGTGGATCAAGGGAAAACATACAAGAGGAAGGAAAAACAGCATCAATAAAACACTGTTTGTTAAGTTCCAGACTGAATTTGTGCTTCTACACACACAAAAAAAACCCCACAACACTGAAGTAACAAGAATTCTGCAAAGAACTTGAAAAAGGATGTAACATCTCTAGTCCCAAAATCAAAGTACACATTAATGCCCACTAGCAGTTTGGTTCTCTGAACTTAACATGAGAAAGAGAAATTTAAGAGAGGCTCTGTTCTAAACGTGCATTAAATTACAGCAGTTTTTTAGATAGGTGGTATTAGGTGGAAGTTGAACCAGCTGTTTTGCAGGACAAATATGAACAAATCTTTGTTGTATTTAATAATTGATGCATTTGTTAGTACAAAGTAGATGACGTTCAGTAAGAAGGCATTAAATGATCAGCTGAAAACACCATGCTATTTTCCTAAACATGAAGCCAGACTACAGAACTTGGTGAAGGCCAGATGTTCAAAGCTTGTGCAAAGACAGAAGCTGCACACCCACGATTTAAGCATGCTGTTACCCAGAGCCTGGCAGGTGTTAACATATGCCAATATTTATTTGCATTCTTCCTTCACGTTATCAAGTCATCTTCCACTGAACTTTGAAAATCTGGTCTTAACTACAAACTGACATTTTACCTTACTCGATTAGTTAAAAAGAAAAAAAAACATACATATATAGAGAGAGAGAAGGGCACTCAACCATCATTTGTTTGGTTGATGATAAAATGTCAAAACTAAAAGTGAGTTCTTCAATCTAGACATTTTCCTTTCATTTGTCCCTGACAGTTTTGAATAAGTCTTCTCCAAATCAACTGTTTGTTCTCAAAATGGGCAAAACATTTTAGCATTCAGAAACCTTTTGTTTTTTAAAAAAAAGACTGATATTTTTGGACACTATACATTATTTTTTGAATTTGCCTCAGAACCTGAAGCCTTAGCAAACTTAGTTTTTAAATGGAGGGACACGCTTTTGGCCTAGAGGAGGGGAAAAAAAAAAAAAGCATTACAGCAAAAGATGGAGTTAAGAGAGTCGGCCTACGAATGCTTCTTAAAAACAAGTGCTTCAAATGCAGGTTTAGAAAAGAAATTAAATATGTTTGCAGTCACACTGAAGCAAACATCTGCAAAGAAAAAAAGGCCCTCATCCTTGAGATGGAAGAAAAAGGTGTGGGGAAAAAAAAGCACTGTTTTCCCAAGTTGCCCAAATCACACACAGACACAAGGTTACAAATGCCATTCATGAAAGAATGCACCACAAACATCAGCATTTATTCATTTTGAATTTTTTTTTTTTTTTTTTAGCAAATGACAAAAGACCCAGCTTACTGGCTTCACTTTTGTTAACCTTTTGCTTACATTACACATTTAAACATTTGTCAAAACTTACTAAGTTGTCTGCATTCATGCACAACTAGAAAACATCCTTAATTTATTTAAACCAGAAATGCATTACCAGAAATGTATTAACAGCGTTTGCTAGTAAACGTTAAAAAAAAAAGTTGAAATTATTAAAAACCTTATCTGGAAATGTTAACTTCACAGCAGACTTAAACTACTATTGGCTCACATTTCAAACAAATTGGAAAAAGCAAGATTCATGCTAGTGTTAGTATACATCTTGCCCTAGCACTACTGAAGGATCATGGTTCACCTTGGATCATATATGTTAAAAAGAAAAGTGCATACAGAAATTTACAACAATTTTAAGGACAAAAAATGGTCCTATTGATGTGGTCCCAACAATTAACTCAAAAGTCTATGACAAATACGAGCTCCGGTGAGCTATTTATACTACTTAAGATTAAGTACGGATATACAGAAAGTTGAGTTCATTTGAAATCTTCAAAAATTGTTCCTGTCAATCCTCAAATGGTGGCTGTTATAGCTTAAAATTTCTGTTAAATGCGTGCGTTGAATTACTTGTTATCCAAGCGCAGCAGCTGCTCCTTACCATTTATTGTTAGCGACCTTAACTGGCCATCTTCTTCAACTTCTACTCTCTCTTGTCCATTCTCAACAATTCTGTAGGACAGAACACACAGTTACCAATTTTAAAGCACTATCAGCAGTTTGAAAGCCTGCACCAGAGCAAGGCTTCTAGATAATGAAGTGTAACGGAGCACTGCCCGCTTAACACAACAGCAGTTGGCAAGGTTTCACAATTAACAGTGCAGAAGACGTAACCAGTAACCATGTGCATTCCATCAGTGATATTGCTTATTTTCAGAAAGCAATTTTCCTGCTGTAAGTTTGAATCCTACAGTTAATTCACACCTAGATTTTAACTAGCATGGCATTCTCCCCTCGTGACTAAAATGAAGAAACCACACAGATGAATATGAAATTCTGAAAATTGAACTCGGTGAGGAAAACACATCCATATTAAAAATGGAGGAATGGCTTCCCATTCAAAACAAAATGTCATGCAAAAATGATTTTCATTGGGTATTTCTTTTCCTTAAATATTTAAGTACAGTAATCGTATTCAATTACTTGATCAATAAGTTGAAAGAGTACTGAACATAACGTAGGGTACTCTACATTTTCCCAAACGCAGTTTCTCCATCACCCATGGGTGTGCTATGTGCAATACCTGAAAACACCTTCATTTTCAGGCCTTACAAGGCTGAATAATTGTTGGCTGTTAGAAGCTTAGACAAAAACACTACCTTCTCCATTTTCACACGCTGTAACTATAAGCAACTCAGCAAAGACAAGAGTCACAGAACCCAACGCTACTTTTTTGCCTTTATTTTTTCAGGAAAATCCAAATTTTCTCATGGCCATCAAGAGTAACAATACAAACCAATGTTGTTGATACATAAATAGTTATATGCATGTATGTAGAATATACCTGTAGGTAGTTCATGGAAGTCTCTTACCTCTTTGTAGTGATTTTTCTGCCGTTAACTATTTTAGTTGAGGTTGATACTGATTTGAAGTTTCCCATCCCACTACCACCAAATGACGTAGAGGAGAACGAAGTAAGGCCTCCATGTCCCAGAGAACCAAATGAAGTAAAACCTATTGGGGAAAAAGTTAATATGACAATTATTTGACTAAAGCCATAATTTTGCATGACTGTGGTCTTCAAATTTATCAGCTACTCAAACTACCTCCTAGCTTTAGGACGCCCTTTGATGGCTCCATCAACAGAGCATCAGTGACTCTTGGCATTAAACAGCAGTGTGAATGTTATACCTCCAGCCCCACTGACTTCTTCCACATGTTACAAATGCAGAGCATTGTCCTCTTTTAAAGAAAAGGCCTGTCAGCTGAATCCAACCATTGTAACTTTATATCCCCTCAGGGTAAAACTAACAGCTATAACAAGTCTGATTTTTCATTTTAACAGAGACGGTGGGTTGCCCTATGTTAGCAGACAACACAAGTTTTGTATTGCTAACATCTCAACTAATACTCAGAATCTTTACACTTGAAACAATGCTGACTACCATAAACTCTCCACAAGCTCTGAGACACAGACCTCACCATTTGAGTTAACTATTCCAGAACTCATACTAGAACTCATTGTGTTTCAAAACAAGGTCTTTCCAGGGTGTTTTCCAAAACTTAACTAAACACAGTCACACCAGTGCTCAAGGACAAATAGAACTAAAACAATTCTCAAGCCATAAAGATACTGCAATGTGGTCTTGAAGGTTTGTTCACTTTTTATCTACTTTCAAGTAGACCAAATATTGTAATGAAGGTTTTATTTACATTCACACATTTCAGAGAGCAGACTACATTCCCAAAACATCAGTCTCACAATTTCCTGAATCAAGAAGACAACTTTTATGAAGTATTTATCTGCTTACTACACCGAGATCCTTTGTGAACCAAAACCACATCCTTTGTTAAATGCTACCTTATTTACCTGTGTCAAATGAAGGAAAAGGACTTCCAAAAGCAGGGAATCCACCAAAGGTAGAGAAAAATGATCCGCCAGCTCTGCTTCTGTTTCCCCTTGGACCTCGTCTGCCCCCGAAGAAGTCATCAAAAGGATCTTCTACAAAACAAAAGATATTGACAGAGGTTAATCTCACTGCATTTCATCATTAAGGCTTCCTTGAATTGAGGAAAACAAAGTTCTAGTTGTAAGATTCTTCCTTTGAAATGCTTGATTCTATTGAGATAAAACATCCACTAAAAAGGCAACTCCCACTGTCCTTTTGGACTAAATTCTGTCTCACATTTAGAACTGCAATCATAAGTAGTTCATTTCCTTATCATTTTAGCCATTTAATATTAAAACAACCATAAACTTACTGTAAATGCTCTTTCATTTCTCAGCACAGTAAGCAGTAGAAGTTATAACATTAGTATCCTTATTTCAGATGCTCACACAGCATAATTGACTGGGAAGCACGATAAAAGAACTGCAAATAAATATCAATTTAACTGTGCCCACTCAGCATCTGTCAGATTTAGAACGCTTCAGATGCATTATCATGATCTCTACATGGCAATAAGGAGTAACACTATGGAAAAATTAAAATCTCAGAATTTAACAATACTGGATATATATACTGCTCACAGCTTACTGCTGTTCCACATACTGCAGTTCACCACTACGAAGTCTCTGAAAAGTAACTTCCAGAACATCTGTGTCAATAACTGAAATATAAAAAGCCCAATCAAGGGATGACTCAAATTTCAACTGCTCTATGTGTTTATTTTGGCCCTTGCCACACAAGGTACTTTAAACATTTATTCTGGTGCAGATTTAAGTAGTAAATTATGGGACACCATGCATTCAGACATTATCAAGCAGGAGGAAAAGGTGAAAAAAAAGAGTACCATGGAAAAAACTATGTCAAGCGCACACACCACAGTTACATCAGCAGCAGTTATCAATCCCATTCCCATTAGGAGAGCAATAGATTCTTTCTAAAGATAGCTACTACATACATACATAAAATACCATTTTTGTTTATGTATAATTTTATACATGTAAGTAGACACCTCTGCAGGAATATCACATTTACTTAGAAGCAATTGAGCTTTCCTAACATACAGACATTACGAGGCTATATAAAAAAGGATTTTTACTCACACTCTTCAAACAAAGAACTTTAGATTTCAGTCACGTAACACATACTCAATATATACATTTCTGATTTTGAACTCCAAAGTTCAAGACCTTCAACTCACCAAAAAGAACTCTATGAGGATGAGCGCTGTACAGTACCAACAATTTTACCACATTGTACAAGTGGAGATTCAGTACTGAAAGCTAAGTCAGCTTAAGCTCTTCCTGAGCAATGGAGAAACTGCAGGGTCAGAGCATCAGCAGGGTCACGAAAGCAAGGTAAACTGATGTAGCTGTACTACTGTTGTGATGTACTAATTGGCAACCAACAGGTCGGAGATGAGCCCACTTCTGGTACCACGACAAAAATCCAAGCTCATGTATGCAACATCACCAAGTTCACTCACTAGTGACATTTCTAAAGCAGTCAATCTGGTAATAAAAATTACTACTTACCATCTGGTGCATGCGTGATCCGTTTACAGAAGTGTTACAATGTATTTAAGGCTGAACAAATAAAGCCTTATAGCTAAGGTCCAGGAACATGTTCCCACCAGGGAAGGTAGAAAATGCCAGGAAGGACAAAAATAATCCTAGTTTACACAGTTATTGAATAAAAAGGCAGGACCAAACTTTTATCTTACATACACCACCAAGCAATGATAAAGTTTCCTTGTTTCCAGGCTTTTTGGCTGTTGTGTTCCTGTGCTATTTTTACTTCAAGATAATCTGTTATTATCTTTTAAACGCTAGAAGTAAAACCAGTTCTTGGGCACAGCAATAGGGGAACTTACAACTACAGTTTGCACGTCCCAAACAAGCACTGTAACCATTCTTTTTAAAACTGCTTTTTTTAAACCACTGCAGTTAATTGTTTTGAAGCCTGATATATTCTTGCTAGGGTGACTCAGAAGTTAGTTATGAAGGTCATTCACTCACGTGTACAAATGATCTATATTATATTACTCTCACTGTTAAGCTTTCTATTTATAGCCCAATTTTTCCTGTTACCTGGGGTTTGAATAGAAACAAAACAACTTGCCATGTAAGCTCCGAGTATAAGATCCCCCCCTGCTATCAGCCTGTTCCAGAAGTGGCTCTCCCACATAGCAGCAGCCAGAATGAAGGTTTTATGGGAGATACCCACTGTCAACACAGCTGTACATGGATTACTGCCTGCTCCTCTCCTTACCTACACTTGGGTATGCTCCATATCAGCCTTTGGCAACCCTACACACCAAAAAAAAACCCAAAACTTGTACTCTACTTCCAGCCTCAGGTGATTCCAGTTTGCAGTTCTGCTAATAATCCTCCGATGTTCTGCCAGTAATTCATGCCAAACCAGATTGCAACCGACTGCTGAATCCTCAGCAAGACAACTCAGAGGCAGGGAGATGGGGAGCTTTTCCAAGGCAATATTCTCTTTTCATGACTGTGCTGACAGCCATTCAAGTACAGTACGCAGGAAAAAATGCCAGAAACACTGAGAAGTGAAAGCAGCAGGAGGCTTCTGCACGATCATTTGTTGTATCCTCCACCACATACACATTCATACAGCAACCTCGCAACTGCTCAGGCACTGTTTATGCTTTTAGACCATAAATCAGGATGATGAATAGTCCCACTCAGCAAAATAATAACATTTCAGCCTGGTAGGTCTATTTTTATGATTTAGCAGAACTTTTCAATGAATGATATGACCTTTCCATAGAGACAGCTTTTCCAGAATGTCCCCAAAAAAACAACCACAAGTAAAGACCCTCCTAAAAATGGAAACAACATACTGTGCAATTGACAAACATCATAAAACCAAAACGCTGCACCTTAAGGTACTACTGAATATTGCTCATTTTAATGAGGCTCATACCAGAAGCTTATGAGATGACAAACTATCATGTGCAGCTCCAAAAGAAATGGTCAGCACACTTCTGACATCAAACTTGCGGAACCATGAGAACAGGAAGAATCAAAAGGTTCAGGAAGACAGGGAGAGCTTTCTACTGGATCAGTGGCATGGGATGACACAGAGACACTGGGAAGAAAAGTAAATGCTTAAGCAAAGAATTCATGGTAAACTGTTAGGAAAAAGTGATACAACAAAGAGCTCTGGGACTCATGCTGCTGTTAGGTAGAAAGACTGCAGTTACATAAAGCCAAGTTAATATATAGCTAGGAAGGGACACACAACCTCCAGCAACAGAAGACCACACGTTAACAAACCCATCTGAAAATTCTGACGTTAGAAGTAATGTGCTCCTAAAAGAATTTACTCCTTTCAGAAAACATCTGTTAATTCGAAAGCCACTGTCCTGTTCATCTGGGCAAATCATTACAGCAGTCACTGGTGCACAGCAGAACCCCACTTTATCATGTGGAAAATAATTTCGCCTCAAAACAAACCAAACAACCACCACCACTGAAAATCTCCCTGCAGCTCAAAATGAAGTAGGTCATGATCCCCTCCTCACCCTCAGTTCTCAGCTGTAACACAAACACACAGGACTTTCTCACTGTCAGCAGCATGATCCACTTGCAGAATACTAGAAAAGATGAGTTCCTTTTTTCTCTCCTGTCCTGCCCCATGATCACAGAACTGTATGACAAGTGGCATTAACTCACTGATCCAAAAGAAAACAATGTCTGTATTGTTAACTTTCTCCTGCATCCATGAGCTAACCTGACTCAGCACTGGCAAGACTGGAGTATCTGAAAGCAAGCAGGCAGGAAAGCACAATACAGTGGAGGAAGGGAATAAGGGAGTGCAGCTGAGTACCTGCACTCGTCCACAATCCAGCTTTACTTCAGGACTTTCAATAAAGTCAACTTACGACATCAGCTCAAACCTTCATCAAAAGTAAAACTAAAAGCATCACATTTCCTACTGCAGTCACTTCTACCATGACATTATCATAGCTGGGGCAATCAGATCACTCACTGCTCAGCCTGATGGAAGTTCCACCACATCTGTTTTCTGTGGTGGCTCCCAATGCAGCTGTAAAAGCAACTACACTGCTACAAGGAGAGGAGCTGGAACGAGCACCCAAAGGTCCAAAGCAGCACAGGAGCATGCTGCCAGCAGTACTGCCATGTTAACTTTCATCACACAGTAAAGCTTATCCCAGTGCAGTGCCATTGCTCACCTCCAAAGAATTTTATAGTCACAGTGCTAGCAAGTGTTCTCACATGCACAAACTGCTTCAGCCAGAGGCTTTGACAGTGTTACAGGTAAGTATGTAAAGGGTCACTGTGAAAACAGGATCACTGCTCAGTCACCACCCCTTGGACTACCTGCCCAACCAGTAAACCTTCTTTCCTTTTGTTCACTGCAAGGAAAGCCGCACTGCTGCTTCTGCCAAAATATGACAGTGAGGAAAAGCTCAACACCTGTACTGCAGAAACAGAAGGATGACACCATAACTGCAAGGCACTGAGCATAGTGATGTCGAAAAGCTGCTTGGCCCTTACAGAAGGAAGCAGTCTGACTGAACTGTATTCAGTATCACAGTCTGCATTGTTTCAGCAAGCAAAGACAGAGCCTGCCTTGAACTCTTTGTATCAAAGCACACTGTGACTGAACAGACCATATCAGAATCATCAGTGTAATAAATGCAGGTCAGAACAGCACGCAAAGGGATACAGGTTTATATAGGGTTATAACACGTACAATAAAATGAAATTACTGGAGTAGATGTTTCTATCTTGTCTCCTATTCGAAAAAGGTCTCAAAGATGCAGATTCACAGAAAATACACACAGAGCTTACACTATAGCTTTGGAGAGAACCCAAGACACAATAAAGTATACCATCAGAACTTCACAAGCTGCAGAACCTATAGGCATTTCTCAAGGAAATAATTTCATCCTTAATTATAACGTATACTGCAGTTGATCTCTTGATGAAGAGATCAGAAGAGCCACGAAGATGCTGTTGCAAACAGTGCTGATTCACCTGTCTAGTATATTTCACCACAGTCTTATAATTGCATATTCCATAAATGAAATGTCAAACAGATGCTTGCCCCACTTACTTATGAAAGCTTACCAGCAGAACTGTCATAGCATTTGAAAAGTCTTTCTAAAGATACATAGCAGTGATTCTGGATTAGCAATTTCCTACGTAAAAGAGACTGAGAACATTACCTTTTAATTTCATCTGAACCATAATTATATAGACGTAGATTACTGTGCAAATCATAGAATCATAAAGTCACTCAGGTTGGAAATGACCTTAAAGATTATCATGTCCAAGGTATGCTCAGGCATGCCTTAAAAATGAAGGATTCTTCTACTACCACTGTATGACCTGCTTGCCTTGCGCCATGCCCAGCACTTGTCCTCTTAAAGATAAATTTAACCTGCTAGACATCCAAGGAAAAAAAACAATTTTGGAGACCAGTAAGCTGAACCAGCTCAGAGATGCACACAATTAATACAATTAACTAAAGGTAGGGGAAAGAAGGCGTGCCTGTGACCTCCTCTTAGGCCAGTGTGCCATCAAACAGCCCCTCAATGCATCTAGGGGGACATCAGTCAAAGATTCCAGTTGTAAGAGACAGAGAAGAGTTTGGAGCGTGGCCTCTTCAACAGCACAGTCTGTATGGAGCCACTGCCATTATTTCCAACTGTGTGATAATGCTGGTGGGGAGAGATGATTCCTGCAATGGAAATGCTGCCTTTAAATCTATAAGGATATTTCTGAAACATCACTGATAGTAAGACCCAGACCATCCCATGAATAATTGTTGCACGCTTCCATACCAAAGCAATGAACACACAAAGCTCTGAACTTCACATACACCAAAAATTGCAAATCTGTGTCAACAAAAAGTTTAATTACAAAGAGGACAACATTACACAAGACAGCTTTAATTGAAAGCCTCCTCCATTTGCAGCTTTAGTAATCTGACTAACAAATTTACTTTGCCTTAGACTATCTAATCATCATAAAATTATCACAAGATGGGATTACATGTGGATTAAAACCATGATCTTACTCTCATGCCCTGGCAAGACTGCACCTAAATGTAATAAAAAAAAAAAAAAAAAAAAAGCTTTTGAATTTGAACTTACCATTTCTGGATAACTTATCCAGAAATTTCTATCTCATCTTCCCTTGGCTCCAACCACTCAACAGTCACTTACCACTATGCTTTTGATAAAAAGCTTCATGAAGCTATGCCATTTTTGAAACAACATCCCAAAATACATTTCATATAAAATACATTTTGCAAGGATTACTGCACACAGTCTTCCACATGATGACTCTTTAGACTTAAGAGTAATTCACCAAACTTCTCCAGAACATTCACCTACTGTTTATGTACCCAGTACTGCACAAGTCAACTTGCAGTAATTCTCTGTTGTATAACAGACAGCTATCCAGTTGAGTTTCTCCTTGACAAAAACGTCTGCCTAGTTAGCCACGTAATAAAGTTACATTTTCACTGTTGGAAATCAAAGGTACAATTAGAGTTTTAAATCTCAGAAGGCACACTGATAAAACAAGCTAACACATGTGAGAGCTACCAAGTTCATTATCTATGTAGAATGAGACAGACTTCTCTCAGCAAAAGTGCAGAGAGGACACCCATCTGGAGCAGCTTAACACATCTGACCACACAGAAAAGCACTACTCCTTGCAGGATTTATTTGCTAGACACACAGGTATCTAATGCTGTTTGACATGCTCTGAAGCATTCTGCCTAGCTCCTAATAACTGAAGGGTAGTGATGTGCTCTAGTGCCTGGGTTTTATTTTCTAGCCCATAGAGAATAGAGTCTATACTGAGCATAGGATCTGATCTCCTTTATAGCTCACAACTCACACAGCAGAACATACACTGAGATGCTGAATTAGAATTCTGCCACTTCTGAGAAGATCCTTATGCACTTGAGTAAGTAAAACCACAATGACAAACGAGCACCAGCACATGGTAAGATCAGTTTAACAATTCTGTCACACACTGCTTCCTATACCTAAGCTAAGCACAGACTTCAGGAGATACCTAAATTATCTAGATACCTGTAGATATCTGCACCTACAGAGGCTCCATCCCCCAAGCAAACAAGTGACGTAAACCTGGAAGATTCTCTAGCTGATGTATGCAGCTGTTTTTATCTTGTCACCAGAAAATCATTTGTGGTATACCAGTTCATGCTGGGAGACATGCTGTAACAGTTTAAAGTAACCTAGTCAGTTTAGAAGCTCTCCAAATTACATTAAATATTTACAGATCACCAAGAGGTCAAATTCAGCAGACAAAGTCCACAGAGAATTCCAGTGTATACTTTTTCTGTCCAATGTTATTTCCTTCCAACCTACAGAGACAGGGCTGCCAGAAATTTGTTTTTTAAGCCACGCCTTCTGACAAACATGAGCAGGTAATCTAAACTTACCCTCTACTATCACATCAACTGAGAAAAAAGACTGTTACAGACATTTTAATACAGAATTGCTTACCACCCATTTTCAGAGCTACTTCTCATAGAGCTGTTTTAGCTCAGCACGTTCTATAGGATTGAAATGAATCACAGCAGAGATGGACGTAACTAAAACAAGTAGATTACTTACCGAAGAATTCAAATGAAAAAGGGTCCCTTCCACCAAAAAACTCCCTAAAGACATCATTTGGGTTACGGAATGTAAATCCAAACTCAAATGTATTATCAAGGTGACTGCCACCTGCAAAAAACAAGTTGAATTTCAGTCACCCTCACACACTTGCACTACCAGTAAAGTTCAAGCCACTGCAGCCTTTCAGGCATTTTAAAAAAAAAGCATATACTAAAATTCCTATTATTTCTGTCAGCCTCCCAGGTATCCCACAGAGTAAATACACTTAATGCTTAATTCCTAATTGATACTAATTCAATTAATTCTATTTTATTTTTCCAGATACCAGCAGACAAATCATAAAACATAATAGCCATTGCATACTTTAGGCCCTAGTACAGGCAATCCTGGACTCTCCTTTACAAAAGCAGCGAAAAATGGCTTTTCAGCAGAACAAAGAAAGAACTGCCAATTGACAACATACCTCCACCTCCATTTATTAAGCCTTCTTTTCCAAATCTGTCATAGATGTCACGTTTTTTAGCTACAAGAAAAAGTTGTACACTGTATCAGTAATTAAACACAATAAATTGTTAAAAAAAAATAATAACAATTAAAAAACACTTAGCTGGTCTTTTCAGCTAAACTTCTACTCAAAGCTAGTTTATTTAAGAAATTCTGACAAGAAACCAGTAAAAATTTTTCTTGAGGGCTACCAAAGCAGTTTAGGTTCAGAAAGAGCAGACAAGTCATTTCACACTTACTACCATGTAGATACAAAACCTTAGGGCCCCCTGTACTAGAAAAAAAATACTGTCATATATGTATAAATCTCAAAAGAATACCATCTTCCATAGCTACCATGGAAAGCTTTTGGCTGAAAAGCTCTGGGATTCAACCCTCTAAGTTGGTTGAAACTTAGGATAAAGCCCAGGTCACCTCTCTGCAAGAAAGAAGATTCCACAAGCTCTCTTGACAAACTGTCCCTTATGCTGAAGGATTTTCATTGTAAATATTTTATTCCCTCTGTTCAACTGGAACACCCCTTGTTGCAGATCTTTGCCTTTTATTGTGCAAGGCCAAGTTCACTGTGAGAAAGTGGTAAGAAAGGAAGAACAAGATTTTGTGTGACTATAAACTCAATTATAGCCACTTTATTTTAAGGAGGAGACCAAAAAGTTGTATTAAAAAAAAAAAAAAAAAATTCTAAGAAAGGATTTGACTCAAACTGCTTGCTCTCTGTTGTTTAAGATGACATGGAATGCTCTTCATTTCACTGCAGACCAGCACCCCAGTATCCACAAGAACTGGAGAGAAAGCAAGTTAATTCCACATTACTACATAAGATACACTGCTGGCAGTGGAGGAAAATCTGAGAGTATTTTGCTGATACTCCCTAGAAGTATCAGTCAGGACATGTGATTTCAGACTCTTCATGTTAATGTGTTGTTCCCACTGTAATATTTTCAGTAGAAGATGCTTTTGAAATTCAAATAGCATAACTGAAAGAAAGCGCTGATACCTCATCCAGCTACTGAGGAGCAAAATACTTCCTCCTGGCTACAGAAATCCAGTTTTACATTGTGGCTATCATTTAGAAATGATGCAACCTTGCAATAGGTACACATATATATACGCACACAGAACAAAGCCTAGTTCAATAGGCTTTGCCTTTTTAGAACACAAATACAGTTAATCTACTTCCATCAATTAAAAATGGACACAGAACAGACTGTCAGAAGCAGCAGAAAAGTTAAGACCTGAGAGCTGAAGAAGCCTGAAGTTCACCTTCCAAAAAAATTTCACGTTTTTGAAACCTGAAGACAGGCGTGCCCTATGAACAGACCACTTCAACATCCTTTGCACATGTCATCCCTTACACAGCTACCCTCCTTGCAAAAACCTGTCTTCACTCAAGCCTGTAATGGTGTGAGAAACTTCATTAAGTTGGCAGGACAGTTGATTGCCCTCAACCAGTGGGCTCAGGATTTAGTTACCCTTATGCACAAGTGACTGTTAAGATCCCAGTAACTTTGGTTTGGTATACATCCAAGAACAGGAAATATTTTCTGAAAGTGTTCTAGAATTCCAGGAATGTATTGTTTCCAAAGAATCTAAAGACCTACACACCACCCAGACCAGTATCCTACTTTCATCTTACTCAAAGAATTTACTTAAGAAGGCGAAGCTACTCTAGAAGACGAAAGTTCATAAATTCAGTTTTATTTCCATCATGGCAATTAAGAATCAAAATCAAATCGAAGACACAAGGTGTACAAGACAGCTAAACCAGGCCAAATTCTGAAAGGTAATCTAGATCCTGCTGCTACTTTAAATAGAGCTTTCCCACTCACTCACTGGTTCCAGGTGAAATCAAGGACACTTCAGAAATAGAATACAGATAGATGCAGTCAATTACAGAGGAAAATAATCAAAGTTGCTTAAATCACTTCATTATGATTCAGACTGCTTCTGCCAAGACATTCGCAGAAGTTAATGCTGCTTTTCAAGCAAAAAGACACAGGTGAACTAGAAAGTGAATTCCTCCACCACACAGGTCAGGCTAAGCAACTGATTTCAATTAACACTTCCCCTGTATTTATGGTAATATTGGTTTGACCTCCTTGGACAAAAGTGGATCTTAGCTTCCAAAAGGAAATTGTCTGTGTTACTCATCAAGAAAGATACTGAATTTTTGGTTTCAAAATTTCTGCTCATTCTGTCTTACCTGCAAGCTTCCCCCCCCCCCCCCCCCCCCATACCCCTTCCTTTCCTCAGGAAGTAGTCTAAGTGCACGGCCAGATAGAGCCGGATACGGGACCCCTTTCAAAGCATCATGAATTTTCTCCTCAGCATTTTCAGTCTTAAACTCACTATCCAGAGAGCTGCAGTGCAGAAGCCCATTTAAAATACCTACCATCTGACAGAACTTCGTAGGCCTCAGCTACTTGTTTGAATTGCTGCTCTGCTTCTTCTTTATTTTCTGGATTCTTATCAGGGTGCCATTTTAATGCCAATTTACGGTACCTAATTGGAAGGAAACAAAAGGATATTTTACATTGAAATGAAGAAATATGCTCTAAGCACAGACTGGATATCAGGAATTCTACACTGTGAGGACGGTGAGACACTGGAATAGGTTGCCCTGCGAGGCTGTGGATGCCCCCTCCCTGGAGGCATTCAAGGCCAGGCTGGATGGGGCTGTGAGCAACCTGGTTGAGAGGGAGGTGTCCCTGCCTATAGCAGGGGGTTGGAACCAGGTGATTTTAAGAGCCCCTTCCAAACCAAACCATTCTGTGATTCTAAACACAAAATGTGTCAAACAAGTTTTCAGGGACTAAAGTACTTATAGATTTCCCAGTGCCTTCCATCTTGCCTCTAGAATAGCACCAAGAGATCTTGCAGGTATACAGAGAACTGTCTACCCAGATTTGCTAAAAAATAAACAATTTTTTAAACTGGAGTTCTTCAGATATTTTTAGATTTACTACTCCTGAATTTCTGAACAAAAGGCAGGTGCGAAAAAACATTCCCTAACATTTCTGCTATGGCCTTCTTAAATGCTCCATCTCCAACTACACTACACCACAACCAACTACTGTAAACATCAAGAGTACTCTTCTGATCCCGACAGAGATGATAAAGCTTTAGGAGCACCTTAGTAACTAACTGTGGTAGTATCTCACATCAGAGGCACGTTTGATGGCTATCGCGTATATAATGCCTATGCTCAAAAGGGATGTTTAAGGCTAAGTGTTCAAAACTACTTAGAGGAACAAAGCTAAACTTGTGCAAATGTTGACTGGTAGCATTTCACACAGTCATGCAGCATTACAGTTCAAATTCTGAGTTGACACAGATTTTCTTGTGCAAATCCCTGCACATACAAGGGACAAAAAAAGTAAAGTGCCACGCACTCGTGCAATTTGATTAATTGTAAAGCAGAGCACTCAGGAGAAGGCAAGATAAACACAGCATTTCTACATCACCCAAAACTGCGTCTTAATGCCAAATATTTTTGGTATACTAGGAACATGTACTATGGGAACGTCTCCTCCCAATAGTTTGCTGTAAAGTAAACAGTAACTTTTAGGGAAAAACAAAAGGCAGAATGCCAAATACTTGTTAATAACTTAGAAATCTAAGCACCTCTGCAAATGGAGGGGAAGATGGTTTGCAGTTCAGCCACGGAATATTACCTCAGATGACGACTATTCACCCAAGCATTGAAAACAAAGAGGATGTATTTGCTCCTTAAAACATCCCATATATACCAGTGATACTTACGCTTTTTTAATGTCTTCTGCTGAGGCATGCTTCTGCACTCCCAGAACTTCATAGTAATCCACCATGGTTCAGCAGTTGTCTTGTTTACAACAGGTGGGTCTTTCAAATCCTGCAACAACAAGAGCTTGTAAATGAAGTCTGTATGGTAATGCTGCATCATTTTAAAAAAGATCAAGGCAGATCTTAGGAAATGCTACTACCAAAATGGACCTAGCAGGTGACTGCTTTTACACAGTCAGATGTTCCAAGCATACACACACAGACACACACACTAAAGATTCACTTATTTTAGGTTGACACATGAGCCAGTTACTTTGATTCTCATTTGGATTCATGTCCTTTAATTTCACTGAAACACAGTGAAAAGAGATTAAGGAAAACAGCAGGTTCCTGAAATAAATTAGACAGAAAAGCTGTTTTTAATCACTACAGTGAGAAGGAATTGTACTGCACGCCATCATTTTTATATACACATCAATAACTTCTGAATGGAAAAGCAGCCACACATCATATTACTTTATGGCACCTATCTGGTATCTTACGCACACGAGTGTAAGCAGACAGCAACGTTCTTTCATGGTAGTTTTTAGCTGCCTTTCTTGACAGACAAATCACACGTTGCCAAAGCTGCTGAATGCTATTTACTGATTACCAACAGCAAGTACATAGCCAGAAAAGACCACTGAACTGAAGGCTAGCCAACCAACTCAAGTAAGGAAGCTGTTTGTACTCCTTAGAATGAGAGAACAGAGTTTTCACAGGAACAAAAATAAACTGAAACTACAAGTCACTCAGTGTGTCCTCTTACAGTCCAGGTAGTTTCATTTTTACATTTACAGAAGTGCTGCAAGAATCAAACACAACACTCTGAAATAAAGTTACCCTATTGATACTACATGCATCCTTCAATACCCTAAGATACAAACACTGAAGTGAGATCTCCTTTTACAATAATTAGATACTTCTTCAAAATAACACTGCTGTTGCAGGTTAAAGCCAAATGAACTTAGAAAAGTGGGGATGTGGTTTCATTCACTTCTCCAACAGCAGGTTCTTGCTTAAACTGGCACTGCCATGCACTTCCCACCCCACTACCAACAGAAACAAACATACAAGAAAAGCTACATGCTTTTTGCAATCTAGTTAACCAGAGTTCCACAGACACTGAAAACATTAAAATGCAGCAGGTAAGGAGACCTCTAATTGACTCTGCCCTTTGATGAAACCTCCACACTGAAACAAACAGTATGGGTGTAGTTAATAACGCAACCATCACTAAGAAGGGATGCTGGAAGACACAGTAAAATGAACATCAAGAATGCCAAAACACATATAATAAGAACAAGCTTCAATATGTAAACAGGTTACGAAAAATAACCCAGAATACTCAACTAACAACCAGCCTAGCAAGATCTGCTGTTTCCCAAACAAATGGGAAAGACGCAAAACTCTTGGAATGAGTCCAGAGGACGGCCACTGAGGTGATCAGAGAGCTGGAGCACCTCTCCCATGAGGAAAGGTTGAGGGAAGTGGGATTGTTTAGCTTGGAGAAGAGAAGGCTGCACAGAGACCTCATTGTGGCCTTCCAAAATTTGAAGGGAGCGTATAAAAGGGAGGGGGAATGGCTGTTTATGAGGGTGGACAGTGATAGGACAAGGGGGAATGGTTTTAAACTGAGACAGGGGAGGTTTAGGTTAGGTATTAGGAGGAAGTTTTTCACACAGAGGTGGTGACGCACTGGCACAGGTTGCCCAAGGAGGCTGTGGATGCCCCATCCCTGCAGGCATTCAAGGCCAGGCTGGATGTGGCTCTGGGCAGCCTGGTCTGCTGGTTGGTGACCCTGCACACAGGCAGGGGGTTGAAAATGGATGAGCATTGTGGTCCTTTTCAATCCAGGCCATTCTATCATTCTATGAAATGATCAGAACAGCCCTACTATCACACAGCTGAGGAGCACAGTCAGCAGGAGTTAAGTACATTATCAAATCTTGGAGCCAATCATCGTGAGCAACAGTGTATGTAGAACATGCACATTATAGAAAGAATCCAAAGGAAAAAAAAATCCTGTGCGTTTGCACGCTGTACCTCCTGTGGAAGTGGCATTGCTCAGTTTCCACTTGCCACCAATGCGATACACGCAGTTCAGACACGCAAGCAGCTCTCTGAAAAAAACGAACTGCTCACATTCTCTCACTCAACCATTCAGGCAACAGAAAGAGTTCATCTACAATTAATCAACATTTCTATCTGATAGTCACCATAAACTGCACTGCTACAATTTCAGGCATCAACGGAATGTTTTCTTGTGTCTGAGAAAGTTTTAACAATATTTACGTAAGGAAAACTCATCTGAAGCTTTTTCCACCATCCAGCTTAGGCAAAATACACTAACCCACAAAACAGACAGCATCAGCTAATGTTCTGACTCTTAGAATACAGATTTCTGTGCAGCGCTCAGTAAGCAGGGGAAAAAAACCTCACAAACCAGAAAAGAAACCTGTCTACAATACAGGAAAATAAAAGATTTAAAATATTTACTCAGGAAAACAACCACCATCAACTTGCAATAGAAGAGAAAATAGTTATGATTGATAGTTTAAAGGCTGTAGTAACATGCCTGATTACAAAGTCCCAACAATTCCACGAAGCAAAGCAGCTACCCCCCTGCAAAGCAAAACCCAGAACTACTCAGCTGTCCTAATCAAACTGACAAACATCTTTTCCCAGTCTCAAATGCGTCAAAGATTTGTCCTCAAATGCACAACAACTCTTATTCATTAGGCACTCCTGAGTCTTTTTCCTTCCACGAGGATTCCAGCCCACATTCATTAACTGGCCACTTCCAACCACAGCAAACCTTCAAAGCCTCAAAATAAAAATCAAGCAAAAATATACCAGATAGAAACTTTTCATACCCTTTGTTTTTTACTTGCATAAATCTACAGCTGCTTGTATGCGTCACTGCACTGTGTTTACAGGATTCTATCAGCTATTCCAACTCCTCATGAGCATGAACAAACCCAACTGCCAAACATTCCTGCGAAACAAAAGTTTTCATAGATCTCTCAGATCTCACAGGAGCAGTTCTGGCTTACCAAGAAGCACAGCACTCACACTGATACAAAGCAACCAACATGCTGAGGCTTGAGACCTTCCTCTCACAGTGAAGCCCGAAGCTGTATCAGCTCAGAATGATCTTGAAACGCGTCTCGTAGTCTCTCTACGCAGTGAAGTCCTCAGCTACAGAAAAGGCATGAGTATATTTACAAAAGATACGTAGAGATCTAGAGATCTTATGGAAGATCAGATGACAGGGAAGAGGTAATTTATCAGACGCACAGCCTTCCAGAATGACAAAGCAGCAGCCCAAACTAAATACAGAGTAGAGGAAGGCACCTAAATGAGAAGTTACTAAATTGTCCAGGAGTGAATTTAGACAACAGGGGCCATGTGACCTTTGCAGTCAGAAAGTTATCTATTTCTGGCCATGAAGCAATGGTACAGCAAGAACAGCCCTGAAAGATTCCAGAACAGCTGGAGCTCAGTGACTCGTTCAGTCACCTGGGTAGAGTGAACGAATTCCCTGATTCACACAATTTACCCAAGAAGCTGATATCGACACTCTATGAGCTGCCCAGCCAACCAACCCCTCCTACCTGTCTGCTTTCCACATCTGAATCATTACATTCAGACAGTAACACAGGAGAACATCCTCTTTCAAACCCCAGCTCAGCTTCAGCTTGGGTCTGACCTACCAGCAGCAACTGAGCAACTCACCGATGTCTCTGGTATGTCAGCAGATGATGCACGTGCAGTAGATGACACACGTGCTCTAGGATCTTTGAGAATTACAACCTGTGATTAAGAAAATAAGATTTCTCACATTCCAAGAGTTTTTATTAGAAAGCAGTGTGTCAGACCTGACGAGTTTTTATACTCCTTCAAAGAACCACAAACACTCCAAGCAGCATCAGTGCTGTTGGATCCAGGGCCACGGATAGGATGGCATGCAACACACACCCAAGTCTTCTAGTATCCTTTAACTGATTTTTATACAGCTAGAATACCTTTGTTAAGACTTATTATTTACAGTCCAGTAAACTTAGAGGCATACCCTAATATCTCCATGCTGAACATAACAACCTTAGGATGACATTCAGTCATGTCAACTGCTCATCGCCTACAGATCTCAAATATAATCCCTGAATTGTAATGACTTGCCTACTCTGTCTTTCCAAGCAAATCTTCTAGAAGGGTAAAAAAAAAGTCAATCACAAAGCACTAACTGCCATAGAAAACAGCAAGAAACCCCACTCGTACAACAACCAAGGAGATTTCACCCAGCACAACACACTAAGCTACACGCAAAACCTCTGCACTGTTAACTTCCACTGATCCCAACTCAGAAAAGCTACCTTAGAGTTTCATCTCACAGGCTCAACAAACTGGTTTCTGTCCTGAAACACATAAATACACAGCATAATCAAAGTTAGCAAAATGGACTTAAATGACAACGTTTATCCTCATCATGTTACACTGCCAAGCATCCCCGAGAGATGAATCTAACCAAATCAACATTCCAAAATGCTTACTTTAATCCTATGCTTACAACAAACATCCTGTCTGCATGTTAGAAAACAGTTGTCCTGAAGTCGATTTCTGAGTCCAGTTTTATTTACGACAGACCTCCACAGATTCACACTACCTTTTAAGACAAAACAATTTCTCCTAATCAAACAAAATTTTTGGCGCACAGGTTTTAACGAAGGCTCTTCTATAAAGTAGCTACAAATGGCCTCAGCCTTATTATTTGAGCCACAAACTCCTTCAGTACAGGATAACCCACAACAGAAGTGAGAAGGGCAGGCAGGGCATACAGGTCAGTACAAAACAAACTGGATATACAGAAAAAAGACATTCATACACATGAATGTAGTTAAATAAACAAACAGCCCAAACTTAAGAGAAATCCAACATCTATTCAAATGTACCATTTCATTCAGGCACGTAAGTTCAACCTACTAACATCACCAACTAGAATCACAGAACTGAGTTGGAAGGGACCCTTAAAAACCATTTGGACCAACTCCCCTGCAGTGAACAGCTGCACTGACAGACACCTACAGCTCCATCAGGTGCTCAGAGCCCCGTCCAGCCTGACCTTGAGCATCTCCAGGGATGGGACATCCACCACCTCTCTGGGCAACACGGCCCGAGGCCCCTCCCTTCTCACTGCAGAAGTTTTTCTTTATATCCAATCTAAACCTACCATCTTTTAATTTGAGTTTCCTCTTGTCCTGTTACCACAGACCCTGCTAAAGAGTCTGCCTCCTTTCTCACAGCCCCTTTAGATACCAACAGGCCGCTCTCAGGTCTCCCCATGGCTTTCTCTCCTCCAGGCTGCACAGCCCCAGCTCTCTCAGCCTGTCCTGGCAGGAGAGGTGTTCCATCCATTGGGTCTTCCCCTGGATACGCTCCAGCAGGTCTATGTCTTTCCTGCACTGAGGACTCCACAGTAGTTTCAATTAAAATCTATGCTGAACAAAACAATCATCCTAAGAACCAACAAGTTCTGACACAGTTAAATAGCTTCTCACTGATTTTTCCATTCCATTAAGAAATTAACATTATGGCCAAAGGAAAAGCTGCCAATAGAAACCGTTCTGCTCAAAGCACCACAATTTCTAAGGCATAGACCAGAAGGTTTACTCCACACTGACAGCCCTGTGTATTGACAAGGGTGAGATGTGCCAGCAGCACAAGAACAGAATGCCAGCACGCATGGCTGCATCACTGCCCAACCTCGTGGGATATTTCAGTCAATGCCAGACCAAATGTAGTGCCTGCGGCCTCATATGGACACACAAACATCACTCTGATCTGGCACAACCTCACCTCAAATGTGTCAAACAAATGTTGGAGTTCTGAAAAATTTTACAGTTAAAAATACATATCTCCATAGCTAAGTATAAATCCTACTAGGAACTGATAGGCCCTTCATATTGAAATGAACGTTTAACATTAAGTTACTCCTCAATACCCCACCAAAAAGACAACTTGTTTATTTTCCAGAAGATAAACCTCACGTGGTTTCTCCTAAAATCCAGCCGAATTGTGTTAGCAAACCTCCTCAATCCAGGAAAGTAAGAAGAAAATAGCAGAGAAAAAGCCATTTGGGTAAGAATGCAGCACAGACGGAAAGCACAAGTACTGAAAGAGACAAATCTGACAGAGCAGCTTCTAGGTAGAAAAATTATTACTATCAGCACAATTTAAATCCCATTACTAGTCAAAGTAGCAATACACGTTTCTCCTCCAGTGTTTGGGTTATTAAAGAAAATTTAATCTGAATTTGACTTGCATTGCCAAGAGACTCCTGCCCTCCACTGAACAGCAGCACGAGAGACAAGAATAGGAAGCACAGTTGCACAGACACTGTGCACTATTTCAGCATTTACTTCTAGCTTTAAACAACTGAAAAGAAACATGCAAGAAAAGCAGAGACAAGACTGGTAAATACATTTACTCACTCAGCCAAACAAATCTTCTCTGACAATATAATCCAGCAAACTAAATGGTACTTTAACAACCAAGCTCTCGATCATCAGCTGAGCATAACTCCTAACGAAAGTACAGCCATCTCCAAAGGGTGAACAAAAATCAAGGTCAGCATGCAGTGGGAAGAGCAGCTTTGGAGGACCAAGGGACAGGGCCTGCTGCAAGCAGCTGGGCTGACGCCATGCCAACACCTTGTTCCTCACATGCTGACACTTCACCTCACAAAAACATTAAGACCAGATCGCTGGCTATGCAACATCAAAAGTGTTGCTGTCATTTTAAATCTAACTTCAGTGATATTACCTTGGCCGGATTGGAACCAGCCAATCAATTTACTGCTATCAGAATTTCAAAAGGAATCTGCCCCAACCTTTTGATGAACCTTTTCCACTATCTTCTGTGAAGTACGTTGCACTGGTTTTCAGTAGCCACCCAGAGTGCTCACAAACTGCAATACAGCATAAACTCTTACAATAAACAGAAATACTGACCACAAATAACTTCCCAACCCAGCAGTCATACAGAAAGGCAGCAGACGCTGACCATGACAACAACAACCAGCCTCACACTGAGCTTTCAGCTCAGCTCAGAACCCGGCAGCACCAGGCTTCAAACGCAACAACAACGAGTTCTGACCGTACTCTGAGTTACTAAATGGAAAATGGACCTCAATTCCCCTCAGAAAGAAATATTTAGAAAAAAAAAAAATAGAATAGTTTAGTTTACAAGCACGCCAAAATAACTCGGTGAACAAAGGAAGCCGAAGCAAAGGGCCTATTCACTGGGCTGCAGAGCCCCGTCCGAACACACGCTCCTCGCTTTCTCCAGACGAAACCAGCCCAACAGAAATGGAAGCGCGGATTTTCCCCACCTCAGCCTTCTCCGCTCTCGGTAAGCGCGAGGCACGGCTGATGAGGGACAGCCCGGCGCAGTGATCCCACAGCTCACCGCCTTCCCGCGCGCGGCGGGCTGAGCCCAGGGCAGCCCTCACGCACACTCCCTCCCTCCTTCCCGCCCGCCCGCCCGCCCCCAGCTCCCCGCCGCCCACTCTGACCCAGCGGAGCCGCTGCCAAGCAGCTCCCGGAGGCTCGGCAGAGCTCTCAGCGCAGCGCCCAGCATGGCGGCACGGCGCCTCCGACAGCCGCGCTCGGGGCCCGGGCCCGGCAGCGCTGCTGCTAAAGCCGTGGATAGGCCCAGATATCGGCTCCTCCTCCCGCTCGCTGTCTCTCCCCTTCCCCCGGTGAGACCAAGCGACGCCCGCCCGCGGCCCGACCCTGCGCTCACCCGCTGCGGTGCCTGCGCAGCGCGGCCGCGACCTCCCCGCCAGCAGCCCAGGACAACGGCAACAGGAACAGCGGCGGCTTCCTCAGCCGCAAACAGGAAATGGCGTCACGAGCGCCGTCACTTCCGCCAGGCTGTTTCCGGAAGTTTCTCGAACGACGCACGGGCCGTCTGCTCCTTGACCGCCGCGCGCACGCGAGGGTGGGGCGCCCCCTGCTGCCCGTGGGCGGCGCTGCGCGCTCGGTGGGGAGGGGTGGCCGCTTCCACCCGTCGCAACCGCGCGAGGTAGAATGAGGCTTGCTCACGGCTAAGGGCTGCCTGCATGCGAGTCACTTTGACATTTTTGCTGCAAAACACAGAGAACGCAGATATTTCCTAATGAGGAGGAAGAAACAAGAGGTTTAATCTTTAGAAAAATCACATAATTGTGTCTTAATTGGCTAATGCTTATCTTTGACTTAGAAGTGGGATATGAACACATTTCCCAAGACTTTGCAGAAAGGATGGTTGGTACAGCACCAATTAAAAATATCGTTCACTGGAGTACCTTTTTTATCTTAATATCATTATCCGTGGTAGTTCAAAGGAAAGATATTAGGAACTCATTATATATATATTTGTTTTCTTGATATAGTGTTTTTTTGTTGTTTAATTTCCATTCTCTGGGTTACAGGGAAAGGCAGAGGATTGCCATAAACACAGCAGATGACAAAACCAGCTGGAAGTGGTGCTGCAGGACGTACAGCAGAGCACGCTGCAGGGATCTAGGAGAGAGCACTGTCGGTACCCCCCAAAACACAGCGCTGCACGGGGTTGTTATGGCCCAAGTACAGCTCCCAGCATTTACAATCACAGGTCCTATGAGCAGGGAGAAATACGTGTACAGGCTTCATGCTGATGTCACCCCTAACACAGCAGCCGCAGCACCGCTCAGCTTCAAGCCAAGTCTCTCCTACTCACCTGTGGTGTCAAGCTCCCCCTGTTGGTTCCTGCTGCAGTCACCTTTCCAAGATGTCAGCTCAGCCTTCAGGATTTTCCAGGTCAATGCGATCCGTTATGCATCCACCCGCAGCTCAAAAGAAATATTGTGGCAGTGGTTGCTTTACTTTTAAGAGGAGCACTCTGATAAAATATTCATACTGACAGTTAACTACTGCTGAGCCACCTTCTCACCCAAACTTTCTCTCATTCAAGCTGCATAGTTCAGGTACCACAGAGCAGGGCTAATTCCAGAAGAGTTCATTAAAATTCTCACCATGGTTTGATTTGCTCTCTATACTCAGTCCCACTCAATTCAGTTAAGATTTCTCAGAACTATTACTTAAGCTTTAGCATTAGTCTTACAGTAGGACAAAACTCCTCAAAAAAGAACTGGCTGCCCGAGTGTTTTCCATACAGTAGGATCTTACAGTCTCTGTATTAAAAAGTTAACACAGATAAAAGGAGGAGGAATAACTTTAGGTAAAGAGCCTATCCACCTTCTCACCTGAAGTAATATCCTGAGAAAGACTTTAGTTGTAGGAAATGTTTAATTAGGTCTGCTGATAAGATTAATAAAACAGAAAACCTGATTCAGAAAACTTCTGCACCGCCACAGAGGTATTTACAAAGCATGAAGTGAAAGTGATTTGTATTTATATGGCTGGCTGCTTGCAGAAGAAGCCTGGAATATTGTTAATTGTATTAAGGAGCAACAAACCTGATGCTCCTGAAAGACAGAGGGGCTGGGATCAGTGTTCCAATAGCAGCAGCTGATAAGGCATGGTGGCTCTATGGGCACTGCTATGGAAGATTTGGGCAGCCGTGGGCTGGCATCTAAGTGTTGAGTCATAAGAATAAATCCTGTTATTAGAGGATCTTCATTGCTCAGGAATTTTCAGCTCTCACCTTGGAACATGAAGCAAAGATCATTCTTCACTTTCACAGAACTTCAGCTGCCCAGAAGTTAAGTATTGTAGTTCAAACCCTCTGACTACGAAGAACAAGAGAAGGAGGGGCGTCTCCAGGACGTGATTTGTTCTACCCACTTTGGCAATGCATATCAGTAAAGAAAGAACCGACCTCTGGATCTCTGAGTTGCCTCTGCCATTGGTAGCGCCCAGACAGCCACCTCCCAGGTGCCAGAAGTTAAGTGAGGGCTGAACTGGTAACTATAACCTAACAATGGAATCATGTGGCGTTAGAATCATGTGGCATGAGCCTAGGAGATATCAGCAATTCACACTGTTCCCAGATTCGTTTGTTGGGTTTTTTTTTATCAATCATTTTTTATTACTTATGGAGGTCAACTATGAAAAGCCCATCAGAACATAAGAAACGCTTGAAAATGCTGCATTAGAGAGAGATTAATATTAGTTTCTTCGATGTGGTAATGGCTGTGACCTTTTTGGCCCGCTGCTCTGGTCTGCTGCTTAATGAATCCAGTTTTTCTATTTACAGATTCTATTTTTGGTGTTAGCAAAGAACTTATGTATCAAAGACTGTTCTCACATCATTTGATTATAGTAATACTGGCAAAGCAATTCTGGAAAGTGCCACTTAATTAAATATAAGCACTAACTTTTTTGCTGATAGCTTATCAGAAACAATTAGACTTGAAATACGGGCAATACACCTAACATTTAAAACTAAGTAGAAGCTTTAAAAGCACAAAATAATCAATTATCATTAGAATTCTCCTGAGTTTTTCTGCTGAGCACAACCTCAGTTTTCATTTGTATGGAGCTTCTCAGGTAATCAGTAGGATCCAAGTTTATCTGGATGCCTCTTCGTAACCAAAAGCTTGAGCAGAAAGGATGTTTTTGAGGAATGGCTGAAACATTTCAAGATAGCTGGTGCTTTCCCCAACTCCTCATAAAGCACCAGATAATTCTACTGATTACTTGGGGTGTGCAGAAAACAGTCTAAGAACAGCTGCTGGCAGACACAAGATCTCAGTCTGTGACAAGTGTTTATTCCTTGCAAGGACAGCTTGATCAACATTTCTATCAATTAATTTGATCTGAGATAGACTTCCTTATCTGTACGCCAATGGCAAATACAAGTTAATTCTATGTCACTTTTCATCCATAGCCAGATAGGTCTAACAAGTAAGTACATCTCAAATAACTGCACAGAACTCAGAGCTCTGCCACTGTTTGAAAGATAGAGGTGAAAAATACTATAAAAATACAATATGAAGGATAGATGGTCATCATTTCTTCAGACAGTACGTTTGACAGCACAGAGCAAAACTGCACAGCAACTGATGAGAAATGCTTTTCCTGGATCCAACATTTGGATAAGCAGAATTAGCAAGATGATTCGCAATAACACCATCTGGTGAATGAACGTTTCCTTCTTCGGCAACCAAGAACTACGTGCAACTATTAACACAGAACAAAAGAGAATTAAAGCAAAACTATCTTTTGTTAACGTCCAAATGTTACACAGAATGAACTAACGGCAGTTCTGGGAAGGCAGAAAAGAATAATCGTGAATATATGGGACATTTGAGCAGACTGTTCCTATGAATTAAATGCTGCAAACAGAACACACGCTTGTACAGTGCAGCAGATAGTTTTTCAGAGTGTCAGTGCTCTCTGTTGGAAGGATGCACTGAGTCAAAGCTAAGGCTTATGGTTGAGGCTGGGCTCACAGTGGGAACTCCAGAGCCTGACAAGTTACACATCACGATGAGGATACAGACCAACTAAGAGTCTGTATCAGCATCCCTGCTATAAGCTGTGGAATGCTATCAAACTTTAGCCACAGAACTCCACGAGCATTGCACAATGAAAGAAAAGAGTGTTTCTGCAAAGTTTCAAGAAAACTCAAATTATTTTATTCACAAAAGCAGAAGTCAATAAAAATATAGATATCCTGATCAGTTTTACAGACCATGTTTGTTTTTCCTTTACTGACAGGCAAAGCAACATGGGAAAAAAAATAGTAACAAGCATTTACATCACAAACATTATTAACACAGACTCATGTATTTGAGCAAATAGGTTTTAAAGTTTTTGCATATAAATACAAAAAAAAAAAAAAAAAAAAAATTAATTACAGTTCCAACAAAACACTCCAAGAAAAACAGCTCATTTTTTCTTGTTTTTGTGCTGCATTCTTTTTTCAGTGGCAGAAAGAGCATGTGCTGCATTATTGGCATTTAACAAACTGCTTCTGGCTTAAACCACAATTTAGCATGATCTCACTGCACGGCTTGAAGTCTTTCTTTGATTTCCAAGCCCCTTTGCAGATCAAGTTAGGATGTTCCTATTAGAGTCAAGCGATGCCCAAAACCCCTGTCCACACTGTTACTGACAGCATCAAGCAGCTCATTTTACTTCCAATATGGAGCACCCACAGAAAACTAACCGAAGACACCCTTGTTCAAACTTTTATCAGCTCAGTGTTCGCTTGTGAAGCCGGACACAAATCTCTCTTTGTAGATGGAAGTTTTCCCCAGAAATAAAAAATGTGACATCTGCAAAGTGTACGTAAGCATGGCTTCTTGGGATGATGGAAAATAACTGTGATAACTAACAAGGCATCCCATTTCTGTGGGGCTTTAATATCCAGCAAGCAGGACAGGATGTAAGTTTTTACATCCAGAAGAATTCTCACCAAGAGACAAAGACCACGTGCTACATTTATTCTTTCATTTCTCTTTTATTCCTTTCAACTGCAGAGAGACAAACAATTTGTACTCTTCCCATCATAAAGATGGATTTTTTTTTAAGCTTGCTTGTAAAGTTTATTTGAAAAAGGCAAGAAGAAAATGTTGCTATATTCCAAAAAGCAAGAACTGAACCAGCAAGAAAAAACACAGAACTACTGAAACTGTATGGAAGGGCTGTAGACAGTATCTCCAAAACTGCAATTAGGACAGCTGAGCTGATGATTAGAAACTACAGTAATGTTTTAAGTTAGCTGCAGGCAAAGTGCTTTCTGCCTCTGCCTACCTAAACCCCGTGAGCATCACAACTGGGAAAGAACCTTGCACTTGTTTTAAAAAACAGAAAATCTATTTTCATATATATCAACAATTCTTGCCATGTGAGAGCTACAAGAGATCATTTAAACCACTGAGCTCATCAGGACATGACTAACTACACTCACATTATTTCTCATCCTTTCCTCTCCTATCCCTTAAAATACTCAGCAATAAAGCATCGAAAAACAGGATTTCACACTTCATCTTGTCTATATCGTAAACAGTTGACAGTCAGAACTGAAAAATTTGTTGCCAACAGAAAGCCCTATCCTCTTATTGCAGTCTGAATACTTCTTCATCCAGCCTACCCCACGTGTTGAACTCGCAGTGACAGAACAGCATGCACTGCCTCCTCTTACAGAAGCTGAGAGCACACAATACCAGTCATGATTACATGGCGTGACTCCATCACAGTATTTGAATAGGACTACTTTTTTATTATTGTTATTTTTTTTTACAAAATACACATACAACACTACCAAAAGAATGAATTTGAAAAATAATTTCAAAATATGTAAAGCATCAGGTTATAAAATAAATAATGCTTTCAAGAAGCGTTCATGTTTTGCAGTTAAGAGGAGGCAGTTTCACTATTACCGATTTCTTATTCAACTTCTTTACAAGTTTCATAATTTACGTAGAAAAAATATACATGAAAAGAATTCTGGGATAATGTATAGGTTGGTTATGTATTATTTAATATAAATAAAAAGCCTAAAGCAAAACCAAAAAGAAAAACAATTACTTTATTTCTGTACATCAAGACTACAAACAGCATTTTAACACTCCATTTTTTACCCAACTTAAGAAATTATACATTTTTATATGGTTACCAGTAAACATCTTAAAACCACTCCATTTCCCCACATTTAAAAGGATATTGCTGGTTACTGCTTTTTAAATATGAAATTCAACTGTTTTCAGTAACCAGCAATTTTTTTTTTTTTTTTTTTTGCATAAGAGATGAATATAAAACTGATTGTAAATTTTGATGATTTAAAATATAAAACTAAAGTTCAGATGGATGCACTTATTAATCTTACAGTTTCAACTATAATTCCTTTTTCAAACTGACTGCAGTTCCCATACAAACACCCAGTGCCTACTACCAGAATCACAGAACCATAGGGATGGAAGGGACCTCTGCAGATCACCCAGTCCAACCCCGCCACTAAAGCAGGTTCCCTACAGTAGGTTACAAGTAGGTCAGAGGATCACTTCCTTCCATGTGAAACCAAGTTACTCCCAGAAATCAAGTTACACAAAGCAGCATATTCCACCTACTTCTCTTAGTAGAAATACTGCAGGCAAATGGATGTGAAAGCTGTCTAATCACAAAAAATAATGAATTTGACTAGCAACCAGAGCACAGATAGGGTATTTAGGATGGAAAAAAAATGACAGGCGAAAGGAATGTGAACACCACAGGCTTCAAATATAAAAGAAAGCCTGATAACTTTGGTTTAAATAATTTTAATAGTTGTTACATGTGTACTTTTCTGAAGTGATTACTTTTCATGTACTGTGTATGCAACAGGAGGCTGATACATTAAAAAAATCTGTACAGGCACAAAAGACAGAAACAGAACAGAGGAAACGTGGATAGTCATTTCAGTTTATGACAGTGCTCAAGTGATAATGACACAGCCAAAGGTTGAACTCAAAATAAGCATGCGAATCTGACTTCAAGGTATTTCAGAAAGCACAAATAAAATATTATAAACATTTTATCTCAGTGCCTACCATCTTAAGGGAAGGTAGTATCAAACAAAATCAGTTATGTCTTACTTGCAACAGCTATGGTTTGTAAACAATTCTACAGCGTAAGTGAAGTTGTTAGGATATCAGTAATGAACATTTGCATCCTCTCAGTTGTGGGATATCTGCAAACATCTGCTTCACTTTCATCTAAAAGACTACTCACAGGATGTTGGCCTCATCTCATCCCGATGTGCTGCATGGTACACAACTTTAATGCCGGTTTGTGACTCTTACGTTTGAACAGCACAAAGCCAAAGCTTCATCTTTGGTTAATTTCACTGAGATGTCACTTTTTTTTTTTTTTTTTTTTTTTTTTTTTTAAAACATGTGCTCTTTCTTCCCATGAACACAGAGAACCACCACACTGCAAACAGCATTCGGTATTTTGAATCACCAAGCAGTGTCAATTTAATATTAATTAAATGAAAGCTAACTAACAGATTGTGTTTAAAAATGAAACCTATTTGAGGGCATCTGATAAGACATAAGAGCTGCAGAAATTTACACAGAATTCCTTCAAAACTGTGTGGATACAGGTGCTGCTTATAGAGTAGGCACTGGTTCATTCCTCTGCAGATCATCCAAACAAGCATCAGCTCGACTCAGCTGAGTTCAAATCCAGCAGCACATTCAATGGCATACAGAAGCTTGCTCCGCATAAGATTTTCATCATAAAACTCAGGAAGCTTCAGCAAGTTCATGCAGGTACTTGCAGTAGGTAGCCTGTCTAAATCAGATCCTCCATTGTGAATGCAAAATGCAGGATATAACTCCTGGAAAATGCAAGAATAAAAAAAAATCAACAAGAAATAAATACATAACAGCATAACAGCTGCCATAGTTTTCTAGGAAATAAATCATTAGATTAAAGACTGTCACAACGACATATTTAAATGGCATTTTCTTTCATTCCCAATGACCCCAAAAGCTCTATTGAATTGGGTAGTGCCTCTCCCTGCTGAATTTTGATGGGGCTGAGATAACTAGCAGAACACAAAGCCATTTATCTAGTTCCAAGGAAAAAAGGTAATTTGTTATTGTCCACATGCAAATGTGTGTCACTACAAAACAGTGAAATGAAATGGAAATCACAAAACAGCATGCAGAAAATCCTAGTTGTATGTGAGAGAAACAAAGGATCAAGAACTTCAGACTCTTCTTGCAAAGCCAAATGCATATGGATCCTATTCTTCTGTAGGAACAAGAAAACGATGTGTTCCCATCACACTGAAGTTTTTGGAAATGCCTGCTGGGTTTAGGGAACTAATGACCACTCACAGGAATGGAGCTAAGTGGAAAAGGATGTTCTGTCATGCTTGAATGATGTCATATTTGTCATTGTACAATGACATCCTATCATCTGTGAATTTGTCATGATCAACTAGATCAATCTATGCCCGTGACAGGGCCCCTCTCTCCCTCCAGAATAGTATTACATAGGGCACGGTAAGCACAAGCCCCAGATAAGCTCTACCTCCTTAGATCTATGTAAGCTGCACCGCCCCTGACTCAAATACTGTCTTAGTTTCTCAGGATCCCACAGGTGTTCAAGAATGAAATCCCATGACATTGCGGGTCCCCATGCTTCTAAGATCTTTCCTAAACTCTCCATGTTCCCTGTCAGTCAGCATTCTCTGGTTTTGGAGGAGACTCCTTCCCCTTATCATGAATGCATTGGAATACATTCAGGGAGACTGAAAACACACGCACCAAAATGAGCATTAACTCAAAATTTGAAAAATTTGTGTGACAAACAGAGAAGAAAGCCTGTGGATTGGTCTGAACATAGTGTTGTTTGTAAAATTAGCCATTCCATCTGGGAGGTAAATGTCAAAATTCAAATCATACCACACTGCATGTAAGTACCACGCAGGTGTCTCCATCAGTGCCTTTATTTGGTTACATATCAACACAATTCCACAACAAGTAATCGTGACATTGATAACTGGCCAATAAGTCACAAGGAACATGATAGCTTTTAATTCCTTACACAGCACCCCCATGATAAAGGGTGAGTTTATCGCTAGTAGCTGCTAAAAGGGGTTAATGAATGAAAGCTGATGAGAGGAGAAAAAAAAAAAAAAAGGAAAAAGCACTGCCCAGACTAAGCAGTGCTCAAAGTTTACAAATATCCCAGAATACTGGCACTACGCCTGGGCTTTCAAGGTCAAGTTTTCCAGTAAAGAAACCTGAACTAGTGATAATGTTCCCTAACGAAGCTCTCCAAGAGCAGAGAGAGAGAGAGATTAGTTCTAAAAACTAAGAAGCAGCTAATGCCCACATTCCCCACCAAAAACTGCCACAGAGTTAACTAGATCAATCAATGCCCACGACAGGGGGGCAGTAGGACTATGCCCCCCCCGGCCCCACAAAATGGGAAGGGAAAGGGAAAAGGGACAGGGAGATGGGAGCTGGGCTCAAGGAAGGAATTAAAAAACAGAGGCAACAATCTATGGAGGAAAACTTATTTTACTATGATATCAGAATGCAAGATAACACAATATAATACAATCTAATTGAAATTGAGACTAATAAAGAAGATGAGAGAGAGAGAGAGAGAGAGAGTTCCTGAGACCGAGTCAAACCTGAAAAGCTTGGAATGGCAGGGAAAGCACCCTCAGCACCCACTGCAAGGCAGTAAGAGTCCACCCCACCCGGAAGGGCCAGATCCCATGGCTTCCATAATGTACAGGGATAGGTACTGGAATTGGAGCATTAACACTTTAACTCCCAGTGCACTACATGATGTTATGATGTGGAATACTGAAACCAAAAAACATAAAACCATGACAGAATTACACTTTTTTTCTTCCCAGGCAGTGAAGACATGTTCCAGGACACACCAAAATCCCGACAAATGAGATTTTGCTCTAGCTAATGAAGTGATGTGCTATGCCAGTTACAACACTCTTGTGGTTGAGTTTAAAAGTATTCCAATTTTATCAACAACTATTACATGAGCATTTACTTATCATTTCAGAGTGATGCTCTGAGGAGAAGGAGGATGAATGAGTGACCAGACTACATGGAAAGTATTACCACACTAGTTCCTTTCTCTGACATCCAAACAAACAAAAGCCAAACTCCTAAACAAATAAACAACCCATGATCAAACATCCCCCTTCTATGTTCCAGAACATCAGTCTGTTGGCATACTCCAGCTACATCAAAAAAATTTTCAAGCAGATAAAGCCTTTGTTTTATTTATTTCCACCAAAATATGTGACTATTTTCTTTGTTAAATTCAATTGTCTGATACTACACGACTCAGGCTTTTCTTGAAATCCCAGACAGGGATTTCTGTCTGAACTAATCTCTCACTAAGCCTAAAATTTATCAATTTCAAGGCAAGCAGAACTAATCACTTGAGTAGACCTGTTCATATGTAAGATTACACAAGTGTTTACGCTAGTGTAGTCTACAATTCTAGATCAAGCAGTAATATATATTCTTCAAATGAAGAACTTGATTTACAGAAATTACACTGTTTATTCATAGTGATTACAAAACCATCCAGCTGTTAATGGGGTGCGCAATCACAGAAAACTGTAGTGATACAAATTTGTCAAATCCTGATAATTGTGTTATGATTAACCATGGCTCTGAAGAACAGACTTCTGTCCCTTGTATATAATTCTGTATGTAACATTTTGTTTCAATAAATAGGATTCCCTTCTTCCGAGAAAGACCTTAGTGAGAAAGATATTTGTTACCAAAGCACTGCTTCTCCTGGCAATAAAGTATTCATTTGATCAAATGCTTGCCTAAGAAGTGTAGAACACGTCTGATTATTAGAAACTGAAAAAACCAGCCCAGCTCCAAAGGCACAAGGTCAATGAGATTCTAAGCTAAATTATTGTTTAAATGGAGGCCTTAAAAAAAAAAAAAAAAAGTATTTCATGGCTAAAATGCTGCATTTTTACTGTTCCTTTCAAAATGCTAATTGAATTCCTCTATTTTAGCTTTAAGAATGGAAAAATGAAGTTCTAAATTGAAATGTCACGCCAAGGGCGCCATTTTTTGCATAATTAAATACTGCACAGCAGGAAACTGCAATAGTTTGGAACTGAGAAGTATCATCAATTTATTATGTGACCTGATTTGAACTTAGCAATTTTCAACCATGCTTTAATGATTTCTTTTTTTTTGTCTGTAACAATCACATTTATTAAACTCATTAAACTTTAATTAGCCTTAGCAAATGTTATTCTGAGTCTGGCAGTGAGAGTTCCAAATTTTTCAATGATGCAAATCTAGGTTGTGATGTGTATAAGCTATGAATGTCAAGACATTCCCTAGCCTAGTTTGTCTAATCTGGAGGGAAGAAAGCTGAGAGGTGACCTCAACGCTCCCTACAGCTTCTGAGGGAGGGGAAGCTGTTGGACTCAATCACTCTTGAAGGTCCCTTCAAACTGAACTGTTTTATCTTAATGTACATTAACTTTAAGAAAAGTGGAAGTTTATACATGTATATGTGTAATATACAAATATATATATACACACACACAAATATATATATATTTGTTGATAAAGCCATGTTAACAAAAGACTTAGATAACCCACATGAACAAAGCATAGGATAACTCAAATGGCAAGCACCACACGAGTAATTGGCTTAACTCCTGCCCAGTGCTGCCCAGCACATCTACAGAAACGCTTGTATTGAAAGTTCTAATGCTCAGAGAAACTGGCTAAGAAGTCAGGATGACGTATACCTTAAAACCCAGGAGAGGTGGCCGAGAGCAGCTTGTTACAAACTTGAGTAGTTTGCGTTTCTCCTCATCAGTGAACCTTTCTACAACTCTCCAGAATGTTTTTATTACAGGATGGTCTGCTGCATAGCCACCTATAAAGAGATTTAAATGATTTATAGATAAAACAGTTTTATGCAAGAAATAAACTCTTCAGAAAACCTACCAACAATTTTGAAAACATTGCAGAAAATCTTAACACCACAAGGTTTACAACGCTAACCCTGTCATTTAAAGATATCTTTGATCACTGCATTTCTACTGTCTCATTCATTGAATATCCACGGCTACTCTCTCTTTCAGCTTCTTAACTACTAAGAAAACTAACAGTTTTAGTTATATTGATGGTAAATTCAGAGAAGAATGAAGACACCTTACATTTTTTTTCACAAGCAAAATTATGAATTCTCTCTTTGGGCTGAGAAATAAATGACCAAGTCATTTGTAGACTTATATTCCAGGCAACCGGACACAATCTCTGACTAACACTCATTCAGAAAAGGAATTACACATCATCTACTTATTTATAATTACTCAAATGTAAGCACACAAAAAATAAACTGAACATCTGTCTCACGGCATTGATTAAATCAGACCCTACATCCTTATTTAAAAAAAAAAAATAGCATAAGAAGCAAATTGATGCCTTATCAGTCATAACAGATTTTATTTATTTATTTATTTATTACCTTAAGTAAAACATACACACCTGAATAATTTGTGAAAGATTTAAGGTCATCCAAACTAATAGGAACTTGGGCACCAGAGATCAAAACCTAACAATGAAGGAAACCAGACAATTGTATTAGATGCAAAAAAAAAATAAAAAATCAACATCTGCAGTTTCAAACATGTTTGCTGCAGTTTAAAGCAGGAGTACCTGTATTTCCTGTTGATCAAACATTCGTAGCCATTCCAGATTCACAACGTTGGCCAATCCCTGACGGAAAGCCAGGCAGTGCTGTCGGATCTGTTTGTTCAGCCTGTAGTCTGCCACCAGGTGGATGTACGCGATGCGGTTAGCGCTGGTCACAGGAATGTCTTTTCCACCCGGCTTCAGCTCAACCACCTGTAAACACATCATCTTGATGATGTGATGTAAACTTCACCATCTTGATAAACTTTAATTCCATGTAGCTGGAAAACTGAACAGCAAGGCATTCTGATACGTGATTTGTGTTTTGAAGATCTACTAGAATATATTCCAGAATATTCACCTCAAAAATCCAAGTTACAAAAGTTTCTGCTTACTCATGAGAGCAATGTGTGTGGTTTTGAGCCTTCAGACCTAGGAATGAAGCGGCAAACGCAGCTTCATGCAACTGCCAACCATCGGCTTCACTGAAGCTAGGTGCCCCAAATAAGCACCATGCTCATACAAGGCAGCCTCCTTCTGTCTGAATCAGGAAAGCTCTGCTTGATGGGTTGTGCTTTTCTGCTTAACTGTTGGTGATAGTGAATGCTGCAGCATCACAGTATGGCAAAAGCAGTGTCTGCTAAGCCAAAATTAGGGTTCTAATTTACAGGATGGTAAGCATTTGCATTTCCTACTGTTGAAAAGACAAGTTATTTATGTTCAGTAATTTGCACAAAAACAAATCAACCCTAAAACTTCTGGTTCTGCTGAGAAACACAGCTTTTATCTTTCATGTACGCACAGACACCTTAGCATGGAAAAAAAGTAATGGAGAAAAACAAAGCAAAACAAACATACTGTAATTGCTTTTAGACATAAACAGTAATTGTTATCAAAGTGCCAATGATTTTTACGTATTCTACTCCTCATTACATGAGGATAATTTTGCTAAATAGCAGCCCAATCTAAACAGACTGCTAGAGTACTAAAAGAATAACTGAAAAGCTGGAATACATTCACCTTTGAAACCCTTCACAAAAATGCTTGGTTTTCCATCCTTCAGAGACAGGGATTTATTTATTTTTTACGACAGTGCTTTTCAGTCTGGGATAATAATCATTTCTTTGAAGTACAGAGAATTAAACACAGGAATAGTTTTTCTTTTGCAACACACTACCCAACAACACAGGCTGTTTAGCACTAAGGAAAACACAGCTCCCCCAAGCATTCACACTTGTATTGATTCATTTCTTTAAAGGCCAAAAGAGAACATTAAGATCTGTGAATATGACCTCCTAGATAACACAGGCCACAGAATTCTATTCAGAGATTCCTGTCTTTTGCTTGAGAAATCCACTGATCAGTTTAAGTACATTTTTGAGAGAGAGGCAATCCTGGTGTAGAGACTTGATGTGATGGAGAATTCAGCACTTTCCTTAATAAGCCACAACAACCTGAATTGCAACAGGTGCTAAAACTATCTTCCTTTCCACTTTAATCCTTCAACTGTGATTTTGTTAAGCCTACAGTAAAACACCTCACCAGTATCCCACATCACCTCTGCGTGTGAGTAATACAAACTGTGTTTAAGCCCTGTTCCCTACAGGATAAAGGAGCAATACAAAGGTGTGAGTTTCTCTCACAGTGTTACGTCCTGGCAATCAACACTTTGCTTTGCTCCCTTTTGAGTGAGTTTCCTTCAACAAGACCCACTTGTATTTCAGAACTACAATGCCACATGTTCTTTTATCATTATTTCATCAAGTACAATTCATCTCTCTGAAGTACACATTGAATTTGGCCACATAAAGCATACTTATATCTCCTAACTCATCAAACTTAAGGTTACATAAGCCAACAATAACAAACATTCATCATTTCACTTCCATACAATCATTCATGTAAAAAGATTCCTGAATTGACTTTCTCTCTAAAGTAACAAAAGGGAACTATTGGCCGTTGTTTTTGGATTCATCCAAGCAGCTGCAGAACTAAAAGTTCCAACTTCCCATGCAGGTTAACAGACAGAGGAGAACACAGACAAAGCCAAGCATATGCTTGTGTTCTAATAGTGCTATCCTGACAGTGCATTAAACGAAAAATGCATTCAGGTTTAATAAAAGCAATTTTCCTATTCAATTTTGAAATCAAGAACAGAAGTTACAGATTTCCTATTCAGAAAGATCACAACACAAGCCAGTGTGTCTTAAAGTTTTATCAGTTTGCATTTCATTTTTATCCATCCAATTTCTGCCACTAGATGGTGCAAAGCATTAACACACAGGTACGGGATGCAAGAGAAGCTTCCCAAAATGCAAATCCTTGTGCCATCACCTTATTTTCTATTGTGTGGATCTACATTAAAAAGTATATATTCCGCTTTAATTTTGTTCATTATCAAAATAATGCATTTTAAAAAGCAATAGAATTATACATATTATTTAGGTAAGCGTTCAGATAATTCAGACATTACCATACAACACTGAATTTTATTCCAAACTCACAGAATATGTCTTCAAAACAAAGGAAATGCTAACATGGGATAGAAAAGTGTCATATTTTTAAAAATCTGCTAGAAAAGATGGTTTACTTCTAATTTTACTTTATCTTCTTAGAAATGTGAATAGAAGTGCTGCATTTGGCCTCTGACTCAAAGTTACAGACACCTTCAATTACTGCTGCATATACGTCTTATTAGCACTTAAAACTTTAAAGGTTACAAATCCAATTATATGTTACAGCAAATACATGCTCCTAGAAACTGCTCCCAGCTTACATTTGTGTTCCTATTTAGAGAATGACCATTACAGTTTGTAAAAACAATGAATGCACACACACTTTTTGTACGGCTGCATTTCAAGTGAACAGTTTGGACAAGATTTTGACTTACATCTTCTACTTTGAACACAGAATAAAACAGAAATACATACACATACACACAAAGAGAAACAGTAGAAAACACTATTCAGGCAGAATGAATTCAGGAGATTTGTCTTCTGGCTCAGTGATAATTACCTACCACACAAAGCTGCTTTGCAATGTCTTTAGGGGCAATCAGTGGTCACCCTAACAGCAACCAAAAGTAACTCTTGCACAGATGTGATGACTGGTTTCCCAGGCTCATGGTGAATAAGGGAATACTTAGGAAGTGAAATACTTTATGAAAGAATAAGAGACGTATCACTTAGGCATTCTGAAGTATGAAGAACCTTTCTTTGTATCTGAGTACTTAAGACAAGTAACCTATGTAACTTCAAAAAGCATTCATTCTTTCAAATAAAGTCAAGAACTCTTACAAGCCTGTTTTTAGTACAGGTGAAAATATTCTTTTCTCTTGGCTTCCAATCACTTTTTTCTTTTTTTCTTTCACACCATCACTAAAGATTTTCCCCATTCTGAAAACATGTAGATAAAGGTCTTCTTTCTTCCCCTATCATCTGCCTTCCAGATGTTCAGGCAGGAGTCCCAGGTAGGAGACTGCATTTGAATGTCTAAGAATGCAACTGCTGTAAGGATTATAAATCTGCCTGATCAACCGCAATCTAAACATTCTGCTTCTCAAAAGACTTCCAGTATCATCTCTCCAACCCACTGTATCCTCATAACGAAGCCACCACAGAAGAAACTTCCATGGTTATTTTTAAGACTTCAAAATCATCTCTCATGGAAATTTAAAGGCAAAGAACTCTACTTTCACTTGTCGAAATACTTCCAGTAACAAAAATAGCATTCACATCTGCTTTAAAAAGCCAACCGTGTCCTGACATCAATTTCTACACTCTGGACTTCACAGACACTGCTGTCCCATAGTTCTTTTGAGACTTTTTACTTGCTGCCATTTTATACAGCTGATCTAGCAGCTGAAAACTAGGCTGCTATCACTACATTAGATGGTTCTTCATCAAAAATTAAAGCTAGCTAGTGCTGGAAGGTAAGGTTGATGGCAGAGCTCCCCTAATTAACAGGTCTAATGTGCAAATTATTAAGTACCTTTTTCAACTTCTGGTGAATGCACTTTGACAATAGTTTAATGGGATCTAAAAGCACATTACGGGATTGGAATCAATACTCTGATAATAGAATTTCTATCTTCTACCACTGACAGGCAATAGAGCCCCTTCTGAATGCGTCTTTCATTGCAGATAATGTTTTTGTGCCACAATTGCTGGATGGACACTGTCACAAGGATGGCTATTTACAATGATAGATTTATGATGCATTTATTGAGCACTAATTCATTCGTCACTAAAGTGGTTGTTTAGATGAAAACTGGAGATAATGTACATTGAACATAAGGAGTGCAAATTAAGCTCTTTTCCCAAAGTGAATTAGCCTTACCTTGACACAATCAATTAGTATGCAATGGTTACAAGTCAAATACCAGACAGAGTATCTATCCACAAGGTTTATTAAAATAATGAAATGAAATAGAAGAAGCAACTTGTTGCATTAAAACACAGTAGATATTGAAAAGAACCAATTAGTTGTATTGAACTACAGTAAAATACAGTCTCATTAAAAGACAGTTAATACTTCAAGAGTATAGTGTTCTCTCTCCAAGCATAAACAGCAATAAAACACCAGAGTACTTCATTTAACCTATGTTTCATTTAGTTACTCAAAAGCTCACTATTACATTTAACCTTTCTTTTAAGGTTATGCCAAGTAATGAAGGCAAGTACACACTTATTACCAGTTTTGTAGCAGTAGGTGCTGCTGGCATCACGTCTGTCCTGGATCTCCTTGTGTGTTATTTCTGAGCTACTTCACTTTTTGATGTCCTTCTACCCTACTTGTTGAGGTCGGTTCTAACTTGCTGGTATGGCTGATTTTTTGAGGATGTATGTAGTGGACATACATAGTACGGAAATTACCACCTTCACAGAAGGTACTAGCAACTTTTAATTTATAATTAGAGGCAAAATTGGATTGCATAAATGAAATCACACAGAATACACACAGTAACAAACCTCCCCTCCCAACAAGAAAGTCCTAGCTTACACTAGAAACTGTCATCTTGTACGCTTTGCAACCCAATAATCAGATGCACCTACAGCACAGAAATGAATTCAGTATAATCAGGCACTTACAGTCACCCTCCATTATGATCCAGGAACCCAAAATCTGAGGCTATTATTTTAAAACTGTAATACAATCCACGTTTTAAGAGCTTCCTAAATGATGGGAAATTGGTAACAGGAAAGTAAAGACCAAGTCTAAGCCTGATGCTGTTAAGACAAGTCCTGGACAGCAATCTGGCTATGATTTAAACAGCAGTAAAAGAACCTGACATCACAATTGCAAAGCTTTGGTACTGCATCTCAGCAGTAGTACTGCTTTTGTGCATGCACGCCCAGGCCAAGTCTTCCTCAGCCAGCAGGCAACCCAAAGAGAACTGGATTCTCACTTTGAGAGTTTTTATTTCCTCCACAAGAAATAAGGCCTGAATCAGGACACTGCCGCACATCATAATGATGTCAGGTCTGCTATTTGACCCAAATATTTATTGAAGAGCATTGAAAACTGCCACAAGCACACAATTTTAAATTCTCAATAGTCAAAGAGGGAACGTGACAAAGGAGATTAACTGTATTACCACACGTCAGCATGCTTTTCAAGCACTGACGTTTGCTTTCTACTGTGAGCACAAGTGATCATTAGCCTTCACAACAGAGTAAATAAGCCATAGTCAAGTTGCATAGTACAACTGCACTACAAACTCAAACCTATGGACCTAAATAATCACTTTCAGAAGCAGTGAATCCCACTCCTCTGACTCACTGGTGGCTCAGTCCCTCAGAAAAATGAAATTTTCTCTAAAACTTAAGGTTTCATCTCAGGCCCTCTCCTCTGAGTACTCATCAGCTGAAACAACCCTTATGTCACAAGAGCTCACTTATTTAAAAGCACCAGTTTCTAACTCCAATTCCAAAACCAAACAGTTCTTCTGTAGTCTACTTATCACCTAACTTCTGCAATCGTCTGAAGTGGAATCAAAGAAACACTATTTCATTCAAGAAGTTATGTCAGATGATAGAACTTTCCACGTCTGTTAGAAAATCATCACTATCATTTATTATTTAAACTCCCAGACCCTTCCTATCATCGTCAAAAGCACAGTTCCAAAGTACAAAGTTAGTTTTTTACTACTTCAAACACTGAGGCAGAATCCTACCGATGCCTCACAACAGACAGCATCTGTAGCAGTTATTCTGTATCTCTTCCAAAACAAAAATAAATTAGTAGAGATATTCATATTTCATCAGTAAAGAGAAAAATAAAAACCAACCAACCCAAAGCCACTCTTTACCTGTGCTTCCCCGAGGTCATTGTTTACTACAGTGAAGTTTAGTCCGAGTTCTTCTACATCTCCTTCATAGCTCTTGAGAAAAAGCAAGTTTTTGTACATTTCTGGATCCAATGAAGCTAAATGATGAATGTCAACATCGGCACTTGTCCCCAGTAATTTGGAGAGGAAAAAACTAGCAAAGGGCAGCTCCACCAGCATATTTTCATAAAGAGCCTGAAAAGCAAAGCAATTAAAAGCATTTTACATTTCACTGTGATACATGCAAGAATTACAAATGCTGTTGTCTATTTCCCAGCTCAGTAATTTGGCGCCTGAATAGGATCTTCTAGCATGGCAATAGCACAGATATTGCATTAATTTAAAAATCTCAACTTTTTTTTTGTTTTGAAATTTGAACATCTTTGTGAAATAGAAAGCTCCAAAATTTTACAAATTAATGATGTGACGACTTAAAACGCAAGGTCACCACTTATTTACCATTGATCTTTGTGTCCAAAGTACTACAGCAAACAGGAAGAACATAAATTGTACAGATTTTTTTGCAAGAAAAGCTATGCTTCTAAAAAAAAAAAAAAAAAAAAAAAAAAGCTTATACAGATTCATTGCTGCATATCTGGATGAATGATGGTACTCCTGTTTACTGCTGCTTATGTTTAAGTGGAGAACTAAACGCACCTGTACTGTATGCCCTATTCTTCCTACACCTGACACATCATACACACTGCCAAATATCTACTGATTCAGAAATGAGTCTGAGCTGAACTTGCAGTATTTGTCAAAGAGAAAATGTCTATTTTTAATGTAAAGTTAAAACTTCCTCAAGGATTACTGAAAATGGATAAGACATTTAGAGAAACTTTTCAAAAGAAGAGAGATGGAAACTTTATAGCTAGGAAAAGCAAGCATGACAACATGTAGAGAAAGCTCACACAAGTAAGACAAACATAGAAGACCTTCCCTTTCAAAAAAAAAAAACAAACCCAGAAATGCACTGCCTACTTATGGCTTTTCCTATTGTCCAACTTATTTGACACACCACACCTCATATTTTTATACTATCATTACTATCACGGCCAGGCTGATCAGGAAAGGCATCATCAACACAGCACCACTGCTTGCTTTTTGCTAAAGCTATGTTTTGGCATTACTTAATTCCTCTGTAGCCTTCTGCAAGCTTAGTAAACATATAAATCAGGACAGCACAATGAACATAAAGGAAAAGAAAGAATAAGCGTAGCTGTGATCACTAAATGATATTCCAAAGACTTCAAAAAATATATACTCAATTCCTTAAACTTTTGAACGAACAATTCTATGAGGTGAGTTAGACCTTGCAGAAAGAATTGATAATAACGAGTTCAAAGCCAAAGGGTGCATTATATTTAGAGCTATATGATTTATTCAAGGTGTAAAGTCGAAATCCTCATTTGTATAGTTGACTTTAAAAGCAAACTAGAGGGATAAATCATTAATTTGCAATGTATAAGGTCAGTGTTTGCTGTTCCTGCATTAGTAACAATAAAGCTATTGTAATTCTTTAAATATATCAAAGCTACCCAGATTTAAAATGGGATTCCATCTATGACTCATAAAATGTAAATGCAGAGGTGCAATTTTTTACACAAGGCAGGTTTAAGCCTTCAGAGCATTTAATATACAAGGACTAATAAATGATAGCACTAAAAACTATGATCACATCAGCTAAATGGATTATAAATTAAATTTCCATAATGTATGCAACTGAAATACAAATGTAGACATAAATCAAGGTATTTTCTAAACACAGGTTAATTACACAAATTCAAAACCTGTCTATTTTTTATGCAAAATAATCCACTTAGCATTTTTCAAACTGGTCTGAAGTCTCAGCACTCGCCACACTTGGTCCTAGAAGCCTATCAATAATTCCGTGTCAGGAAAAAACCAGCAATAGGTATATTGAAGAAACTTGTATGTTATTTTTCAAGTGTCTGTCTTTTATGAGTGTTTATTGCTAGAAATTGTGCCAAAATGATTTGAAATAAAAAGGATTAATTATACTAGAAGCTTTTTAATATAAGTGAGTGCAGCTGCAATGCAATTAATGCAAATCGTGATGCTATCAGGAAAATAAATGTGAACAACATCACTGGCTATTTCTGTTTGCTGCCAAATAACTTCAGTAATTTACTACATTAAGAATCAATAAAAAAATAATGCTTTTGAAATGCATCGCTATTAATCTTCAGGTAATTCCAAAGTGAACATTTATAACTTCATCTAAAAACTATATAAAGCATTTTTAAATAAACTGAATTTTGCAACTTGAAAATAACTTTAATTACTACCACTCCTTTTAGCTAAGTAATTGCAAAGTTAGAAGCAAATTATTTTTGGAAACAAGACAAAGAGTAATGTTTTAATTAGTATAAAAGTCAACCTGTCCTAATAAAGCTGAAGAAAAAAAGGTCACTAAAAAGCTGGTAAATACTGTCATGAACTCCATCCTGTAAGGTGCAGCCAGCACGACAGATGTAAGGGGAGAGATCCACTCCTACTTAATCTCTTAACAAACTGTCTTGGGAGCTGTTACCCAGTTTTCAGCTGTTTCCTGCCCATCTAGTTCTCTGAACTGGCTGTCTGCAACAGGAACATCTACAGGTGGGGAAGCATGACCACCTCTTACAGAGGTAACCAGCTGAGGGGATGGACGAGCTTCAACATGAAGGCCCAGCCAACCCAGACCATCCTCAGATTCTATGTTTGCATCGGGAGCAGCTGCACAAGCAATGCAGCACTCCTAGGTGACACATTCAAGGTCAGGGACAGGGCTCTGAGCACCTGATGGAGCTGTAGGCATTTCTGCTCACTGCAGGGAGTTGGACCAGATTGCCTTTTAAGGTCCCTTCCAGCTCAAACAGTTGTATGAGCCTCCTGGCTGAAAGGGCCAACCTGGATTTCCCAGCACTATTTTAATCTTACCCAGGTTAGATTATAGAAGCAGCTTTCAGTTAAAGGAACTTCAGACATTTTCCTTCTCCTGCATGCATGAATGTTTGTAGAACACATCAGGTGATTAAAAAAAAAAAAAAAACAACAACAAAATAAAAAAGCCTGCTGTGGTCATTAAGTTGACTTCACACACAAAGCACGCGGTCTGAAGACTGAAGTTTCTCTTTTTAACACGATTAGCTGGTTACAGCTACAGTAAAGCATTTGTACACAGTCTGGTTCAATTAAAATTGACTGCAATATTGACTACTTATGAAACCCTTTACTTGTTTCAGCAACACAGATGACAATCTGGTAGTCTAAACTGAAAAAATATGAGGGTATTACATTGAGATACTTAAAAATACACTGAATGCATTTGTTAATTATCTGTGATGTCAGGAACAGGGCACAGCTCAGGCAAACAACTTTCAGAACATAGGCATGTCAGCAGCTCTAATGCATGTCAGCCACAGGCAGCATCTAGTAAGGCAAGTAGAAATATGCAGCACGCAGTTCTCAGGGTGAGGAGGGCTCTTCCTTGCTTTCAACATAACAAGAACCATATCTGAGCGGGACTGTGGCATCTACCAGAAAACTATCCAGGCACTACAGGTCCCACAAGGTACCTGTTCAGGTACACCCACCAGCACAAAGTTTGGAACAGTCAAGTCACCTCCTACAAACACACAGACACATCAGCATCGCACAGGAGAGGGCACAGGACAGCACAACATGCTGAATGAAGCTCCAGTTGTGTAAACAACTTCATAGGTGAGCCAACTAAACCTACCTGACTGTGAAGCAGCCTCACTGCTTTTACTTATAGTTTCAGGTCTACAATTAATTTTCTCTTTTATTATTTCAACTAAACTCTTTCTTGAAAAACTAATTAATCACTCTTCCTACCCTATATTAATCTTTCACAGCCCAGAATTGCATACTAAAACCTAAACAATGCGACAGTCATACCCCTAGAAAGATGCAGGGCTTATGGGCCGAAGCAGTAAATGATGGGGCTTCAATTCAGTTACTTCCCTAATCACCCCTCGAGACCTCAACCCCTTGTATTTCAGTCATTTTAAACAGTTACTATTAAATAATACTTAGCACTTACAGAGTGCAATAGATCTTCAAAGCTGTACAGAACCATTAATTAAAATGGTAGAAGAATGGCAAAACCATTACAACTTCCTTCTACTGCATTATTCATATTCTATATATATTTCACCATAGTCAAAAATGCGTTGCGACCAGCAAATGCTTTTCTACCCCAATGATAAAGATAAAACTAAAAATATAAGATCCGTTAAAATTGACATATGCCCACATTTTTGAAGCACTTTTAAGGTTACTGTTTAGTAATTTTAAGGTAAAATAATTTCTTCAAGATAGACTCATAATATCCTTTAAAGTTGGCAAAATCAAACTGATACGGCAAAACAGGAAAATAAAATTACTTGCATTTAATGCATGCCACAGTACAGCATGTCTGCTGTTTGGTAGCTCCAAGTCACTTTCTCAGTTCTCTGAGCTCCACAACAGAATGATTTGTATCACATTAGTAATGGATAATGCAGTACAGTAACTTCTCTATATGACTGCAAAAATACATAGCATGCTTATTATTCAAGTACTGTTTTCTAAAAAGGACTTCACATTCCTACAGCAAGATGCCTATGAGAGAGCTTTGTTCACACCTCCTGCAGCAGTGTCAGTATTCCCAGCTTCTAAAATATTATTTTCAGAAACAACTCAAGCCATGTGCAACTCATATTACTTTTGATTTCCCACTCACTGGGAATTGGAAAGTCAACAAGACACATCCACAGCAACTCGGAACATCTTGGGTAACAAGAGGGGCTTGCCTGCCAGCTTTGCTCTGCTCAGCGTACAGACCCAAAACTGATTACAGGAATTTGGTGAGCATAAAGTGAACTCACCACTGAGTCATGAACACATCACCATTTAAAAGCAAGGATGCATTTCCAGGCACTGCTGGAGCGTAACAGTTTTAACAACCTTGAGTTCATTTTCAACTTAAGAGTGTCACGTCACTCAAGTAATTTTATTCTAAGAATTTAGAACGCAATTTTATTATGAAGTTTTATTACCAAAATGGAGTGTTTCAGGAATTTTGGTAGTAGCAGAAAATCATCATTCAGCAACTAGGTACTTTCAGACTATTTTTTTTTTTACAGGAACAGTTACCTCTGTAACTTAGGCCGCATATGCAACATAAACTGCAATCAATATCATTTGGGATAGAGAAGGGTTATAGGTAGCAGATAACTGAGAGTTAATCATTCCCTACCGAAGTTCCTGTAAATGTTAATAGATTTTCTTGACTCAAATTTAAACATAATTTAATAAGAGCAGAAGATAAAAGGTAGACATCTCCTTATTTAAGTTTCAATCTTCAGAACAATTGGAACACTCGCTGCTAACCTCTGGATGGGCTTCTAAGATAAATCTGTATTATAACAGCAGTGAAAATAGTCACTTTCAAAAAGAGTTCAAATCCAATAAAGAATTTCAGTAAATATTCCAAACTTAATTGATTTAAATGGATGTAGGTGTTCCCAACCATGAAAAAAGATCAGGATACCATTACCACACACTCTGTTTATTTATTCCCTGTCTAGGAACCTGATTTAGAGGCAATAAAATGCAATCAGTACACAAACCAGAAGCAGGAATCATCTGCTAATGGAACTTTTAATTGAGGAGTGACCAGTGACATGAGGTAATTCTTTCCATGCAGAACTCCTTGCAGAGACCTCCATGCACTTTATCACGGTAAACAATCGCTAACATATGCATTAAAGAAAATTTAAATACATTATGACCCAATAAATATCACAATCAATCAATACACACTTTTCCTTCCTAAAGATTTAAAATACCACATTTCGGTAGTCTTTTAGCACTAGACATATATTTACAAGGTTAGTACTAACATAGCTATTTGTAATCAAAAGATAATTGGTTATGTTAAATGAACCAGTACACAAGGGGACTGCTGGGCTGAATAACCATGTCAGAAAACAGATTCAGAATAGCTTACATCTACCTTCATAATAAGGAAATAACTTCCACAAACAATCAATTTCACTCTCTTACAAATCAAAAAGAATCTTAATTAAAAGGACAACAAGCAAAAGGAAGGGTTGGCCTAAAAATGGAAAGAAAAAATAATTAAAAAAAAAAAAACCCAACCCCAAAAAAGAAAAAAATCTTCAGCCATGAGAAAAACAGAAGAGTAGTAAGTACTGTGTTTGATGCACCATCCTACTAAATACTGCAATTACACGATGTCCAGTTCTTCTAATTGTTTTCTTGCTTTTTTTCCATACATGCTTCTGGTTCAAAAAAGGTATACAGAAACACTTGCTTTTAGTTTGCAACTCTTTACGTGCAGATTTAAGATCTTAGGATCTGATCCAGATACTGCTGTGAAAAGCTCCCATTGATTCAAACTATTTTAGACAAGGTCCCAGGATAATTAAGAACTGCTTTAGTATTTCTGCAAAATCAAGATGTTGGTAGTCTTCAAACTGCACCTTCTAGCCAGGAATTGTATTTTGCACAACAAATGAACTCACCTGCAACAGCACCATGCAAAGCTATGAATTCTAACTACATGGCATACTTTCTAAGATACAGAAAAATAGTCTGAGTGTGATTAACAATTCCACGTTTAAGTTCCACCATTAAAGCAATAACAATCTACTACTACACTTAGTTCTTTATACTGCCTTCCCAAACATCTAAGATGAAACTAAGTTCTGACACAACAAATCTGAACCTTTTCAGAAATCCAATGTCTTCCACAGACCGCAGACTGTTTTACTGCTTAGGATAAGAGATCTAATACTATAAGGCAGTTCTTATGTTCTTCAGCAAAATGAATGCACAACTTCCTTGTTCTCATCTATGTGCTAGAATAAGGAAAGAGAACTGGAGATGGCTGAATTCACTACAACTGAAGTTGTTGAGTGCATTAGACTAATATCTCCAGCTTCAGTGTCAGTCTCTTAGAGGTGCAAAGGCATCCATTGCAGAGCCATGTATACAGAAACCAGCAAGCTTATGTCCAAAAGGAAGGAAACTATGAAAAAAAGATAATTATTTCTGTGGGTTTCCTGCCATATAATTAAACTAATGCTAATGTATCATCAAACATAACTAAATTACCATAAGAATTATCTATACTTGATGTAAACTAATTCTAAATGCCAAGAATGGGAGCCAAGTGGATGGATCCAGGCCATCAGTGCTTTCTGGTGACAGGACAAGGGGCAGTGGCTACAAACTGGAAAACAGAAGATCTCAACATGAGAAAAATCTTCTCAGGGCATTGGCACAGGCTGCTCAGAGCAGTGGAGTCTCGTTCTCTGGAGATACTAAAAAACTGCCTGGATGCTCCCCTGTGGAATCTACTATATGGAACTGCTTTAGCAAGGGGTTGGACTAGATGAGCTCCAGAGGTCCTGTCCAACCCCTATGGTTCTGTCATTCTATTCTTCTGGACACTGTGTTGAGGGACATGGTTTAGTGAGAACTATTGGTGTTCGGTAGATGGTTGGACTGGGTGATCCTGTGGATCTTTTCCAACCTTGGTGATTCCATGAGTCTATGATTCTGTGAATGTCTTCTTCCTATCACATTAATGACACTGAATAAATGCAAAATCTAAGCAGGAAATGGAGAAAGACAATATAGTTGGTATACAAGACTCAGCTTAGGCCTGAACATAATGAAGCTCAGATTTAAATTCTGCAACTGACACTGTTTTCCTGACCCTTGCTTCTGTTGAAGTGGTTCACAATGTTTCCGATGTTCCGTGTTTGCAGCAGATATTCAAAAACCAGTCGAGAGAAAACCCTCACTTCAGATTCTCAGGTGCTGTTCCCAAATTCCCCTGCTCCAGTTCTGTCGCTCCAAGATTTGGCTGCCTGCCAACACAACTTTTGCTGGTTCTAAAGAATCAAGTCTGCTACGCTGCCAAAGCTGCAACAGGAAAGTCTGCACGTGGAAAGATTTTCAGCACTGATATAATATTACTGCTTGCGGAAAGCAAGCTAACCAAACTGGGTGTTTGCTTACTGTCCAATCATACCTCCTGTGAGAGCAAAAGGATTGCAACATCCCATCCTCAACTGTGGAAGTGCACATGGGTCAGGTCTTTACTTTTCAGAAAGGACAAAGAAGGATTTGGGGACAGGACACCTTTGTCTGAACGTCCCTGACAGCACGTGACACTGTCAGCTCTCAGGGTTCAGGAAGCCAATACTGTTCTTCCAGCAGGGGAAATGAAAAGGTTCCAGCTGCAAAGCCCTCCGGTGGTGCGATACCACTACACAACGTGCTTGTGGTAAGCTCAGCTTCTGCTTTCAGGAAAAGGAGATGAAACTGATTTAAAAGCTCTAATGTTAAAATAATATTTACATTGTAGAGCAAAGTCATTGAAAGTTGAGAAACGTAAACTTTGGAAGTGTTTGAGTAGCTGCTGGTTAAGCAAACTCATTTCTATATTGGTTGGTTTTTTTGTTGTTTTTCTTTTTTTTTTTTTTTTTTTTTTTTTTTTTTTTTTTTTTTTTTTTAAGAATGGTTTCACACAACATAAGCAATTACATGATCACATGGTCTTATTTTTTTTTTACAAGACCTTTTGCTCATTGAGCCATCAGTAAAAGCTGCTTGGACAGCCACACAGTTTGTGCAGGATGGATTTGAATTTCTTCCCTAACTACAAAAGTACAATCTAGACAATTACTAATTCATTCAAGGTTTACAGTAATTTTTAAACACACAATTTTTATATGCAAAATTTTTAAAGACAATTTCTAAGTCTTCTGATGTTTCTATTTCTTAACTGATCAAGTAACACAGAAGATGCCAAGCTGTTAAACAATTTCCTGATGAGAATAAAAACTGAATTAGGTGCAAGCCTACAGTACTGAAAGCTGAGTGGTGGTTACCAAGAGACAGAGAATTTTGATCAATTATTATATTTTAATGCATTTGTTCTCTGGTAGTGTTGAAACTTGTTAAGTGAGAGTTTTCAGTGGCGGTGTTCTTTACATACCAGTTTCCACAAATAAGAAATTGCTGTGGATGCCTGATTGCTTCCTTTGCAATATGTCTGCTATGTTTGCAAAGAGGCTTTTAATAACCTACTATTGCTCTCAAACAACCCTGTGCAAAGCACAAAATGGGCACATTTCTGAAAACGGATGAGTGAGTGTTCAATAACTTAACTGAGACCACAGGTTTTGAACTGCACGGCCGTGCCTTATCTTCCTGTTGAATTCATCAGGTCTCTAAATACATGACTAAAAAGGTGTCTGTGCAGCTGCGTATGGGTAATTATTAAATGATGCTGTCAGTTCATACCTTACGCAAACATTCTGCAAATACAAAAACAATTTATGCCTTCAAAAAGTTAAATAATAGACCTCCTGATTTTAAAACGACAAAAAGCTGTACTTGCAGCAATTCTACAGGAGATAAAATACCCCCTACAACTTCTGTCTGCGCTAACATTTGAAATTCAATTATAGAAAACAATGTGTGCTTTTGTCAGACAAATTAAAGATTGAAAGTTACAATCATTTTATTGAAAAGATTCCTCTTGCAACTACATGTACAAGTCTATAGGGCCAGACTACAATTTCTTCCAATCTAAGTCATTCCATGATTCTACGAACTACAAAGAGCAGCAATCCATCTCAGCAACACGTTTGTCGACATACTCTTAAGCTTACAGGTGGATTAAAATAAGGACACCAACAGTACGTGAAATCTCACTGCAGGACTTTAAGCCCCCAAATACTTCATGCATCTAAGTGAGACTTCATTTTTAATACATTCCATTTTAGATAGCAGAGTAGCAATCAATACCTTTTTTTTCTGAAATAGAACCTGTATTCTAAACTTTCTTTCACAATTACTAGCTTGAAAGAATAATTTCAAGGACTCATAAATATTCTCAGTGTGAAATATGATCACAGACGAAAAGTGAATGTTAATAACGTAATGGTTTCTTTAAAAGAAATTTAAAAATAATCTAGCCCAGCACGTGTTTATCAGTCATTGAAGTCCACAACAGCAAAACAGCAAAAACTATAGCTTTCAAAAGATACAAAATACACATAAAAAAGAACCCAAGCAAAATTAGTGAAACTATTTTTAAATGCCTCATAAATATTGTAAATGCTCATTGCAAATTCTGAAAATTATTTCAGATCCTCAGGGATGAAAATCTGAACTGGAATCAAATTTCAGAATGTCCCATGCTAAAAATCATCATTAACATAGCAGTCCTATAGGCTTCAAGCAAATTAACATTAAAAAAAGAAGATAAACACAGAGATAGATGTGCACATTTTGTTCTGTTGCTAGTTAAGAGTATGTCAATTCCTCTGTACTTTTGATGTAACTTAGTGAAATGAATGAGAAAGTTCAGTAAGATGTGGAAATAATGCTTGGATCCAACATTCGAGAGTTATGAGGATCTTTCTCCACTTGAGGAAAATGTCTCCCATCTACCCCATCCAAAAACATTTACTGAATAATTTCAGTACTATGATAGCTTTAAATTATATAGCACTGTTTTTACCTTTCCAAGCATTCTTCCAAGAAAGTAGTAATGTCGGGCATAAGAGTCTCCAACAAGCATCTGTGCAGCAGGATTGGGATAAAGAAGTCCCTCATTGGTGGTCTTAAAAAATCCCTGGTTAGGGTTAAATCCTGATTTCAGTAGTTCATTCAAAAATTCTCTGAAAATTCCACCACCATCAATACCAGCTTCATCAAGACCATGTGCATTAAGCAAGTGAACACGAATGCGCTTTTTTAGGTCAGGTTCTGCAGAGAAAGGAGAAAGAGACTCAAATGTAACTATCTCCTTGAATTTTTGCTTGCAACTAACGTGCATGTTTCTATCTATGCTATTTGTATATTTAAAAAAAGACACTAGTAAGTAGTACTGTTGCAAAAATCTATTGGCTTGAATTTCAGGATATCCAATGTGTAGGACTCAATTTGCAAAAGCCATCTTGCTGTAAGAGAACTCAAAAGATGAATGAGAAAGACACTGGTAGGGGAAGAAAAATTCTCCCAAATATTTTCATAAGCCCCAATAATTATTTGAAAATTCTATTTATATAAAGCATTGTGAATGGAAGGTTCTACTCTGTCTTGTCTGAAGGAACCGTCAGTAAGCACTGCATTCCCTTAGAGGAACCGACTGTTACACAACACCTTAATTAATATTCTTTGAAACCAAACTTAACACTTCTGCTACTTTGGACTCCATGCTATGGCATGTAATTCCATTGAGTGGGACCACTGTGTGGTCAAGTTTGATGTATTGCTTGTTTGTGATGTTGCCACATACTAGAAATAACCTTACAAGAGAGCATTTTTAGTTTACTTGTTGATGGACAAATACTGCACTGTACACATCTGCTTGCAACACAGAGAAACTCTACAAGGAGCAAGAGTGATACCCAACATCCGCAATCCTTCCCTGCCTTTTGCATACAACAGGATGAAAGAACAAGAAATATCTAAAACTACTTCTCAGCCTGTTACCAAAGGAAGTGCTCCCACTCTCCTTTTATCCACCACCATTGTTCCTCCCTTCCATAGGTCCACTCTTCTCAACCCTGAAGTGATCCATTTCAGCTCATTGATTCAGCATTCATCACTTTCTTTGGATTACTTTCCTGCTTGCTCTGATAGATAACTGCTTACTCCTGGAAAAGAGCAAGGTCAGCACCACAGACAAGTCAGATACCCAAGCTGAGGAGCTGTTGCTCGCAAGGCACCATCAATATGTTAGCTCAACTCAGTTTTCTTGCAAAAATCTGACCTTAAACTTCAGCTGCCACCTGCCATTTCTCTGGTGGAAATGTGAACAGTTATTTGAGGTGGGGAGGTGGCAGTAAGACAGAAGTGGCTGGAATTTTCTCCTCCTACTTGACTGGAGATTCTCTCTGAATTTTTCTAATACGAGTCCCAGAGCAAGTAATATTTAGTCCTTGAACTGTGTGTGCGTACCTAAGAAGGTAAGCCCTTTTGCTCAACTCACTGAAGGCTTCCAGTGTATAAAAACAGCTTTTATAATAAACCTTGCATCGACTATACTTACCTCCCACCATCAAACCAACCAATAATAAACGAGTAATAATAAATAATTCTACCTCTTCATTTCATGAGCTACAAATGCACACACTATGGATGGACAATTGAGATATCCATGAAAGAATGTTCAGCATGAGAATCTCTCCTGATTCACCAAGCATCAAGCTTAGTGAATGCATCCAGATCTACTAGGAACTGCCCAGTCTTTTCACAAACTGAACTGTTTTTAAAAATTATTATTAGTTCTTCATTCAGATGAAATGCTCTCCTGCACAAAAATTCTGCTGACTAGAAGAACAGGACAGCCATTTTTAGTCACAGCCACTGCAAAAGATCTAGTAGCTCATTACTATTTTAATTAAGTAAGCAAATATGTAAATACCTGATGAGATGGACTAAATGCGTTTGAATTTGATGATAATTTCATTGTAAACCTACCATTTTCAGGAGAAAGTTTATCATAAGCATCTTCATAAATATAATTTCTCCTAATGGTGACATTAATTCCATCCAAAAATGGCCCATCTCCTTGAACTTCTTGTTTATCAGCATAGATTAGTCTTTGAAAAATCTGTTAAAATGAAAAAAAAAAAATCAAGTTACTGTACAGATCTAAACATCCAGTGAGAGATGGCTTTTCACCACTACTACTGCCCTTTAAGCTGCCTTGGGCATTCACTTTCAAGTGATTTGTCCTCTCTGTCATCGAGCTCCAGAAATACAGAGCCACATCCCAGGGGAGGGAAGAAGAGGGGACAGACATGCAGAAACTTTCTTGTGCTAAGATATCATCCTCAATTCTTTCTATATAAAGAGGCACATCTACAGACTTTGTGTCAGTCATTCCAGCTTCCTCTCCCTAACTTTCAGAGTTCTGAAATGCAAAGTATTCAAAGACAAAGGGAAAAAATCATGAGTATTTTGAACACAGAGGCAATCCTCAGTACTAGTAAACAATTATTTTTGTTTTCATAATGCTTAGGAACATTTCCAGTATCAAGATATGAGCTGTCAGTACTCCTCTTGGAAGCAGTGAGCAAGTAATTCAGACTGATGTAGCAGATAGCACTGCCTGAATGTCATACCAACTAAAATAAAAAAAATAATGCAAGCTGAAGCATAGATTTAACTTCACATTGCCCCTGTGCAAGTCATCACAGTAAGAACCTGTTAAGAATTCCTCTGAATAGTAATTGTAACTGTTTCCATACCAAGATGCAGCATGGCCGTTCTGCCTAATGCATGAATAATGTTCAAAATATCCCCAATACAGGGAGTATCTGCTTATTGATGTCCTCTCCTACATATTTCTCCATACTGAATGAATAATACAGTATATTTTCTAAGAGATGTAATCTCCCAATAATATCAGATTGCTTTCGTAACTAAGAATTTTTGTTTTTTTGGCACAGATGTTTACACACAATCACATACACACATCATGAAAGTGGAAAATCTGACAACAGCAGACAACGCTAGAGTGAAATCTAAAATCTACTGTTATAGGGATGCTATAATTAGCAAAGACGACTCTGCTGGTAGAAGAATCACTGTAGACAAAGCCAGACTTCCCTGTAGTAGCAACAGCAAAAAGCAAAGAAAAAAAAGCCACAAGGTGAAGAAACACTGAACAGACATAAAGAAAAAACAAAAATCAGGAAGGGCACAGTTAAGCATCAGAAAAGATCATACAGACAATCTGTGAAATCAGGACGATTGATTCTTAGTGTCATGATCTAACTTTGAATGTACTCCTAACTGAGGGGGGAAAGAACCTCAAAAAGTCCCCTATGATCTTAAACTTTCCTATAGTTGAACGTCATCAAGATGCACAACCACGGGCACTTCCATTTTATGGATAGGGCGTAAGAACATGTTGAATACAATCTATTAACTATTACTACACAACACTAGGTGCAAAGAGTGATTTGATGGTGATTATCACTGAAAAAAACTGTTTTGGTACAGTCTGGACTCCTAAATGATCCAATGTTCATGCAAGTGCAATTCCTAAAATCAAGAATGCCAATGCCTAACTGAAGTATTTGTAGTAACTTAATAGTAACAGATGGAAAAGTGCCTGAAGCACACATTGTAACATTAGCACTGGCAAGCTGACAATAGCATGGGCTAAGGGAAATGGACAGTGAGGCAGACTGAAAGTTGTCTGAACAACTGTACCAAAGGGTTATGAGCAGCAAAAGTCTACTAGGGGAAATCTCAGTAAGTGGTGTAATACTCAATAAAATTCAAGTTATTGCTTCCCATAAAGGATCAAGGTTCTTCATACAAATTTTATTTACTTGTAGTTAGTGATGAACATCTAACTGACAGCTGCATACTAGTGTGCTTTAAGGCCAAACAGGTAACAGATCATGGGATCAGCAAGCTGAACAGCTCACCAAGAAACTGGACTGAGTAATTGCTTATAAGAGTATCTAATATTTGGAAATTCGAAGAAGTTAGAAAATGAAAGGATACACAGAGCAAACACGACCTTAACACCAGGCCTGTTATTATGGATGACAGCTAAGAGGGGGGAAAAATAATAGTAATAATGCTATTTCCTACAAAACTACCTGCAGTAAAAGGAGTGGTAGGAGACTCCGCGAGCATGCTGTCTCCTTCTGCTACACCAAAAGCACCATACTGGCTCTGAAAAGCAGTTTAAGAGGATCTTGTCTTTGAATAATGGAAGTGTGCACTCTGGAGCTTTATCCTTCTCACAAACTCCCAAACAATTTTTAATGATTGAAAAGATGCCATACTCCAAAACGAGAAGCTAAATTTCAGTTTTTGTGATAACAGAAAACAGGTTTTATGAATTCCAGAAACTTAAGATACGTACAACTTAAAGCTTTATGAGCCTAGAGGTTGTAGACAGTGACAGAATATTAACACAGATTCCTGCTTGACGTCACTTCCAATTGTTTCGCTGTAATCCCAGTTCAGTTCTGTCACATGGTATTAAGATTTTTTGTGGGAACAACTGTTTCACAGAAGCCTGAAAAAAACAAGCCCTCTTCCACTAAATCTGCCATTGCCTTTTTGACAAATACTGATTTACTTTCCCTATGGAACTGTTCTTCATTCCCTTGATGGTGTCTTGTAATTAAATGTTTCCAAGAAGACAGTTCACTTTTTTTTTTTTTTTTTTTTTTTAGTATTTGGTACTTTTGACAACAAAAGCAGTTCAAAAAGCCTTATAACAATTATAGCTGAAATATAGATATATACACTGTAAACTGAAATAGCTGATAGAAGTAGCAATTATACATTCAAAATCTAGAAAGCACACAAAAATGAGTCAAACGGTACAATAACCTTGCAGGTTTTAAACCACATCATTCTTCACATTCAGTTACTGAGACACTGAGTGCACAAAAAAAAAAAAAAAAAAAAAAAATCAATCTCTAGGCACTGTTAAAATGGACATCTATCAACTTGTTCTGAGTAAATTCACCCACTGCACCAGCCCCCATTGTTGTGCCTGCAATCAGTTTGTAGTAGACACACAGCTAGCACACTGCGTGCCACAAGAGGGTGCAATCACGTAGATCAACCAGGCATTAATGCATCATTGCTCTCTTATCTTGGAATCTGTGTTCCTAATTTTAATACATTTACTAGAAAAGACAACAGAATCATTGCAAAAAAAAAAAAAAAAAAAGAAAGTCTGACTTCATATATTCAGTTGCCACATGAACAAGTATGGCATGTCAGACAGCTCTGCAGAGAAACAAGCCAGCGTCTAGTTAGCCACATGCTCTTTTAAGCTTATTGAAAAACAAAAGGAAACAATCTCAAAAACCAAAAACTAAACATTAATTTAGAAATTAGGTACCTTTACTCTTTCTTCAAAAGGAACGACAAAAGGTAGCTCTGTCAGAATTGCAAGCTGTCGTTCTTCAGATACAGAAAGAGGTGCTGGTTCCAAACCCACTTAAAATAGAAATAATACTTTTAATCATTTTGGAAACAATGTTAAACAATTGTCTTTTTTTTAATATCAATTTACTTTGCATTAAAATACAAGTACTAAAATAGTTGGTTTATGAGCAGTAACACAAAGCCTTAACTTTCATTACATATTAGGCAACCAGAAATAAAAAGCAATCTGAGAACAAAATATATATAGACATATTCATGTTTAAGTTTTCTTCTGAAGAAAAGTTGTTGTTGTATCACTGAATTTTTAACTTTTTAATCAAACATCACAGAAGATAAGTAGTACAAAAAGTATAAAATTATTATTTTAATCACAGGAATACACAATATTCCCATCCCAGTAACCAAAAATTTTGAAGAGCTTTCAACTACAACATCCACTTTCAAACAAACTCTTTTACACATTAAAAGATAAGAATTAAACCAAATCTAAAGAAATCAACAGAAAAATAGCATTTGTTTCTCCAGGTTTTCTCTCCTAATAGCAAGGCTACAGTTATCACATGAAATCTTAGTTACTACAGAAACACTGCCCTTCTACAACAGAGCATCATGGCAATGTTCACCAATGAGACATTTTGTAGAGGAGTTTGGTTTTTGTTTTGTCAGGCTTTTTTGGTTGGGGGAGGTTTGTTTCTTTGATTCCGGTGCCATTTTTACTCCTCAAAGCACTTTAAGTAGGGATATTATAGCCACTAAGTTAACAGGATGCACTACAGGATGCACCCAGTGCACTACTATACCTGATGTATACTCATTTGGGGAAGGAAGACTGCAAGACTGTGGAATTTCTGAAAAAATACTTATCTGTGATTACTCTCAGTTTCTTAATTAAAAGTCAGTGTATGCTATCTATTAAGCTAAGGATTAAAAGCATTTTAAATAAAAAGTGCATGTACAGCAAAGGTAAACTACTACATGATTTCGATGGTTCAATTATTCCAGTCAATTAGTCAATTTTATCTGCATTTCTCCATCACAGCTTCTTTCTTTAAAGAGAAATATGAGACAGAGTCATCAATACAGAGGGCATTTAGAACTCACGAGTCTGCCATTTAGGCAAATGAAAAAGTGCAAATAAACACGGCCATATGCGATGCCGCCATACTTTCATGCTAATTGGCTTCATCCCGTATGGAGTCAAGAGGGCTTGCACAAGTCACACACACACTTAACACGAATGTGTGAAAACAAGCAGGTGACTGCACTGTTTTTGGTCTGCTTTCTTATCAAAACGATATTTACATTCACAGTGTAGTCTTGACCCGTTCCCTTCAATGCACCTTTGAACTACACGGATGGATTTTAAATTTAACAGAGAAACAGGATTCAAAAATACTCTAGTTTTAAAAAAAATTGCAACTGGCTCGAGAACAGAAATTCCCTTGATGACCAGACTACAAAAAAAGCAAGGAGATCGCAGTTCTTATCAGCCCTGTACATCAGCTTACATGTTTGTCACCCAATTCAAGCTAAGTCATGAAACAGAGGGCACTGATGCAGTTATGGGAAGGGAAAGAAAGGAGCGAACTCTAAGTGTTGCAAATCTGAGGGGAAGGAGACTAAGAGGAGGCTAGCAAGCTAGGAGGAGGATGAGAACCTAGGAGTAACAAACATGGAACAGCTCTAACAGGAGGAAGTTGCATTTGAAAGATGCTGAGACAATACAGCGTGGCAATACCTAAAAACATACAGATTTTCAGCAATTTTTGCTAAGCACTTGCTTTTAAAATCTACTATCCACAGCTGACAACTGATCATTTCCAAAAGCAGAAACTAATCTGAACAAAAATTTGATTCAGAATTCTCAAGAATATTTACACTAGAACAATTAGTTGCTACCTAACAACTAGACTAATGTCGTTGTAACTATTCAAACAAAATTTGTCATCAAAAATAAGTCCTTAGGTCTCAAACTTGGACAAATCACTTAGTTCTGCAGAGTTCTATAGTAGCCTTAAAGGCTACTATATTCTAAAATTCTAAATTTTAGATGACATTCTAAAACAGTGAAGATACAAAGGTCTGAAAAGCAGAAACAGATTGTCAACATTTAAAAAGTGCACTAGTGCAATTAAATTTAAACTAGTGTAAGTTTTCCCTGATAGCTAAGTTAGCCCAATTCCCAAATGCTTCTTTAGAAGTTCCATGAAGTTTACTTATTTTGAGCGCTCCAAAGAAAAACGTCCAGAGACAATATTTACTAATTGTAATTAATACTTATCATGATACCAAAAATGTTATAGTAACTATGTATACAGTAAAAATAAAACTTTATCATTTTGTATATTACACAAATGCATGCATTTTCTGTCTTCTGCAACTACCTTTTATGCATATTCACACTTCTTAATACTTAGCACTTGTTACCATTACACCCCATCAATGCCAGCAAAACCAGCAGAAGCTTGGGGAAGCTGTTATACAATAAATATTCCAAAGACACAGAAACATACTCAAGATTATAAATGACTGCTTTGTCTTCTGTTATTATTAAAACTATACAAGATGTTCAGCTCAACTCTGCAAAAGGTAAGTTCTCTTCACATTAGGTAAGCTTATTTTGCCTTAGTAAAGCAACAGTTGCATAGATTGTATCTTACCATCCAAAGTGGACTGCAATGGTCCTATTCTGCCCATTCTTCTGACTCTCCATACATGTCTAGCAGATGGCACATAGAGCTGTGTAACCTAGTAAGATTAACATTTGATATTTAAGATCCTACAGAAGTAGAGTTTGAATTCTGAGATGTAAAATAAATTCTCTTTGAATTGAGAATCAAGATAACTCTACTGGTCAAGATTACTACTTTCTTTAAGGTGTGTGGGCATTATTTCCTACCAACTCTGAAGAACTGTCACACAGGGAAATGGAAATTTAAAACATAAAGTAAGCAAACAAGCAATAATAAAAAATAAATGGAAGAATTTATTGCTTTTCATTGCCATGCAACAGCTCCAACTGTTAGAACATCTAGCACTGCACGGCAGTTTGCCTCAGACACAACTGGCTTAAGATCCGAGTTTTCAATGATTCAAAGGAGGTACATGCACATTCATAACAGCATTTTTGTTTGCATGCATACATACACAAGTTCAAGCAACTCATTTTGTTCAAAGGCTTTTAGGAAAAAAGTGAGCTCCAGGTGAGACAAGCACAGAAAACACAACTGAGTCTTACTCTATTTTGGAAGTAAATTTTGAGGTATGAATCCACTAGAGAACAACTACTCTATTTTTATTTTAAGAGCTTAAAATAATATGAAAATTAACTGAAAAAAAAAAAAAAAAAAAAAAAAAAAAAAAAACCCCAACAAAAAAAAAAACCACACCTACACAATTTCCAGCTCTCTGTTGTTGTAAATAGAGCTCAGTTACAATAATGCACTGTAGTGTAGGTCCTACTTTATGACCTGGTAAAGTGATATAACACAGAAGCTTCTTAACAGATGCAAGACTTCTATACTACAGAGATAAGCAGTGTTACTACACATTTTAAACAACATTAAAACTGCAATATCAACATTGCTGATATTGTTAGGAATCAAAAATTAAACTTCATCACCAGTAATGCTCTATGAAAAAGAATATAATTACACTTACCTTATCTGCTTTAATGTTTTCTTGCTCTGAGAGCCAATGATTTGGTGGACAGAAATTTCTCCTTGTATCTCTTGCTTTCAGCATTTTCACCAAGTTTGTGATGACCTAGGTGTTAGAAATACATATATTCAATATACACTTAGTACTATGAGTGAAATTCTAGAAATTTCATGCTAAAATTTGAGAAAAAATTAGTAATGCATGAAATCAGAACTTACTCTAACTTACCAAAGCCTACTTTTATATTTAAATATCTCAGAACATGACTAACTGTGGTTCACTAGTACGTAATCCAAAAAAACCTACCTTATTAAAGTCTCATTTCAAATTTTAAGAGCTAGGACTTAGTAATCCCTAGGACTTCACACCTATAAAGTTAAATGCCAGTTCAGCAAAGCCTAATCAAATCGTTACCAGCACTGAATTACTTCTTTACAGAAATAATACTTAACTGGGTCATTTAACTCTGCTTTATATAAGTACATTTTTTTTTCCCCACTTACATATATAGGCTTTTAAAAACTTAAGCATATGAATAGATGAATGTTTGAGACAGATATATGCCTACTCTTTATTACATTACATTCCAAATCCAAGATTCTGAACAATCTGGTAGATGGGTAAATTCTCTCTGTCCACAGGAAAGTCTCTCAAACTTCCATGCATCATTTTTCAGTGAAAATGATCCACAGAAGAATGAAACTTTTGCTTTCTATCTCAAGATTGCAAAGGTCACATACCACACCACACTAGACAAATCTTAGAGATCCATCAATTACAGTGGGTATGTCTGCCTACAGTTAATAAACTTAACTAACTAGCCAGCAGATCATGTGATGTGCACCTTAATGGTCAATCTCTACAGAAGTCAACATCAGTTTTGAAAATACAGAAGGGGAGGGCAAAAGCATTGAAGAGGCATTCAAAGTCACATTTCTGCAGCACATGAAAGATGTGACTAGTTCTACTTGCTGCACTCACTAAAGCCTAACTTCCTGAAGGGAGGTTGTGGTGCAAAAGGGTCTGGCCTCTTCTCCCAGGCAAATAGTAGGACCCGAGAAAACGGCCAGAAGTTATACCAGAGGAGGTTTAGGTTGGATATTAGGAGAAACTTTTTCTCTCAAAGGGTGGTCAGGCACTGGAATGGCTGCCCAGGGAGGTGGTGGAGTCGCCGTCCCTGGCAGTGTTCAAGAGGCACCTGGATGAGGAGCTACAAGAGATGGTTTAGTGCTTGTGGTAAGGTGGGAGGGTGGTTGGACTAGATGATCTTGCAGGTCGTTTCCAACCTTGTGATTCTGTGATTCTGTAAAGCATTTTCAGCTAAAGGTGCCTCAGGGAAGCCATAAGCATCTGCCAATTATATCACCTCACTGAAGTGATCATCCATGTGGAAAAGCAAATGCTGGTATTTTTAAATGCTCTACATCTGAAAAAAAGAGACTCTGGGCTCCTTTTATTGTGGCCAGAGCTAGCTAGAAAAAAAAGTTACCTTAATGTATCTATCACTTACTGAATAAACTATACCCTCAAAGACCCTTCTCTATTAAAACAGCTCCTAGTGTGAACAGCTCAGATATTTCTATCTATTCTAAGCTAAACTCTTAAGATTCTTAAGAGATCTGATTTAACAGATTCATAAAGTAAACATGCTCCTGAGAAGGAGCAGACTACAAATGGACAACTTGAAGCCTAAGAAGCACCTACGGTCTTGAAAATGTACAGGGTGGTGGGTTGCAATTTCCATTTCATATGTGCATATGTATCACAACATTATTTACAAACTAAAATGTGTTAAGGAAAAGCCCTTCAGCACGTTAAGTCAGTAAGCCCAGGAAAAAGTATAAGCATTCTCCTGGAAGCCTGTAAGGTAAAGTGGTTTAACAGATTTTTGCTCATCTGCTTGAATCAGTGAGTGATGATGTTACACCCCTATGCCACTCAACCACATCAGTTTAAACCACTATGTTTAATTCACTTTTTAATTCACAAGAAGCTCAAATCATGAAAGGCAAATTTGTAAATGAGAAAACAACAGAAAATTAGTTTATGCACAGCTGCATAAAAAAATTGTGGGGCTGGGAAAAATGTTTGTCATGGTCACTGGAGCATCTCTGCAATTATACTATTTTTCTTGGCAGTTTTCTGCAATCCAGAACAGAAGGAAAAGTATCAAGGTAACATCTAATCCATCACAAGCACTGGCATACTTGCTTGTATGCCTTCTCCCCAAAGTAGGTTCGGTACATATGCAAGACAGAATCAACTTCAACCAACATTACATAAAATTAAGTGGAATCAATACAATTTACACTTAGTAGCCTCAAAGAAGTTGCTGCTGCTGTGACAAACACACACCTGTTCTGAAACTTAGAACTACAGCACTTGAGAAAGGAAGAAAAACACACAGCTTTTCTGAAGTAATCTTCCTAAAAGACAGCATTAAAAGGCAGGTGTCAAGGAGTGACACAGAGTTTAATGGGCCTTCTAAAGGAATCTGTGTCTAGATACTATACAAAAGACCTTTAAAGATCCAGCTCCTGTTGAATAAAAGAACAAAAGAATGCTATTAAGGGAACTGTCTGATTACACAGGAATTTTCATCACCTTGCCCTTATAAAATTCAGTGCAGGTGAGATGAGTCACTGAAGCACTGTGGTCCCATTACCACTATACTTAAGGGGAAAAAAAAAAAAAAAAAAAAAAAGCAGAAAATTTTCCATGTGAAGACCATGCTAATAAAGTGTTTTTACAAGCAGTTAAAGATGACCTAAAGGAAGCTGAATCAAATTAGCTGAGACTGGAATTCCTTCTACAGAATAAATGGGTTACTGAGAATGCTAGCAGTCTTTAATTGAGACTTGTTTGTAAAATTTAAAATGTATTTTAATGAAAGAAAAGACTCAGTTCAATTAACAATAATTAAACTTTCCTTCCCACAAAGCCACAGGTGTGAGTAACCCTCAAAATTCTACTTCACAAGAAAGAGCAACTCAAGTTCTGAGTACATGAAAACAAATTTTATTAAGTCTATTAATAGACTGCTTTGAATTAATCCTGTGAAATTATGTTCTACAGAATTTGTAGCAGTTGCCTACAAGCCAAAAAAGAGGGATACTGCTTAATAAAGACATTTTCACATGCGAAGCCTACCCTTTCAATAACTTCCAATTTGCCAGCCAATAAGTCTGTTTTACTGTCAGCAGTCGCTGTTTTCAGGTTTAACATTGCCTTCCTGCTGGAATGTATTTCATATCAGACATCAGTGGCATGGAAAACTTGTAAAACCAGTGTGAGAAATTAAAAGGAATGTTAGGGAAGCAATGGATGATAGGGAAGCAATATGCCTCCGTAGGCAGCTTGAAAAGTTTCAGAAAGGACAAGTTCTCATATTTGACACAGTGTAAATAAAAGAAAAATAATTTCTACTTCAACATCTTAAATTTATAATCTACTTCAGTTTTGTTTTAGGGTGGGTTTGTTTGGAAGATATTACTGCCTGCTCACTCTAAAGGAACCTACTTCAAAGTTGCCCTTAGTAAAGATTTCATGCCTCTTAATGGAGTGAATTTCAGTTGTACTGAGCTTTTATTTCTAATACATTTCTGAAGTAATACATTCTGAAGTAAGCAAGCAAAGCTCTGTTATCTGCATTTCTGGGTAAAACCAGTCTTCACGATGCCCTCAGGATTTACACAGGTACATCAATTAATGGAAGACAATTCTGGCTCCTGAAAATATAAACAGCACACCAAGTTGATACTTGCCTGCCAGTGAGACAGAGTAACTTGAAATTTTACAACTTGCTGCATGAAAGCACAATACGATCAAATTCACTGGAAATTTAAGAAGCTAACAAAACAGTAAATAAGACAAAATAAGGAGAACAAACAGAAGATGGCATGTAATAAACTGCTAACAGAGAAATGTTCCTAATATGCTGTTCTCACTAGAGAAATAGACATACTGGGGTTTTCACTTGTGACCTTTAAATTGAAAGTTTATTTGGCAATTTAAAGACAAGTAATTAAATTAAATCGTGCAAACATATATTAGATCAATCAGTGCAAATTACAGATTCAGTGGTGCATTAGGACTGTATTCAATGCAATCAAAACATTATCAGTTACTCTCACTGCTATTAATGCTTATGCTCATAAGTGAAATGTGTTGTAAAATCAGACAGAATAGGCTGGATAGAGGCTATCTTAGACTTGTAGAATGAATAAGCATTCCTTAATTAGCCCATCAGGTTAAGTGCAAGCCTTAATGGGCCTTTCCTAAAGTCTAGCATGACATCTTTCTCCAAACATGGCCAAGAAGAAAGTTCCATTAGCAATATTAATACAAGCTTAGTTGATCATTTTCATTCAATTAACTTCTTTCAATTAAATAGATAGCTTGACAAAAGCAGTGATAAAAGACCTGAAGGGACAGCTGATGACTCGAACTGAACATTAGTGTGCGAGAGGTCACCAGTATTAAACGGACTGTAAATCTACCATTCAATTTGGAAAATGCATTTCTTCTGCTCCCACTTCTTTAATGAGCAATTTTAGCTGACTAGATATGTTTGCTGCAGAATTTTCGTGACAAGTCAAGCACTCCATTTTTTTCAGCAATGGTTATATTAGGTTTTTCCCCTGCCAACATTTTGAGCTTCTTTTAAGCCTTAGAATGACATGAATAAAACTAACAGAAACATATTGGTCGCTAGCCAGAAATGATGTACATTTAGTTTAGATTTGCTAAGCCAAATTCACCATCTCGTTAGTATTCCAGCAAACCCAAAAGGAGTAACACCATCACATTGTGGTAAAACACCAACAAACCCAGCCTAGCACCTGGAGGTGAAGCCTAGCACCCATGTAGTGAAGCCTCCAATACTGAAGTACCCGAGTCACCACACAATCCTGTTAGAACTGCACACCCATGTAATGTTATAATCACATATTAAGGATCCTGCTGAACAAGATTTCAAGACAAAATGTCTATTCTATACAGAAGCTTTCTTTTTTGTTTTACAAACATGGTAAGGAAGAAAATTAAGACTTGTGAAAAATAGTATATCTGAATTTAATTACTCAAAGTTCAGCATACAGCCCAAAAATCAATCTTCCTGACTCCACATTCCTGAAAACTGTATAAAAAAAAAAAAAAAATAGAACTAGCAAAAATAAAATGTACCCAGTCTCATTTACTCAGACAACTGACACAACTTACCTTGAATAACTGAATCCACCTTTTTTGTTCAGTCTGTATACACTGCTGCATCTCCGTATTTTTTGTTACTCCAACACTTCTAAATGCTGCAATATATTCCTCACGAACCTCTGGTTTTGTTTCTGGATAAGCCAACTTTATGATTCCTAAGCACGCATCTCGAAGGCAGCGTGATAATATTACAAGCTCTTCTAGTGTAAAAGGCATCATTGATGATTGTCTCTGACCTACAACTAAACAAACCACAAGTTTAAGTTTTTTTCAACGTTTTCTTTTTTGCTATTAAAAAAACACTGACTTCATTGGAACTCTAGTATTCACATCCAATCTGATATCAGTCAAAAACATCACACAAAAAGAGAATGAGAACATATTTAAAAAGCAATGACCTCATAACTGTTTACAGACACAATTACAATATCCTCTTATTTTCTTCAGCAACTACATTAAAAGTTTGAATTAGTCTACAGATTCAGTCCAGACCTTCATTCTCTTCAACAGTTCATTGCAAATTACCATGATTAAAAACTTGCATAATAGACCCTGTAAAGCTATGGTTCCCATGGTGCAGACCATCTTTTTTTTTTTTTCCCTAAATGCAATCATCATGAAAGAACCAGATGACAGCTGATTGCTCAGGGGACCATCAGCAAGTCAGCCCAAGCAAAACCTTCCCCACAGATGTCGGCAAATCATTGCCCAGGGAATCCTAAAGCTGTAAATTCCAGACGCTGAACAGTTCCCAACAAATTGATATGGCAGCAGACATTTGTTCTAGAATTGCCATATTAGAAGCACGTGGTGAATCTCCATTCTTTTATGAAAAGTAGAAGGCGGTTAATATTCCCGCTTCTTAACAAAGGATCACCCAGAAGCAACTGAATTGTATGGATTTAGTCCTCTAAGTCTGACAGTTCAACATTTTAAGCAGCCTTATACAAACCTACTTTATAAAGCTCTGTTATCAATTACCATTCAAACTCTCACCTTCAATAGGATCACCGAAGAATTCATTATCATGAATAGAAATAAGTGAATGACTAAACAAAGAACTAAATAGGTAGAAGAGAGGGATAATTCGACTAGAGTCTTCTAAAGACATTGGGGAACCTCTTGAAATCACTTGAAGAAGTGGTACCATAGACCTGCAAATACAATATTCAAAATTAAGACAATGTTAATTAAATACTTGAAAAAAAATATTAACTTTAGTATTCCAGTAAAAATATTAAATATCATTTCCTGTAACAAAATAGGGACTGCTTTCTCAGTTTAATAACTATGTACGCCCTTGTCGAATAAACTTGTTCAAAATTCTTGTCACTAAATTTTCTCAATGTCTCAAACACACCAAACTCTGGTGTCAGCACAGACTGCAGGTGCTTTCTAGTTCAGAACCAAAACAAAGCAAAAACAGGTTAAGTAATATGCATCTTTGCACACAGAAAATCTGCAGGTTCAATGCCTCAGTTCCTAGGGAATGCACTTCTGGCACCGTCAGTTTCTGGACTAGTCAGAGTTTGAGATAAAACCAACATACCTGGGAGGAAGTACTGGAAACTTTAGTATTTATTACATTAGCACTAGTAAGCACTAAAATCTACACAAGACACTTGTCTTATTTTAATAAATATTTACCATCTTTTTTTCTTACAACTGTTGAATTCCCAAGTTTTATGAAATCATAGTACCACTAATGTCAGTGAAGTAGGAACAAAGCAAATCTTACAGTTCTGTTTTCAATCACTGTCCATAAGCACTGCCATGCCACAACCTGCCTTGTTCTCTTTTTAACTAGATACACTCTGCTCTAAAAGAAACTCAGCTTCCGAGATAGTGGAAATACATACCCTGTAATCATTCGTGTAGTCATTGAAGATATCAAATACCAAAGATGCCTCAGGAATCTGGCATTAAAGGCTAAACTGTAAAGGAGCCTGAAAGAGGAAGTTTAAATAAATCACGTCTGCCAATACAGCATATTTACAAAACACAATGTTTCGTACAGAACTTTACTGCCAAGCATTCCTCAAACGTAAACAATTCAAGTATTCTTTTTCAAGATGGGATTTTTACTGTAATCACCTCTGATGAGAGCTCCAAAGTTCTAATACAAGCATATAAATCCTTGTATCTAATACAGTTCCCATTAACTCAGCAACAAACCACGCAATACAGACCCAAGTTTGGAGTATTCCACAAAATTAAACACACATTAAATACGTACAACATGCTTGTTATTTTTCTGAAAATTTTTAAAATTTAATGTAATGAATCACATAAACACATAGAAAGGTCACTTCTGTGATTCATCTGACATTAATAAACAGAATTTTTTCTCTGCAAGTAGATTCTAATACCTTAAAGTTTATACTAGTAGCAACAGTAGTTCTACCCATGTAAAATAATTATGTCTACAATTAGCTACACACAGGACTGACCTCCCAATACCAATTCAGGCATAATTTGGATTGATAAACTTTTTACAGAAGTGAAAAAGAGAGCTTCTGATACTAAAAGTAGTCTATTCCTTTCCTCTGCAGGAAAAAAAAAAAGACTGGTAACAAACATGATTTAAAACAATTCACACATTCTAGAAGTAAAAACAAAACAAATCAGGACTTGACTAAGCTATCATTTTACTGATATTGAAGAACTATATTCAGTTAGCTACTCTCCAAACTATCCTGATCACTATTAGTAAAGATGGTAAAACAGACACTCAGGTCCACATTGCCTCTTAGATGTCAACAGTCTCAGAGCACTGAAATTTCTCATGACTGTACACACAGGACGTAGGAAGCTGGGAAATGGAGCAGGGAGGACAGACAAGAAGGGCTGTCTGGGAAACCAATATTTATTACAGACCACATGGATAAATTAAAATTCACCAGATGGCAAAACGAAAGGAGGCACACATTTAATTAAGGAAAAAAGTAAAATATTCAGTAAACACATAAGAACATTTGAAAAGCTTCTAAGCAACAATTCATTTCAAGACAGGAAAACGAAATCCCTAGCACACCCCCACGCAAATACTGCACAGTGCCACATGCCACTGGCTCCTCGCTTGCTGGCTGCTTAAGCCCCATGGGCTCTTTTACTGCTGCCTCTCTAAAGCACAGCCTTCTCTCATGCACCCAAGTCTCTTCTTCAGGCTCTCACTTGCCACGCACCCATCCAAGGGTGGGTGTACCACAAATGGATCGCGAGTCTGGCACAAAACAGGGACACAAAGAAGAAGAAGAAATGAAAGACAAGGAAGAAAGTCTGCAATGCATTTTTGCTGCTGTATCATCCCCTTTGTTACAAGAAGTGCAGATTTTAAATCCTTGTAATATATGCAATATTATAAAAGGAGTTGGAAGCCTCACAACACAGTTGTGTCATGATGAACACTACTGAACTTGAGTCAAATTTTAAACTGCTGGAGCTGAAGGTAGTCAAACGTATGCTTTAACTGTAAAACTAAACTATTGCAAGTATACAGATTTTTTTTTCTTATTATTTTTAAATTAACCTGACTTTGATCTGTGGGAATTTTATTTTCTTCTAGATTCACATTATTTGGACAATTGGATAGAAGTTACACATTATGTAAGGAAGGGTTTATTATATCAAGATAGTTTAGGAAAATAAGGATATATATTTTAACATTTAAATAACTGAATGATAGCTCAGATGTCTTGGTTGCTTAGATGAGAAATCTCTCTACTGACCTTCAGTTTTCAGCCTCCTATGGAAAGGAAAAAGCAATTTGGCAGAGTGCCATGAAGTCTCAGAGGGCTTCCAAGTAAAAACTTGTTAATTTGACAATCATCTCTGGAAATTATCTAATAGGTTTAGCAGAAATGAACAAACATTATGGACACTGAACCTGTAATAATGTAATTCATTTTTTCATTCTAGCAACATTCAGCAATAATTAAGGGAAAAAAGGACAAACCTTAAGAGCTTATTATAATAACCTTTGTCTGAGTTTTACCCATTTTTATTCCGTATTGGCGATCCAGGCAGCCAAGTGTTGCAGCTGCCACATTTTATGGCCCAATTCCAGAAACACTGCAAGTATTCAACTTTCGTGATTCCCTTTCCTGAAAATCAGGTTAAACACACCATGTACAGCTGGTAGAAGATGCTATCATACAGCTTCTTTTGTCAATATAAAACTTATTAAATATGAAACTGAAGAATTCATCAATTCTAATGCTCTCACAGTTACCAGAAAATAAATACATAACTAAACATATAGGACTGAATTCATCAGTCTGTTAAAAAGAAGTATTACTCATTGCTGAAGGTGCGTCACCAAGAGCCACCCCCTACCTTCCTGCTCTAAGCACAGCATTTTGCTTTCAAAGTCAAGGGAAATAATTTTAGGAAAACAAACAATAAAAATGCAAGGATGCCCCCGAGGAGTCACGTCTTTGCAAAGGCTGGAGAAATCAGCCGTGCTTAAAAAAATAAATAAAAAGTCATTTTTAAATAGCTTCAATATTTTTTTTTACTTCAAAATGAGAAAATCTAGAAAAAAAACGCTCAAGTTTTACAATTTAAAGAGTACGAATACATAGAATTTAGATAGGTCAAAAATCTACTTACTCCACTGACTTTGGTCAGATAAGAAGTAAACGTGCATGTGCTACACATCAGCATTTCCAAATAAAACTGCATGAGATTGACACAACATAAAATAACAACGGAAGAGAAATTGCAGAAAATTAGAGATGGTTTAATGGGAAATATTGGTGATGGATGGATGGTTGGACTGGATGATCTTAGAGGTCTTTTCCAACCTTGGTGATCCCGTGATTCTACAGTTTACAGAACTTGAAGATAAAGAATCTTTAGTCTGCAAAGTCTGTAGATGAGTTAAAGTTCATATAAAGCTTGACTGTCCACACAGTCTCAAAACCACACACGACCACTTGAGATAAAAAAGATCATAAAACATTTCTCTTCAACACTCTCAGGAATTAATTTTCAATAATCTGTACCATTCAAAAAACAAATGAAACAGCTAAAACTTAAATTCTGATTTTTTTATCCCCTCCCATCTCCTTGTACTGAATTTTCTTGAGAAATCTTACTATATATTACCAATTCCCTATTATGAGATCATTGAATGTGGTTTTATATAATGGATTCACTAATAGATTTTTCTCACAAGCTTTAATACTCAGATTTATCACTATAGTTTGGAAGAATAACCATTTTTCAACTAACAGAAACGATGAGCTCCTCTCAAGCTGCAAAATGAAGACTGTCAGCTCAGGTTATGACAGAGTTAATTCACTCCACGACTTTCTGTGAAATATCTGTTTTACACGTGCTAAATTAAATTATCCGCTCGCCAAAGTACTAACACGATGGCCATTTACTCAGAACCTTGTTTCTCTCTGTAGGCATCTAATTGTTCACAAAGGCCACGTGATTTATGTCTACTTGCCAGAAAGGTATTTTTGGGCACCTCTGGTTTAAAAAAAAGCGTCAAATTCCTCCTGCGCAATGGGACAGATTAAATGACCCATTAAGCTTAATTTAGCTGAGGCACCACTACAAGTTAATTAGTTAAAGGCAAGATTTTCAGTCTAGGCCATAAATTGGGCCCAGTTTCCCACTGAGACCATTTAAGTTAATGAAGAGAATACAACAGGACGAGAGGAGCTCATGCATCTGATAAAGGTCACTGCAGCCAGGCAGGGGGCTGGCACTGCACAGCTGCAAGGTGGCACAGGGAAGGGAAAGCAGCAAAGCAGCAAAGCAGCCTTGCCACGCACTGCGTCACTCTGCAAGCTGCTTGGTGCTTCTGTCTCTTTGTACTGGACACACACAAAAAAAAAAAAAAAAAAAAAACAGCAGATGAAGTGTCAAAATGCAAAAGCTTCACATACAGTGATTCTGGTTTCAGAAAAAACACAGGAACATTCCCTAATGAAGTGCTGCAATAGCCTTACATACAGCCCGAGCATCTTCATTCAGCACATACAAGGGTACAGACTGTTCCTATTACACCCCAAGTCAGTTTTCCAATCAATTCTCACCCACAGGGTAAGATGAGCAGCATTATGTAAATAAAACAGTGTCAATGTACAGAACAGTTCAGTCAAACCAGCAATTACCACCAACCAGACCGCTGATAACCACTGATGTACCAGTGGCTGTTTGGTATTGAACTGTATTGACAACCTTTGTGGTATTCTTTAAATTTATTAATTAAATTAAATTAATATGTTATCTCCCTAAATATTTTACAGAATTGGAATTTGTCAGTGAAGTATAGCTTTTAATGAACAAAAGTCTTCCAAATCTCTTCATCATGGTAATGAAGGCTATACTGACTTGTGGGGTTTTTTTGTGTTGTGGGCTCCTTTTTAATTGGATTTACTCACATCTTTCCAGAATACAGTCAGAATTTAATGTACCTACTACAATCCTGGACCACTTCAGCAAAAAACAAAACAAAACAAAAAAAACCACCATCACACAGTAGGTGTTCTCTGATAAGCTTGAATGTGCAGAATATTAAAGATGGGGAGGAAAATAAAGTACTGACAGTCCAACTCAAAATCCACCACTGTCTCAGAGTATCAGAACGGAGCTTGAAAGGCTTGCTCCTTCTGGTCTGAAGTAGGCTACACTACGGGCTATTCTCATATCCAGAGAAACTACAAAGCTCATGCAGTGACAGTAACATTCCCAGCAGCGCAGATCACCACCACCGGTCACATCACCCAGCTGTACTGAGGGGCCACAAGCAGAAAAAGCAATCAGCTTTAACGGCAAAACTCTCAATTTCTCATCTTTTTTTTTTTTTCCCAAGAAGGAAAAGATCCTCAAAGCTATTTAAAAGAACATTTGTTGTTTCTTCTTTTCCAAAGTCTGTGTCAATCTTAGCATAGTTTTTTTTCCAGTTCATAAACAATTATTTTCAGATATCAAGCTTTTTATTTAGTAGTTCACTTCACAAATTTGCACAACTTATACGTGCTAATCATCATTATTCTACTACAAGTGTAAACGCTGCTAAATAAGCAAGGTCCTTCTATCAGGCTTTTCTATCTTTTAAAGCCTTTGATCAACTGTGTTTTTAAAAAGAAAATAAAAATTCAATGTATTCTAAGAGCTTAAAACTTTCTCAGTCATTGCAAATAAATTACTTTTGCTTAACTAAGCTATCTGAACTATTTCTACATGGCTTAATTAGCAGCATTTTATAGTAAATATTACTCATTTAAAGTTTAACTTCAAAAGGGTTAAGCATCTTGCTAAATACTCACTGAATTTGATACAATAATTTAGGCAATTAAAAAAAAATAATAATCAGGCAAAACCAATGTGGAAATTAATGAAGAAAATACATTATTTTGAAACTGCAGAAGGTTTATTACCTTTAAAACAAGCATCAAATATTCTTTCAAAAATACTCTGAAAGAGGAACATTTAGAATACCTGCTTGAAAACTTAGGCCAGGTTTGAAAAGCACTGAACAGGACAAAAGATTGACAGCTACTGATGCAATTATGCCTGGTAAACCCAACGTGATGACTGACTCGGGAGTCACAATTAGTTAACATCAACTTCTGTTTATCAAATGCCTGTATGAATTAATTCCGATTGTGAAAATAATTCAACAAGTATTACCAATAAAAACACTGTTTTTTCTAAAATTGGTAAATTCAACTACTTTGGAGCTGTACAAAAGCTGTAATGGAAAGCAATTTCCATATTTCAAGATGTTGACTAGAGCCTTCACAGCTTCTGAGTTTACGTTAACTACCTTGTTATCACAAATAATTGCAAAGACCTAACATGGCTTCTCAGAGGAAATAGATGCCATACTCAGACAGTTAAGTTTGTGCAGGATTTCTTTATTCATTAAGTGTCCTTTCCACAGTTCAGCAGCAAACCTCAAGTCAAAGCAATGATGCATTTAACCTCAGTAATTACTATCCAAGGCAATGTGCTACTTTCAACAATAAAGGGGGTACTAATTCATTCAACTGCTGCTATGATCTTCAGGTCTCACATCCTGCTCTAATGCAATTAGTCTACAAAGAACTAATTACCCTAATCGAGCAATCACAGTTTCACTGACATCTTACTTCCTCTAACAGCTATAAACACCACTGAGCTAAGATAGCACCAAATTAGTTTTCTGTATCATTGTTTACAATGCAGTTTGAATTGATTATGTTTACAACATTCCCTAAATACTTAGTTTATTGCTAGCAACTACATACTTATTCACAACTACTTGCACCATAATTACTTCAATACTTGCAGATTTTTGACTGATGATAAAACAGTTAAAAAAAGTTGGCCACTGACACCTGTTCTAAATTTTGTAGCAAAAGTTGTGAAAAAATACTGCACAACTGAATTAATATTTTACTTCCATTTCAGGTATCAAAGCCCTTCCCCAACAACAATTTTTTTTTTTTCCCAATAGATTGGAATTGTTTCAGTTTGTAGCAAGAGAGATAACTGGCTGCACGTTAAAGGAGGCAGAGAACAAACCAACTTCTGCACTCAACTGCTTAGTGAGACTGTGGAATCCAAATCACTGTAAGTTTTAAAAATAAGACAGTATTCTGCAAGCATGACATTAAATGCTGCCTCTCAGAAAGAGGACAAAAAATTACTTCCCCAGAATCTCTGCCAACCTATCTGTGGGTGATTTTCTGATCACAAACTGTACCCCACAGTCCCTCAACACAGTGATACAACTCACTAAGAGCGTGGGCTTACACTTCTGGATTCAGCGATTTGTCCATATTGTCCATGCAATAAACATTCTTCTTTATTTCAGCTGATCATAAAAGATCTCAAGAAAAAAAATTTAAAAGCAGTGTATTTAACCAAACAGCCTATCCAGTTAAACAAATTTTAGATGTACTACAGTTCAATGTCACTATTATTTATACTTGCCTGACTTTTGGCACCATCATTCGGTGTTGCACCATTAGCGTGTGGCAGATTGATGCCATCAAGGTAAAGACCTCTTCGCTAGCTGAATCTCTCCAAACCATATTCAACAGAGTGTTTGTCTGCTGCTTTGTATCCAGTTTCTTTAGACACTCCTCAGTAATGTACTGAACTGATATTCTCCCATCACCCTATAAACATATCAAAGAAAAAATTCCTTTGAATTACTTTTAATGATCAAGTATTTCCTTTCTAAAAAAAAAAAAAAAAAAAAAAAAAAAAAACACACACACATCAGAATTTTACTGGAACAAATATTTCCAGTCTGATAATTACAACATGAGCACATCTGTATATACCAGGAGCATTCCTGAAAGCATCACACTTAAGAGTCAGTGTAAAACCCTAGGCAGGCAAGTGCTGGATCATGGTTATTGATTTTCTCACTTAAGTCAGCAGGAAAGATTCCCTTTAATGCTCTTCAACACTTGAATACAATAAGGTAAGATCATTTACAGGCATAAGATATGCAAATACTAATCTCTCCCCCAGCTAAATCAGTCAGCACTGGGCACGAAGTCCAGAAACAGATGCCTCCTGTGCAATCTTTTAGAAATGGCACTTTCACATTCATCACCCATGGACTAACCAAAAAACTTCAGGGTGCCTAATACATGTACAGCTAGTGTAAGAATACACAATGAGGAATCCTTTTTGTTAGCACAGAACAGAGCAGAGCTCAAAATTCTCTTTTATTTATTTCCTCTTTCTACCTGGTCCTCAAGAAAGCAGATAATACCCTGGCTCACAGGAGCATAAAGGTTCCAATTTATTCCCTTTGTTGTTTGTTTTTTTTCCTTTTAAGCAAGATAGGTATGCTTGGAAATACAGAATACATTTTAAAAAAGCACAGAGGAAACACTAGAAAAATGTACTGCAACAAATCATATTATGTAATAAGATTTCCTCAGAGAAGATCTTCTCTAATTAACAAGTTACTGTAAATTAACAGTGAAAATTAATTTTTTTTTTTTTTTTTTTTAAATCTATTACCTCTTAAACATCACTACAGCACAAATAGGATCTTACAGTATATATTACAGTGCATGCATGGCCCACAAATTAAATATTTGATTCTAAATTTGTGGGGTTCAAAAATGGCCATTATTTTGTACTTTGGACAATATATTATTTACTGGGTAAAAAGGCACTTATTCACACTATACTGATAAAGATTTTTGAGTAACAGTGACACACTACATCTGAAAATCCCAGCTCAGCGTGGGAGACAAAAATCACCCACACAGCTGTTTGGGTTCCCCCTGCTCCACTTTGTTTTGCTTTAATGAAGTTTGGTGTAATCTCACACACTGCACAAGAGAAGGCTGCACATTGCATTAGTCCTCTGAGTAGCAGTACGTATTTTGAGAGATCATATAAAGGTCATTAAGAAACTACTGAATTTATATCTCTCCAGCTGCGGCTGTTCAAAACCTTGGTCTTGAGTGTTAGGAGGTTAAAATTACCATGGGTTCAATTCATTAGTCAAGTTTTACAACATGCTTAAACTCTAGTGAAAAGTCATTTTTACACTACTCTCTATATATTACTGCAGAAACTAAGTGTTCCACCCTGAAGGCTTTGAAGATAACGTATATATTAACAACTGAGCTAATTCAACAGGGTAAAGATTGACATATTCTACATTCAAGTACAATGAGGAAAAAAAAATGCAATGTTGAAAGATCAGATTAGCATGTTTCAGTATATCCTAGTGTCACCATGACCTTAAGAAATGAGGAGAACACTGATCTCTGTAAAATTAAAGCAGAGAAGTTCAATTTTGTTTTTGTTAAAGGAAGAAAGCTCTGTTATCCAGAAATCACACTACCTGAACTATGCTATTATACTAAGAGCTTTATTTGTGCTTTTTTTTTTTTTTTTAAACAATCAGTTCTATTTGTTTGCAGTAAGCAGCCATCTACTCATAAAAAGTAAACATGGCTCCTGCTATGAGTATCTAGAAAAATACTGGACTTAGGGTGATCACAGTTTTGCCTGTATTTGCCAATACTGTACATCAAACTCATTTAAAGAAATTCTATAATGCTTACTGGTGTAGTTGTCATTTTACTGATCTCTTCATCCTCATCTTCAGAATCACTGTTTGCATCTTGACAATTTGTACCAGCACTAGATACAGGCAGCTGAGAGAGAAAAGCCTGGAGTACCCTCAAATATACAAGCAGTCCTTCTTCTGAAAGGGATCCTACACCAAATACATTGAAATAAAAGATCTTTAGCCAGGCAGTTCTTCACTATATTTTAGTGGAAATATCTAACAAAAAAAAAAACCAAAAAAAAAACAACACACATTATGCCAAACCCTCCCAATTAAGTGCATTTTCTTCCTAAAAGTGGAAAAATGGCTAAAAAACACAGATCTTTAATACTCGTATCCACTAACTGCTAGGCAACAAACTAGGTTATGGAAACACATGAAATACTAACTCAAATATGAAAAAGCAATGAACAGGTCATATAGCTTTCTCACCCAAATACGTTTCTCCAACTGTTAGCACGAAGTAAAAAAGCCATGGAGCTTGATCACTTTTTCTTGAACATCCATTTTCTGCTAATAATAGTGCATTCAGAAAGAATTCATAAGGGAAAACGATCTGCACATCAGCCAGCGCTGGAATGATGAAATGGAATATCTGATCTGTGAAAGGTGCTGCCACAAACTCCTCTGTGAAGGCTGCAAAAATCTGTTGTCTAAAATGAAGAAAAAATGTCTTGATGGAAAATACAGGTGACGCTTCTCACAAGTACATCCGTGGAATGACAGATCAACTTTTGCAAGTTTGAACACATTCACCAAGAAGACAGCAAAGTGACACTTCATTAATGCTGTGCCAGTACACTGCATTTCTCAGATTTTTTCAAAAATGTAATGCTCACACAATGTCTTTTCCCTTATCATCTTAATTGTAACATTACCCTTTACACTTAAAGTAAACTCATGGAAAACTGTTCTGAAGTTACATTTAATCGTGAAATAAAAAATGAACTAAAAAATTCTGATTTGTGCTTTTTTTTCTTTTTGCTGTAACACAAAACACTACCACATGCAGCAGAGCCTGTGTCATTTTTTTTTTTCTGTCTTTCCACATACCTGACTCATTCTCCTTGCAAGCTATGACTTAGTTATTTCCCCTCTCATAAACCTGCCACAAAATTCTTAAATGCAGAGTTCTTTTCATCTGACTTTGGCTACATCTTTATGCTCAACTAAGTTTTTCCACACCGATGCTCCTTCATAAATCCTTACTACTGCATATAAATTGAACTGCACTGAAAAAACAGTTGGATGTTAAACAACAACAAACTGTGAAGCTCTGACAATAATAAATAAGTACACAAGTATCTAATACTATTTTTATTTACCTTGCACCTTCTGGACAGGAGCTGCATGTAAAGTGCAATGGTTTCAGAACATTCTCCAGAAGTATTTTTGCAAGAGGGACTCGAGAAACATCGGAATACTCAATACTTGATGGAAGCTTACTATTAATTAACAAATAAAGCGACTTGTAGTAGCCTGCAAATAAGTAAAATCATTATTTAAATTCATTATTACTTTTTTGCTTTTCTTTATAAAACAACATGTACTTACTTTACAATTATAACTTCAACAAAACTGTAATTAACTGCAAGAAGCTTTATCTAGGAATCTATATTGCAATAGTACAAATTATATTCACATAACCAACAGCAGATATCAGCTTTATCTTTGGAAGCATCACTTTATAAATTCAGATAAAAAACTGCATTCACAGTCAGTTTGACTTCCAAAGACCAACCAACCCTGCTAATAAAGTGAATAATTTGATATATTTTTTGAAATAATGACCTATGAAATACATTCTCTTCTCTTTGACAGCTTGCTTTTTGCTCATTCAGAAATTAATATCTCCCTCTACACAGAAACATGACAGTATCTTACACGTTATGCTAGCAAGGCTATCCAGTCTCAAGTTTACAAACACCTTGCTTCAGCAGACTGAAGAACACAATTACTGTTCCAAAACAGGAACCTCTCAGACAGTAGTAAAACGTATTACCATTGGAGCCACAAAGATGTGTGTAGAGGGTAATGTGTCTCACTGTCAGAAATTTATTTTTGTCTCGCTGCAATACAAATGGAATCACATGATTTCATTCTTCCTAATCCAACCTCCGCTTACTCAATGAAATCCTAAATTAAGACAAGTTCCACTACTACAGGAACCACTGCAAATGCATAAATAGCATTTTCTCTCTCATTGAGAGACTACGTCGGGGACATTTTGTCACAGTAACTCTGACAAACAAAAGCCACTATAAGGAATGGAGGTTGAAATTAGGTGATCACTGTGGTCCTTTTCAAGCCAGGCCATTCTATGATTGACAAAACTCATGTGGAGAATGAACTGTATTTCAAAATACGTAATAAAAGCTGAATACAGCTTCTTTACAACTTAACCATCATAAATAATGAGGAGACTGCACACTCTGTTGTGCATGCATGCTGCTTCTTTCAATCATGATTAGAAAGCTGAATTTTTATTTTTTTCACTAAAATTTATAATTTAACATCCTGGTAAACCTTTATATATCAGAATGAATATTAGACTAAAAAAAAAAAAAAATACTAAAGTGACTTTGAAGACATTAATTATGAAGTGAACAGTGAGATAGACACAAGTACTTCCATAGTCTTAATTATGCTTAGTCAAGTAAATTAAATGTGCTACAGTAAAATTCGCTTTTTTCCCCTACAGTAACTTCAAAATGTGTAATCTGCACACATCTTTATTAGCCTAAGATAGACTTGTTTTACAGAATGTACTCTAAAACTCACAAGTACAGAATTATTGCAAAGATTAACCAATTGGAATTGCTAGTCCACATTTTACATCCACGAAGCTGGATCCAGGATGTGCTTTCATACCATTTCTGGCATTTTTCCCCAGCTACCGGTCATTGCAAACTCAAGTGGTATCACAAAAGCAAATTATTTTCTTCCCACATCCTCAGAGCAATAACGTTTCTTCAAGACAACACGAATTTTGGCGATAACTACACAACTCATTAACTTTCAGTATGTTTGCACAGGTGTAACTGATTGCAGCTCAGCAAACAGTTTTGTTGATGATGCCACGAAGCAAATAAAGGTTAGGTCACCATCTCTTTGCTAAGGTGTCTTTTTCCAGTGCTAGCAAGAAGAAAAATTAATACCAATTTACAACAATAACGATCACTAGCAGTTATAGAGAACTATATCCAGCTACTCTCAAACCCTGTGGTGAAAGCCTGTATATATAACTTGGGAGAATACTGAATTTATGAACAGAATATCTGAGGAATTTACATAGTAATTTCTCAAGCAGCGACCTCGTTGCAAGCAAAATATCTGTTTCATGTATGGGTTACATATGTAGCACTTAATTTGTGTCTGCAGTAAAGGTAAAACATGATGAAACAACACGGCCTTCAGGTATTATGCATTTTGTTCAGTTCTTGAGTATTGTTGAGAACTTCTAGTTCCTAGCTACTCACCTTTCTGAATCATGTAGTGCAAAATTTGTTCAATTAGTGATGTTACATAGCTGACATCTTGTAAAACAGGTAAATACGTATTCTCAGATGAAAATACCTCAAGCATTCTCATAGGAAGTGCAACATTCAGACTGTCATCATGGCAGTTTTGCAATAGCCTACAAATGAAATGAAACAAAAATAATTTATCAAGAGATTTCTCTTATTTCATCACAAACACACGCACATCAATGTACAACCAAAACTACAACAACTCTCCTAATTAATTTTAAAATAACTTCTAAATGTATTCTTCCAAGTGTTCTCAGTAATTAACATATTTTTGTTGGCACCATTATAATAATAACTCCTGGTTTTACAGAATGGGCTGGGAACAAATAACGTTTTAGTTAAACATATGACATTTCCCAGAACGTCTCTGATTACAGACTTAAGTATTAAAAAGACACCCATCCCCAACCTTTTAGCAAATTTCTCATGGAACAACTAGGAGTAACAACTGAAACTGTGACAATTCAGAGCCCACTCAAAATTAAACTATTTGTTACAATGAGACACAGGCAGGCAGAGCTGCCCCTACAGTGCCCTTTCTTTCATTGCCATCCAGAAAGACAGGATATTAACAGCAAAAGCGATAACACAGCTAAGGCATTTCACTAAATAGATTAAAGATACTTCGACAAGCACTTACTGGCAGACATAGCTGCTATCATGCTTTTTTTTTTTTTTTCTCCCCTAAAGTTTTGTTTTGTTTAGTTTTTAAGATGTAATGTCAAAACCTACAACTTTTCATGAAGCTGAGCTTACATAAGAGGAACACTCCACCTCATTACACATCTCACCTCTCGCTTTCTGGGTTTCTGCACCAAACTGTAAGTAGCTCAGAAAACAACCCATACAGTATAGCAAGATTCAGTGATTTGAATGCAATCATTTACAACATTAAAAGGAAACAAGATTCCTCAAAACTCTAGAGAGTACTGTTAATAAAAGCAACCATTATAACGTTTCCAAAATTTGGTTTTAGATGACAGTTACTCCAGTAGTTTCATAGATTTACCTTCCACTGGTTCTCCAAAATGAACGTGAAAGGGTCAGTACTGATAATGAGTCTACTGTTGCAGACAGTAAAATAACCGCTCAACATGCCTTATGTCCAAAGCAAAGGAAGGGCGTTTTCAATCAGTATTAAAATAGAACATCCAAAGCATATCCTTGGAAAAATAGTCAAACTCACTGGACACTTTTTGATTGCTATTTGTTCAAGAAAACCTTCTGATTCCAGCAAATACTTGTAATGACCTTGCTACATGCAAATACACTTAAGTCCATCCTTAGGGAGTACATTCCTGAAGCATGTATTGCGTATGAACTTAGAAGTCAACGGAATTGAGACCATTTCATTTTTCTTAAGCATGAAAAAATGTCATTTATCATAGCCTATATTTATAGTGATCATAAACAGTTCTCTCCATTTGCTGCACAAAGAAACAAGCAAGTGTCCAATGCAATTTCGGAACGCATTTTAGGCAGTGGTGTACAGAAAAAAGAATTTACCTGCAACACAACCCCAACAGTCTTTTTATTTGGAATAAGCAAGTAAGTCGGTCTGGACCATCCAATTGCTTAACAAACTGAGAACTCTGTTTAATTAAATTCTGACACAGCCATATCTGGAAAACATACACACAAGTTTACTATTTAAGACATCTCAGTTCTGTTGTCTCAAGCACGTGAAGAGCAGCTGTACGTAACATATATCCATGTTTTTTTATCATCACAGGTCTTGCATAAAATTGATCTTAAATGTATGCAACATCTCCTTTGGAACAGTTAAAAAACATAAGACAACCATATCAGCTAAGGAAAAAAATATTCACTGAACTATGTAAAACATGATTATTAACTTCCAAAATTAACAGAAATATATTTACAAATAACTTTCTCAACACATTTGTTAATAAAAATAACTTCAGAATTACCAGAAAGCTAGTAGGAAATTATTACTTAAAAACTTTTTTTTTTTTTTTTTTAATAAATTACTGTGAATCACAGACAAAGGATTTTTTATTTCATAGATTACACACACACACAAAATCCAATTTTAAGTTATTTCATCTAAACAGAGAACAAAAGAGTGCAGGTCAGCAAAATGAACTTCTTGAAGTAATCAAATCCATTTCTGCATCCCTTCCTAAACCTTCCAAGCAAAAGAATATTTCAATGGAACAGATCAAAATATATACAATACTCACCAAACGCTTAGAATCCTCATTCTGTTTATAGAAAAAGAGTAGCTGACGAACTAGAAGAATCAAATTAGCTCCATTAGCTGTAGAAAAGGTTCCTCCAGCTTGGGCCAAATTAGCACAGCGATCAAATTCACTTCTCTGGGTAGAGTACTTAAAATAAAGGAAGATACAAATTAGAGTACTGATAATGGTTATGAATTTATACAGGGATGTGGCATTTTTAGAATCTCATTTGTTTCCCATCCCAACTGGTAGCAAAGTAATTACATGCACTCATTCATTAAGAGAATACATACACAAAAATCTAAGGCCGTATCTGCTCCCTGTAACTCAAAAGGTACATACAGCAACACATTTGCTGCTTCTCAAGTCAAAATTATCACACCAAGCATTTTCAACTAATTTACTCAATCAGTGTTAGCAAAGGTAAACAGACAGAACTCTTTCCCAGAACAATCAAGCCAAGAGCAGCTTAAAAAGAATATCCTTTTGACTCAGATGACTACCTTAGTCACACACACCACAGAAGTTCTGCTGATATGTGAAAGCTGCAAGCATGTAAGTGTCAAGTCAAGAAAGTTACATCATCCCACTCAAGACAGCTGTCACAAAGGTGCTTTGCTGAATAAGCATTAATCTACTAAATAACTGAGGCTCAGCAGATGTCGAGGAACAATAAGAACTTACACTTCATCAGCACACCAAATATCCAAATGTCAAGATTTCTTAATTTTTTTTTTTTTTAAACAGCAAATTGATTTTCCACCAAGACTGCTTTACCTCTTTCTCAACAAACCAGTACTTACCTGATGATTTCTGTCTCTATAACCCCTTACAAATGATTGTATTATTATTGCATTTTTCAGCCTTCGCCTTTCTTCCTGTAAAATGAAGGAAAAATAAATTAATAGAAATAAACACTGTGGAGCCAATGCTAATTTCTACAATTTTATCTGATAAATTTGTATTCGAAAGAAAGTTTCTTTAATTCAAATTAAGCACTATCATTAAGAAAAAAGTATGTGAAGTTCTGCATCCAATACACACAAAATCAGAAGAAAGCTTTTTATTGCTCTAAGTGTGCAATTATCACTAGGTTATAGCAAAAGAATTCTTAATACTGAGGAAGTACATAATACCACAGAAATCAACATAAACACACTGACATTTTATTTGACAGCTCTAATGCTACAAAGCTGAAGAACTCGAACTCAGTGACAGTATTCCTCTTTCTGCACAGATCAGCTGACATTGAAGACCCACTGCCTTCTATACAAGTGACAAATCTGTATTAAGAATCCAGCACAGTTTAGATTAGCAAGGAGAGGGAACAACAAGAAGAGAATAAAAACAAAACAAAACACACAATGTTTATTTGGACAAATCTGAAGAGAAATGAAGGCAATGCTCCAAGTCTAACAGCTCTACAGGGAAACTACAGCAAGTCAGAGTCATTTTATGAAGCCTTCGTCACCAACCGGAATGAGCAGTTATAACCATGCCTGTGAAACAGCTCACTTTCTGGGTAACTGAAAGCCAGCTTGCTTCCAGTACTATGGAGAAAGTACTCAGCACATCCCATCACAGAAATACCGAAGGGAAGTGGCTACTGTAAATCACTTTCCAACAACACCCATACAGTTTGTTAGGAGATGAAAGAAAGAAGAAAATACTTAAACAACTCCTCTGAATAAACCTGTCCTTGAAATCCTCTGATTAATCCCTGAGCCCGGGCCAAAATGAAAGCTTTCTATTCCAAAAGGTACTGCAGAGAAAAAGATACTCAACAGCAAGAGTACAAAGTATGGGAACAAGCAGCAGAGTTCCAATTACAGACAGGCATTCTCTCTTCATAATCATAATATAATGCTTGATTGAAAAGTGGATATCTTCTCTTTCTAGATATTGTTTTTATCCCAGCACACCTAAAGTCAATTAGTGACCCATAACTACAAGGGTGTTAAGCCTAAGGTCACTGCTAAGGTTCAGCTACAGGCACTTTTCAAAGACATTACTGGTCTTGATCTCAGAGGAGTCATTCTTTTAAAAAAATAATACTAATCACTCCTATACCAGAACAGTTCACTCGTTTTGTGAAGAACCAAGACCTGTGATCTCCTGTGATGTGCATGTCTGTGTGTACACACAGAAATATGACTGCACCAACTAGGAACTACTTGATACTACTATTATATTCATAAATATGTGTCTGAATGGGTTATTCTGATATTTGGCAGAATGTTTTTTAAGCACAAGCAAGTCTTTGCCTATGTTGACAAGAACTCCAGTGATTGCAAACTTGATTGCTAACACAACATTAAGTAATCAGTGGAATGCTAGCAATCTCATAGCTAGTCTAGAGAGAAAAAAAAGCAGTAACTATCCTCAGAAAGGCATGAGCCATCAAAAAACTGCATTTAATCCAGCAAGACTCAACACATGCTCAAAGGGGCAAACAGCTCTGTTTTCCCTTGATTTGCATGAAAACTGGACAGTAGCATTTTTAAAACCATCTTCAAGCCCATGTTTTTTTATCCTCCTCATATCAGACAACAAAACAACGTCAAAATTGATACATTCACTCACACCATGCTACTAAATGGATCTCATTTTGCCACATACCACAGAACCACAAAACAGCTCAGGCTGGAAGAAACACATTCACCAAGACACTGTGCTTCAGAACTGAACTTTTTCCTTCCCACATGTATTCCCTCTTTTCCGCTTTGTTCCAGCTCAAATTCCCAAAAGGCAGTAAGATACATCAACACGATTAATAAGATTTCCTCAAAACTCAGATATCAGCCTCACAACTGCTTCTCACTCTCTCAGTCATCAGCTGGTTCCAAAGAGCTTTACAATGCATTCAAGTATCACTGTTTCGACTGCAACTTTCAGAACTGAGACTCAAACTGGGGAAGAGGTTTGCTGAAGGTCATTCTGGAAGCCACAGCAGAAAAAGGAGTAGAAAATGGCTTGCCAAGATCAGCCCACAAAGCAAAGAAATGGAAGAATTTACTAACCAAATGCTGGTATTTTCTCAACAAATGATCAAATGAGATCAAATGAGCATCAAAATAAAAGAAAAAATTCCCTTTCCACCCAGTGCATACTTAATTATCTTCTTTTGAAATGAAAATCACTTCTGGGAAGGACCAAAAAAGCAGCTGATTTTGTTGCTTCCAGTATACTGGAAGACCGCACAAGATTTGCCAACTGAAAGAAAGCATTCCTGAACTAAGCAGGTCCACAACAGAATAAAGCACTGGACTGCAAAGGTTACTGTATCAAAGACAAATCCAGCATGCATGTAAACACTTATAGTTACTTTACCTCTCGTTTTCGCCTTTCTTCTTGAGTGCGATGCAGGAGTGAAGCCTTTTCCTCCTAAATGGCACAAAGATACAAGGTCATTTCCATTCAAACACAAGACTTCGAATCCTTCACAGTATTTCATAACTCTATTTTTTTGTGGGGTGGGATGGATTGTTCATAGTGTGTCATACACACAGCACTCAATAAAAATTAAGTACTAATTATTTCCTGCACTTAAAAGCACACCTAACACAGCCCTTCCCGAAGAACAGTGGCAGTGGCTGTGTAAAAACCACAAGGACAGGCAAACATTAGCAAAACCAACCGCTCCACATTCAGATTTGTGTTCTCAGCATCCCAGTAAGCAAAGCAAACAGAATTCATTAATAAACAAGGAAGTGGAAACATAAGAGTCCCAAACCTACCAGGTACTTCAAATGTTTGCTGAGCATTTCCTGGCTGGACATGTGAGCTACTGGCCCAGGTGAGCACAGCAAGCCGTGGGAGCTCAAAGCAATCACCTACTGCATCGAAGCTCCATGTCTTGGCTAACTTGCAAAATGGACTGGACTCCTAAATTCATTTATTCATTCCTCAAAAATTGTCCAGAACGGACACCAAAGTAGGCTTCTGTAACACAAATGGAATCTTTTCTTCAAAAGCTCTGAACTCCAAATTAGGGCTACAGGCTGAAAGTTTCAGGAGAACTCTGTCTTCCACAGTGAGAAAGAAGGGAATGCTGAGGGATGCACAAAGCATCTGGAGGGCAACAACAATGCAAGAGCAAACTCATCAGCTTTACCCTACAACCTTAAATGTGTGTACATTGGCTACAAAATATAAATAATGCTTTACTTGTGTGAATGTCTTAATGGATAGATCTCTGCTGTTTCCAATGAAATAAAATAATTCCCTTCTGATGCAGAATATTCATCTCCCACTAGAGACAATTAACAATGAAGCTGCCTGAACCCCGGCACCTTCCTAAATCCACTCCAGAACAGGCAATGTTTTTAAGATATTTAAGGAAACATTCCTTTTTCACTGCTCTTACACACCTAACTTTTTCTTTCTATGGCATTTCTAACCAGGGCAGTTAAGAAATAAAATACTCAAGCTGAAAGTGTCCTGCATTTAAATACCTAAAAATAAGCCTGAAGTTGGCAAACAAATATTTTAATATTGAATCACTTCAAAAACAACTGTGCTGCAATATTTAAATGTCTACAGGCAGAAATAAAAACTGATGGCAGAATTCTTCTTCTGTACCTTCCCCAAAGGTAGAGAGGAAGCTCCCAGTTTCACTAGGACAGAAAATACCTGAGCACAGAGCACCAAGGACAATGAAAAGCAAAGCACTGATACAAAAAAAGGAACTTCAAACTGGATTTGTATTTCAGATCATCCACTGGAGCAAGCCCAAAGGAAAAAAATCCCACAAGAAGGTTAACCATCTTCTCCTCTAAAGACAGCATTTCACAGCCAAAGACACCACTAAATACAGCTATTGCTCTCTAAATACAAGGGTTTCTTCCACTTGTTAAACACAGTAAAATGAATCACAACAAAGTCCATACCTAAAACAACAAATCTCAACTCAAGCAACAGGAAGGGGTTTGTGTCTGCCTGGAAGTGTAAAGTGAAAAAACTGATCGCAAGTACATTGACAAAGTAATGTAATAAATGGAGAAATAACCAACAGATAACATAAAATTTCACTGTTTTTCTTTTTAAATATACATTAATTCTTTTCCAACTGCTGGTCAGGGGGAGAGCTGTAAGTGGGCAGCCTCTCCTCACTCACTGCATCTCCAGCTTTGTGTCGGGATCTCCCTGAAGGGAGCACTTCTCAAATCAATACGAACGCAAATACTTGCTTTGACTATTTCTGAAGGCATACATCACCTTCTTAGTCAGAGGCACTGCCCCAAGCCAAAGGATTCAATATACAGGTAAGCACTGCCCAACTGAAGGAAAAAAAAAATCTCCTTCAGAGTTACTCAGCACAATTTGACTGTATCACCACTTCAGAAGTTAAGAAATAACTCTATGAACGTGCAAAAGAAAAGAAACTTGCTGTGGGAAAGTGATGACCAAAAGCCTATGGCCTATGAAGGTCACTGCAAAACACTCACTTCTTACAGTCAGATAACCATACACACACCTCTCAAATCCCATCTCTTAACAGAGCGAAAAAGAGCTGAGCTCAGCAGCTGCTGCGCAACACAAGAGACCCCGTGCCCAGGACTGCCTGCAGCCCCGCAGCCCCACACACTATGGTATGGGACGCACATGTGACAACTCCCATCTGCAGCAGAGACACAAATCCTGGCAGCTGGAGGACAGTACAACCAACAGAAGCCCGCAGAGATGACACCAGGCTCACGCCTACTCCCCACCTCCGTAACACCCACTCTCCACTTGCTCTCCACTTGCTTCTCTTGCTTTCCAAGTTGGCACTCTCCTTTTAGATACTGAAAAAGGCAGGTTGAATCTACTTACCAAGGCAGGCGACTAAGCATCAGCTTGTCTTACACTTCCAACCCTAACTCAAAAGGAGGGGAAAGCCATTACCCCAAACTCCTGACACATCCCATGACTTAGCCTTCACCCTTCAGAAGCTCAACCTGCCAAGCACAGAGCTGGGCAAAATAAAAAAGAAAGCAAAGAAACAGTGAGCAACAGCTGAACGCAGTGCGACCTTAGGGATCATGAGATAGAATAAGAATGAAGAGTAAAGAGCTGAAAACAAAGTAGCAGATGGGGGACAGCAGTCGGAAAGGACAGCTTGCAATTGCCATCAAAGAGATGTTAAGTAAAATTTAGCATGCTAATTTATACATCAGGGTAAAAGTGGTGGGTAGCACATTAATCACTGCAACGTTGAAAGCTGCACTGCTGCTGCCCACATAAGAAGAACAGCATCTAACTGCAACCATGTAAATGGCTGAGCTTCAAAAACTCCAAGCAAACACGTAACAAAAAGGTGGAACAACTGTTTTCACACCTTCATTTTGCTGAAACGCATTCCTTTCCCAAAAAAGTATGCTCATGCAACTCCCAGCCTTTAAACACACTAGAAGAAAATGGCCTAAAATCCATTGAATTGCATTCTTTTCGTTCTGCATTTTAATACCTCATACTGCAAGTGTCTATAAACCTCCAGCTTTCATGGCTCAAAAATCAGGTTCAGAAAAGAAACAGGTATACTTTTTTTTTTTAACCAGTATTTGTCAAGTCCTCTGAAATCTGAGATTGAACATTGCTTGACATCTGTCATCTTAACTCCACACCAGACAATACAGAATCTAAATTTAGGAGATGCAAAGGTGAAACAGAACACTTATTTTCAGGTACTGTTTCAACATTGAGTACATTGAGAAAAAAATAACAATGGTAACAACTGAAGTATTGATCACTGAGATTTCTTTGTAAAATGCAGGGCTTATTCTCCTTTAAGTTGAAAATGCTGTTCTATTTAGCACTGAAATAGACTATGCTAAATATGAGGCATGACTTCTGGGCAATTTTCATAGAAATAAGGACAAATAAGCACTTGATCTTTTAACTTCTAAGGACAATTACAAAATCCTTGTTTTCCACCTGCCAAACACAGGAACTTGAATCTTTTCTCTTTCCTTGAAATAATGACATTTCAGACAAATTTAGCTTGAGCTACATGAATATCAATACTCACAGGTAAAGCAAATGAGATGACTTAAGGAATTTACAGAAGCGAATTCCTTTCAACATGGGTGGTGGATAAATTCTAAGTTGGCAAACAAAAAAAAGATCTCATATCATCCATCTATAGATAATAAATGTAGACACTGTGCAGCTGCCCCTCCTTCTAAGTGCTTCTCAATTCCCAATACAATCACAGGCAAGACAAACTCCACACCCATTGGCTTTTTGAATGTTAAAAGAATTTTAAAAGATGCAGAGCATCTTGAAACATAATCAGGACAATTTAAATTTCATTTGGGCTTCAATTTTACTTTGGGACACGGAAAGTACCCAGCACCACCTTTACCATGGTACAGCAGGCCACACACAGCAGAGCCACAAAGTAACTGGAGGCTCCAGAGTCCATGTGAGAAGGCTGCTTTCTAAATTTGTTCCGTTTGCCCACAGTACGTGTTGTTTTATAGGACACCAGCATTCTGAGTCATTTTGAATGTTCTCCAAAAAGAGCCAAAAAAAAATACACACCTGCAAGAACAGAAATGTTTTGAGTGGGAGACAACCACGCAGCTGAAAGCAGCAGTGCCATCACTGCTCTCAGCTAACTGCCACCTGCAGCTTCCTTACCAGTGAGGAGGATGTTAAATGTCAGCCAGAGAAAAAAAATTCACAATGACCTCATATGCACTAATTACCTAATTGCCCTATGCACACTTCACCTGGAAGTTGAAGGGGAATATACAGGAATGTGATGTCAGTAACAGAGAAAAATAGAACTTTGCAAACTACAGTTCTTTGCTTATTAAAAGCAGGTGTATTAAAAGAAATAAAGGGGACTTTGTGAAGTTATTCATAAAGCTGCCTCACTTTGTATTGTAATTTAAAATTATTTTTAAAAGTCTTGGGATTTGTAAAAGCATTTGTGCATATGTTTTATACATTTGACTTCATAACATCTTAACCTTTTTTCCCTGTTAAAGGCTTACAAGAAGTCATTAAACAGAGCTCATCATCTATATGATGTATGTAGAGCTACAGAGCCCCCAGTACACGTCAGTACAGGCACAGAGGATTCCCCTATGTGCTATGTACTAAAGGACTGGTGCCTCGTATTTCTCTTATCGCTGGCAAAATGCATCAAGGAACAGCAGCTCTGACTTGACCAAACCAAGCTGAAAGGTTTCTTGGATTCCCACTATGCCACCAGGACACCAACTTCACACCAGAGTAAGTGAAACCTGCATGCTGTCACCAGAAGGGATGCTGACACCACCAGGAGCATACGGTGCTCAGCCCTCCCCTGCCTCAGCCTAGTGACTGCTCAGCTGAAGGCTGGCTGAGATCAGCTCTGTGCTCCAACAGAACACTCACCCTGCAGCACCCCCAAAATAGGGGAGTTTTGCATTAGTTCAGTGAGCCCATTCACTGCTTGTAACACAGGCAGAGTTGGGAACCATTCGCTGCAGGGCCATCAGCTCCACTCCTCTGTACACACCACGGAATTTCCCCATAGCAATCCCTAATAACAGCATGCACTTTGGGGCCTACAAAACTTACTAAGTACTAAAAACAAAACAAAACAAAAAACAGTTGTACCAGTTACAATGAAAGCTACATTCAAAAATAACTTCTGAAGAGCCTCATAAAGCAGGGAATTGTGTTTTAATGGTGACAATAAAGTCCCCCCTACAATCAGTAATAGTACAACAATTTATCACATTGTAAACAAAACATCACAACAGTATCCATGCTCTCTACCAAAGACACAACCAATAACCCAGATGAATCAGCAGATTTGTGAAAGGAGGTGGACAGAACAGTCCGCACGCTGACAATTTCATCTATATTTTACACCTATTATAAAATGTAGTATTAAAATGTTACGACATTCTGAAAGGAGCACTCATTTTGATCTAATTAATTCTCCAATCCAAGACTTAGCAAACTTTTGGCAAAACATTAAGCTGGATTTCAGTGCTTTTCTACAGCATTCACAACCCAGACCATCCCAGTGAACACAGGATGCAGACCTGAAGCTGCTGCCTTTCATCATTCAAAAACATGGTAAAACTTAGTGGTGAGAAAGCACATTGGATTCAGTACCTTCTGTAAGAAAAGCTGCTAGTAATTAAAATAAACATTTCATACTGCATCTCATCATCCTTTTTTTCATACCCGTGTTCTTGTTTTTACACATTACGCATCATCAAGAAGGTACTGCATAGATCTCAGAATCTGACAACTCATCTCTTCAAACTAATAAATCTATTAACTTTAGTCTGCCTTTAGTCTTTATAAATTTATCATCACATTAGGACTGTAAGTTTTCTAACTGTCATTAAAGTCCCACTTTAGACACAACAATGTTTGCATCATTGTGTACATGCTGGTAGAACTCAGGTGCCAGAAGGCCTGAGGAAGTCTTGGTACGTCTTCACTACAGAAGTAAACGGCAATGTCAGGCTGGCTGCCAGCATACGTGACTCAAGACCAACAAGGTTACCAGTTGTGGCTGTAGTTATTATTAGCAAAAACTCTTTTTACCAGTCAGGTTTGCTGATGGTTTATATGTTGGTGTAGTTATATTCACATCAGAATGACACTGCTGGCATCTGAAATGCTGGCTGACCGATTCCGCACACTGCAGTGCCTGGCTTTGTATCTGTGTTTTGCTAAATACAGCTGTACAGGTACATCAAAACGTGGAAAAGTTCCCCAAATCAAACAGAAAACTATTCCTAGCATTAAGCAGCCAGCATACAAGCCTACAAGTAAAAGGACACATGATCACAAGCAGACTAGGACGTGAGACAAGAGTCGTGGACCGCATGTAAACATTTAGCACACCACTCTCCACTTTAGGGAGTTTACATAGAAGTGGACATAAAGTGCACTTCTAAGTGATTACTGTTGCACAGGAAAACCAGCTGCTGTTGGGGACGGCCAGAGCGACAACTAACTGTTTTGCCTTGATGCAGCACAAGAATTCCACGCAGCACAGTAATGCCCTGCAATCTGTGCACCACTCAGTATAAAGCTGATCGATTGTGAAATATTATCCTTTTATTGGACTCAGTGAAGTTTATACAACAGTTTCAGTTTCACTTCCTTTCTTGTATAATATTCACTCTGATAAATTTGTACCTGCAGAAAGTTAGTACATTTGTCCCATACAGCTAACATGTAAAATGACAGAAAATTCTGTTGAGTTTCCATGAAGAAATCAGTAGGTGTAACAAGAGATACATCAGTTGTTTATTTTCAGACGAGGAAACACGCTCTATAAGTAATGCTATTAGCAAGCTGATGCCAAAAGCTGCCAAGCGCCTGAAGCTTGTTGTCAAGGGCCAGGGCATGTTCTGCCAATTCCTACTTCAACTGGGCAATATTTATGGTATTTTCAACTCATGTAATGCAACTGCATGTGGTCTAATGAACAGAACTGTCTTCAGATAAGGCGATTCAGGTGAGAAGCTGCACAATTTATATGCCATTCTGCTAAACATTCTTGTTACTAAAAAATGTAGGACGCCAAAAGAAAACTTTGCTATGACTTTAATATCACACTGAAGGTGGTTGAGTCACCATCCCTGAATGTGTTTAAAAACCGTCTGGACGTGGTGTTCACGTGCTCAGATTTAGCAGAGGGTTGTTAGGGTAGTACAGTTAGGTCACGGTTGGACTTGATGGTCTTTCAGGTCTTTTCCAACCTGAGCAATTCTACGATTCTGTTACCTTCCAAACTTATTGCCAAACCCTATATGTTGTAGAGAACTGAACCTGCTTACAGCGCACAATAACAAAAACCTTTTCTTGCTCCCATGAAGATTAAAATAATAATGAAAGCAGCAAACAGCTTCATGTGCAACCACGGTAACACAAGGAACCAGTATTGTACCAGAGTGTCCCTGACACACCAGGCCTTCGTCTCACTCCCTGCCCAACCACTCACCTCTTGCAATAGGACAGGGCAGTCAAACCGAAACAAACCACTCTGCTTCCTGCCCATCGATAAAGGCCAGCAGACTCTGAACTGCTGCTCGCTCTGCACACGACAAGCTGAATGTAAACCAGGGAGAGCAAAGCTGTAGTTACAGCGCCTTGACAGCCCCCAGCCGTGCCGGCAAAGCCTTCCCCAGCAGCACGCGCTGACCGTGGCCGTGTAAGGCCGCTGCCCCGCTCCGAGGCGGTGCCCCCGTGCACAGCTCCGGGCCGGGAGCCTGGGAGCGTCGTGTGGCCTGGTGGGAAGCAAAATAAACAGGAGAACGGAGCCGGGGAGCATCGTCAGGAGGAGAGGATTTCGGCTCCGTGGTAGACCTTAGTCATAGCTGTTCCCATTTTTTTTTTTTTAAAGGCCCAACGGTAAAAATAACGACGGAGAAAAAGCGAAGCGGACGTAAACACCGGAGACAGACAGGCGGCGTCTCTTACCTTCCTACTCGCTCCTCCAAGAGACACCTTGGGCCTTGTTTTGAAATCCCCTTCAAAGCTGAACATGTTTACCGCTTATCCCATCTAGAGCGGGACCCGGCCCGGAGCGGACACCGCCGCCAGCGCCGAGCGGAGGGACCGCCGCGGCCCCGGGGAGCCGCGAGCCCCCGGCTGGCACCCCGCGGCCGGCGAGCCCCGCGCCGCTCCCCCCCGTCCCTCCCCCGCCCCGCGGCCTTCGCTCCCCCGGTCGCCCCCCTTCTGACCGGCGGCCGCGGCTGCGCGTAGCGGGAAGGAGGAGAAGGAGGAGGAGGGAGGGAGAGGTAGGAGGGGGCTGGCGGGGCCGCTTCGCTTGCGTGGGGGGAGCGGCCGGCGGCGGAAAGAAAATGGCCGCCGCCCGCAGCTCGCCAGGCGCGCTCCCGACGACGGGAGCGTACGCGCGCCGCCCCTCGGTGACCGCGCCTCCGTCTGACCCGCCGCCCGCGGCCTGCCCCGGCCCTGCCCCGGCCGCGGGTGGCGTGTTGGCTGGGCTGGGATGGAGAAGCTGGGAATTGCTGAACCAAAAGGCCACGAGCTTGTCTGAAACACCAGTGCTTTTAAATTCGTCCGTCCGTCCTTTCTGTAGAACGAGCCTGTGACGTTGCCTTTACCCCACTGCGAAATCCAGTCTGAAAACGGGATGCGACGCTGTTCAGGGTCCCGTGCCTGCACAGGGTGTGAAAACTCACCAGAGAAACGGTTCTGAGCGAGTGGGGCTGGGCCCCAGCAAGCCTGGGGAAGGGAAGGCAGCTGTCACCTCGCAGCAGCACACCTCGGGGTGAAACTGCACCCGAGGCTCTTTATGTCACATTCCTCAGCCCCACCGCCATTTCTCAGCGTCCTTTCAGACGCAGAGGTGATACGGATGAAAGCAATAACAAAAAGCATTTATTCACTCCGCAGCTATGAGGTGCTAAGTGAATCTATGTGCTACACTCCCGCTTTCATTTCCTTCAGTGGAAATGTGAGTTCTCACGTTGCTGTATCCCAAGAAATGGCAAGGAACCATGATGTAAGGCTGTGTGCTCTCAGGAGCTAGCTTGTACCATGAACCACGTCAGTCTCAAAGCTGAGAGACAATTTGTTGAGATTTCTTTGAATTTTGATGATTTCAAAGCATACAGATTTTAAAATTTCAGTCTTTTTAATGGCGCAAGTGCTTGGCAAGGCTGTATATGTGCTGTCCTTTTCCTGAGATAACATAGTTTTGGTATGAGCAAGCCTGGCCTATAAATACTGTTTACTGATGCAGCTGAGGTTTAGAGCATTGTGAAATACTGTGTCAAATGTTAATTCGCAGTTGAAACACGTTGTATTGCTGATGTAATGTCACACCACTGCTGTACAGTTTGGCATCAAGAAAATGGAGTACTCTACATAGGAAGTATAGCAAGCTTTCTTCCAAGTCTGACAGCATTCTTTTCCAATGGAGTTATCACAGAATCATAGAATCGTTTGAGTTCGAAGGGACCCTTAAAGACCATCTTGTCCAACCCCCCTGCAATGGACAGGGAAACCTACAGCTCCATCAGGTGCTCAGAGCCCTGTGCAGCCTGATCCTGGGTGTCTCCAGGGACGGGGCATCCACCATCTCACTGAGCAACCTGTGCCAGTGCTTTACTACCCTTATTGTAAAAAACTTTCTCCTTATATCCAATCTAAATCTCCCCTCTTTTAGTTTGAAACCACTTTCCCTTGTCTCGTGACAACAGACCCTTCCTTTTTGTAGCCTCTCAAACAAGCCTGGTACGTCTCATGCAGAAAAATAATAATAAAATAAAGTAATAATCCAGATATCTGTATCAGTTAGTTCATTGATTTTCATAAGTGGAGAAATTAACTGTTCAGTCATAAGTTCACACCAAAATATTACCAGTAGCCAAATTATTGTTGGTAGTAAAGACAACTTAGGGAAATGTAAGAAATCATAGAAATGTGAAACTGCACACACAGAGCAGGGTTTCTGTACAACAGATCTGGGACTAATGCACACTTCAGTGTCAGAAAGACACAAAATCCAGGATGTTCCCTGCTGAAGAAGTGCCTGGTAACTGTCCCAACTGATGATTTGTGTGTGCCCCTAGAGGCCATGATAGGTGTAATTTTGTTAAACAAAGATAACTCAGTATAAACTGAGGTTTTGTATTTTGAATTCAGTGAATTTAAGGAAGCATACAAGAAACTAAACAAATTTTCTCTTTAGTTTGTGGAGATATGAGTCAGAAAGCACACTTTTTCAAGAAGTCAGAGTAGGGGGCTTTAATATTCTCAGGGAGCATCAAAAGTAAAGTGTGAAGATGGAGTGGGCACAGGTTTGATCTAATGACAGGCAGTGCCCTCACCATACCAGGACATAATCTTACAGGATTCAATATAGTAGGCAGAAGCCAATAGTGGTTACAGAATTTGCCGACAGCCCCAGACATGGTGAGAGGAAGAGTCCAAAGTGCCCACCCACAAGTAGCAGGAAACAAGAGGTAGGCCCAAGGTTCATCCAGGAAAACAGAGTTGGAGACAGCTCTCCTGGGCTGTTCATCAGGCAAGGAGTGATTGGGAGTCCCAGCTGAAGCTGATCAGGACAATTAAGTCCTCTTAGTGCATTCAGAGCTTTGACAAATAGCTACGAACTGAGGAAAACTGCTCTTGTATGGATGTCTGTGTTAGCACTCACCTGCCTCTCCTATTGCAATGAAGTTAGCTCCATATGCAGTTTCCCATCTTTCCCATCTCCTTTCTTATTGCACATTCCATGAGGGTTTGGGTTTTTTTTCTTCTTACAGTTTTATGTCCTTTGTTCCTTTTCTTCTTTGCACACAAATGCACACATTGCTTCCAGGTACAACTGGTCTGCAGAAGTCCAGTTGTTCACCAGACGTTAAAAAACTTCCATTATTCAAAATTGTCTTAATTCCTCTGAGCCATACTGATCTTTTCTACCTCTTATTTGAAAGCAGGTATTTTGGCTATTCAATCTGAATATGTGAGAATCACCAATGACAAGTATTCCATTTTCAAGAAAATTCCTTTTTTTCCTTCAGTGTTGGAAACATGTTTCCCTCACCATGCTCTATAAATCACTATCTCTAAGTACATACGTACATACAAAATATCTCTAAATAATGTCTCTAACTGTATGATGCTCTAAGGCACCTTTCATGCATCTGTATTGAGTACAATGTAGGTAAATCACTGCAACCGAGGAAGTTCAGTACCTGAAGTATATTTTGGTGTCTAAAATATCTTTCAGTATTGAAAGGGAGGCTAAAAGAAAGAAGGGGAACTGGCTCTTTAGCAGGGCTGTTGTGAATGGACAAGGGGAAATGGTTTCAAAGTAAAATAGAAGATATAGACTGGATACAAGGGAAAAGCTTTTTACAGTTAGGGCAGTGATGCACTGGAACATATTGCCCAGAGAGGTGGTGGATGTCCCATCCTTGAAGACATTAGTGGTCGGGCTAGATGAGGCGCTTAGCATCTGATCAAGCTGTAGGTGTCCCTGTTCATTGTAGGAGGAGTTGGACCAGATGTCCTTTAATGATTCTATGGTTCTATGATTCTATTTCCCCCTCCTCTTTTTTTCAACCAGAGTTTTACCAAAACTATCAGTTTCAAAACTACGTAGTTTTGAAAGAAAAGCAAATGAATCTCACATCTAAGTATTGTTTTTTATATTCTAGCTGTGTTGGAGCTAGAAAGCCAAAGGATCATAATAAAAGTGAAACATTTTTGTTTACTTTCACTGTCATCTTGAAGCAAAGAGTAAATTCATAATTGCATTACCTTTATTTCCACAGCAACATAGAGCATCACATATAGGACGTTGCTTATCACACACATTCTGACTGATGAAGCTTTCGGTTAAGGTTACCCAACATTCTTATGTGACAAAATCATTGTCACAGGGGAAGGGAAATTTATATTTGCATACAGAAATAAGTTTAACCATTTGGATTGAAAATTTTCATGTCAAGAATTTGCTTCAGTCTGACGTCTGGAAAGTATGGTTTAAAAAATCTGAGTCATTTCTGAGAATACAAAAAAAGTGTTGTTTTGACTACAATTCAAATAAGTGGTATGTGCCTTTGAGTAAAGCAGGGTAGATTTTGGAGAAGCTACTCAGAGTTTGTCTGGGAGTGCTGTCTTGAATGCTGTCTTGAACAGAAGAATGTGCTTTTCGTGGTCATTGTTGTGTATATTATATCCACAGTCTTTAGGCTAATTAAAACAAGCAGTAGATTCCTAAAAAGCTTAGTTCCTAGAAGCTCTGTGTGTGAGAAACAGATGCCTTCTGTGAAGTTTTATCCTCCCTGACAGGGCAGCATGTGGGGTAGGAGCATGGCCATAGCTGCAGCAGGACAAGAAGTCCCACTCCACTTGCTTTGTTTCTCATTACACATTGCCATCCTCTGTCTCACCAACAAACACAAGATGAACTAAACAAACAGAAAAATACTCTTTCCTCCCTCTTATTCTTTTTAATAGTTTTGCTATTACAACCCTGAACTGGTCAACATGAGACCAGCTAAGGTCCAGTAGGAGATGGTGATGAATGAAGCACACTCAACTGCATGGCAGTTTGCTGAACTTGTGCCTCTGAGCTTACTGCACTGAGAAAATAGGATTTCACCATGTACTAGCATGCCTGCTGTGGCTGAAGCCACTGCTCTTTAAGAACTGAACAAAGGGGAGCATTTTCATAGCACCCATATGCCAAATGTCCCTGGAGTGTAGATGTACTCTGGACAGAAATCTGTGTTTACATCATTAAAATCTGACTCATAACATATATGTCCAGTGACCCAGTCTCAGCATGTTTTACATCTCCTGTGGTGTGTCATCAAGGTTTGACTGTCTATTGCTTTTTTGCTTGAAGGTGGGGGCAGAGAATGAAACACTGATAGACATTATGCCTGAGCTGAATTCAGATTAAGTTCTGGCACTGGTACGGAGTAGGGATAAGTTTTCAGAAGCTATGAAAATCATTTCTTTTTAATGGATGGCATAGAAATGAAAGCAGCGACACACACAAGACAGTCATGTTTGTTGAAAATAAGGGCAAAGTGTAATTCAGTTCACATCAGAAAGAATTTTTGCTGAAGATTCTATCACAGGCTGAAGAGAGTCATGGGCCCGAGAATAACAAGGTACAGAAAAAACTCTGTGGTTTTTATCTGACTGTTGTATGATCAGAGCCTCTTATACTCTCTTGTCTTCCTATTCTCTTTTCACTGCGCATGACTTGGAGCAAAGGCATCTTCTAAATGAAGTTTGTTGACTCCTTGGTACTGAGCAGCAGAAAACCAGGCATGTTGGTTGATTTAATAGTGAGCAGTAACGAAAAGAAAAAATAAATAATTTCCCAGTGATTACGAAGACCTTCAGTGTATGGTGTGCTGGGTGCTAAGGATAGTGTTACTGATGTGACTTATGAACTTCTAAAATTACAGTGCTACTGGGAATTGCTGTGAATAAGGCACGTTCTGTCTTTATGAGGAAGACATCTTCTAGTTTTTATAAACTTTCCATATATTAAAACAAAAGCATCAAAACCCAAATATTGTTCATGTGGTTCTTACCCTTTGAATGAGCACCGTTCTTCACCTGCAATGGTTTTTTACTGTCAAACTAATACCCAAACAACTTAACTTCCCATGCGCTGTCAGTCCGGCTCCATTCTGTGCTGTTATTGCTGTTGGTATAATCCTTATTTAAGGTAAGCAATCCAGAGCGTGCTTGGCAATTGCTCAGTATCACAGGATATGATGGCCAAACTGTCACCATCTTACCATTACTTTCCGTTTCCTCTGCAATTACAATAAAGTGTCCTAAACTTTTATGCTGACTTGCTGAACTCAGATGAAAATCTATGCATCCTATATTTCTTTCCAAGATGCAGAAACATTTTTTACAAGAGTGCATAATAAATGAAGAGTAAATAAGTTAGAAATACTTTAATTTGCAGGAGATGAGGTTTGAGAATACTCCAAATGCTATGATAGGCCAATATCTGATTTCTAGAAATACTTTAATAAGGTTTGCTACTTATAAGGATTGATAGTGGGCATATTTTTATTTTTTTTTTTAATTTATTTACTCTGGGTAGAACACTGAAAATTAAATCTCTTCTATCAGAGAAGATACTGGCAAGAACGTAAGGTAAAAAGCACTTCACTTAAGCACTTCCTTTAGTTATACTGAGTGCCAACAGACACTGCCAAGGAATGAAGACATTTTATTTAAAATTACACTGGCAAGAGACCATCAAATTATCCTTAACATTTTCATTAAATTGAGATACAGATATAGTTAGGGTAGTAAATCTTTTCAATACAAGGAGTTTATTCCTGAGCCAAGGCCAGATTCAGCAGTAATTGCAGGAACTATTAAGACCTAAAGCCTCATCTACATTACCAAAACAACTGTTCAAGGCTTTAGCCCAGTTTTGAAAAATGGACCATATCCATCCTGTACTACAAAACTAATCAGATCAGTGAACTACGACGACGCATTTGGATTCCTGTCTGAAGCGATCGTTTCATGTTTCTTTGGCTTGACTTGAGCAGATTTGGGGGTTTCCATTAGAAATCTATGAATACCTCTAGGTTGCTTGCAGTTCATGCTCCCAAGGCTCTAAAACAATCAAACCATTGGTACCTTTCACAATACCAACACCTTATTCCTCTGCAGGAATGTCTAGCTAAAGATACTGAGGAACCTCATATCCATACTTTCCAATATATTGGGAAAATTAAAAAAAAAAAAAAAAAAGCTGTTATTACCCTGTGGTTTCAGCTCTGTTACAAGATATACATAGCAAAATTTCCCCTCAGAGATTCCTACATTTGATTCACAGCCTTTGATTGAACAAGATCATTTATTTTAGGCATCCAGTTCTAAGTAGTGTGGGGATAAGGGCTTATTATACTTTTATAGCTGTAATTGAGAGCCGTTTTATGTTACTTGGCAAGTGTTAGTTATCCATAAATCCTAGTTTGTTTTCTGGATTTAAAAATTGTAAACACACTTAATTCTAATACTAGTGCTGCAAAGATATTCAGCTAAACAATAAAGTAAAGATTAAGATGCTCTCTCCCAAGTCTGCCTAAAAACTTGAGTATTAATTTATTTTAATAGGAATGGAGTGTCCATAATCCTTACATGTTTTGAAAGCCCAGTTACAAAGAATAATTGCCAAAAAGTGAGTACAAATGTAACTTCATACTTACCTTTGTTATCTTTGGCTCACCTTTAATACACCTAGAGGCTTTCCCTATGTATAAGCATTGTAAAAATTACCACTGTAAGCAAATTCCAACGGGCTGATTTTATGCTGACAGAAACATGTATGCGTATCTAACTGTTGTCAAAATACGTTCCACTTCATTTCCTATTTAAATTATTTGGAGTACTTTCACTCTCCCTTGGTGCCCATGTAAGCAAGAGCCTTATCTAAGTGAAATCATTCATGTGAATAGAGGAAAACCAGACCAGTTTATTTCTTTAGTTTGAGTTATGTGAACTTCCTTGTGATCCGGTGAAAAACACACACATACATGCAAATATGTATATAGATCTATACTGAAGTGTTTTCTAGCAAAGGCTCCCAGAAGAATTTAAAGATGTCCTTCACAAAAAAATTACCCATAATTGAAAATTTTAAGGGATTTGAATGTCTGAAGAAGAAGATCCCAGTACATCCCAACCTATCACTGAGTGTTAACACTCAGATGCGTTGTTTGGTGTACTGGCTCTCATAACAGTGAAAATATGAAAATATAAGCCAATATCATACCCAGTCAGGATTATTATTATGAGATGAAAGTGACCTTCAAAACCTACTAGAAGCATGGAAATTGGAGGTGATTAATAAGGTCATCTTCTGAAGACCAATTAAAAAACTACGTAAAGGGAATAAATGATAATATTTTGGAAAATATTCAAGAGAAAACAAGGGGAAAAAAAAAGAGACCAATTCATATAACTAAGAGGAAACAATAAACTTATGATATCTTAAATATTGTGAACAATTTACTGCAGCTGCACAATGGAATTCTAGAAGATTCTTCTGACTAACCTTTGAACATAATTCAAGGCATTTAGATTAATTTTCTTCTCTGATTGTATTTGCTCAGTGCTAAGTAATGTGCGTATGTTCAGTTATAAACTTAGATTTTGTATAGCTGAGATCCATTGATTTAGCTCTGCAGTTGATAAAAATCAGCATGGTTACACAGAACTCAATACAGACAAAGAATTTATGCTTCCTAATAAGGTTTCCAGGTTTTATTCCTGCCTACACTGGTATTGCATTATGAGTGAGATCAGTGTCATGTAATTTTAGCTAAGTATTAGGCTTCTAGTCTAACCTCTTCATGTAGACCTCGTAACAGAGAGAGGCACTTCCTTCTTCTTCCCACTCCTTCCTTACACTGGGTTCAGCTGATCACTTGCTGATTATGAGTGTTTACTGACCACCAGTTTGTGAGAGAGTAGGTGCTGACCATTGTGCATGGTTGAAGTTAGCTGGCATGAGTTCACTCTGCTCAGTATTAAGGACTGACACACAGCACACCCATAAAGGAGCCACAGTGCTTAGGTACTTCTAAACAGACTTTGAGACCTAGAAGGCAAATTGTTTGGAATTACTGTTAGCATCACAGATGGATGCTGAGAAAAGAGCCAAAGGCTGTCGAGTGATTCCCATTTTATTTTGGATTCCTCAGTGTAAGAAAGGCACTGTAATACTGGAGCAAATGTGTCAGAGGACCAATAAGATGATGAGATGTTTAAAGGAAAGCTTCATATTTTCTTCAACCCAGCCACCTGAAAGTTCGTATGTTAAGAAGCTCTTCACTCTCTAAACTCATTCTCTTCACTCAATAAGATGTATCATATGGTACAAAGTGAGGCTGCAAGAACTGGGTTTGGTTAGCTTTGAGAAACCGAAGGAAAGACCTTATTGCTCCCTGTAACTAATAGCAGGGCATGGAGCCAGACACCTCTTGGAGTATTGCATAGCAAGATGATAAGAGGCAATGAAGTGGCGAAGAGGGAAATTCTGACTAGCTGTTAGGAAGGAAATTTTTGTGGTAGAGATGGTCAAACACTGCAACAGGACACAGATACTTTGTAAACCCTGCATTCTTGGTAATATCCAGGCCTTCACTGGTCAAGGTGCTGAGCAGCTTCTTGCCCCTGCTTTGAGCAGAGGTGTTGGACTAAGTCCATGTGTCCCTTCTAATCTCCCAAGCTGTTTTCCAGTTCCTTGACTCAGTTCCTAGCTAAATAGCTACAGGGTGACCATTTGCATCTGAGCTGGTAGTCCTCGGTTCCCTTTGACATCCGTGTTGTGATTCATTCAGCACTGACTTTAAGAGGAGATGTACCAGTCCATGCTCGCATTATTGCTCAATTGCTGACGTCTTTTTTATGACAAAAGGAGCCTCGTCTAAGCCATAGCAACTTAGTCGGACTAGCCTTTTGCTCTTTACCTCTCTTTGCCATTTCTAACGCAGGTTACTTCCACCTCAGTGTTTTTTGGAGGAACTGATACATGAATATTTGAGTACCATGCAGAGACTGTGATGTTGGCTGCTATATATGGAAAGAGAAAAAAGAAATAAAGTTTCCAGATGATGACAGCGCTGTGGCTGCCTCCTTGCTTAAGCAATGCCAACAGTATTTTTTTGTAAAGCCTTTTATCTTCAAATATATTTCAGAGCCAGTTCAGAGAGTGAAGAGCTTCTTAACATATGAACTTTCAGGTGGCTGGGTTGAAGAAAATATGAAGCTTTCCTTTAAACAATTAGAGCCCATTTTACTAATCAATTTTTGTCAGGCTCCTAGAAACATTTTTCATGATCAGATCCAAATTGTCTTGAACAGCATGAACTAGTGACCTTTTATCAGTCCGGTTTGGGGCACTCTGATACATCCCTGCTCAAATTAAATAAATCACAAACCTTAATTAACACAGGCTGGTATGACTGCAAAAGCAATGAATTAGTTTGTACGCTGTCTGAGAGATCACAAACTCACAGTAGTTACAATTAATGGATTTAATTTTAAATGCTGAGGCTCCTGCATGAAAGTACCTGAGAAGTCCATCTTGGCATTCTTATTGCTCTTTAATTATAATTGATGTACCTGGGCAAGATGTCAGCAGTGTACATTTTAATACAGGTGATAGTCTCCCTTAAGAGCCCATAGTCCTTGCTTGAAACAGTCAATGATATGCAACAAGGTTTTGATGAAATCCAAATTTATTAGGGTTATTAAAAGTCATTAATTATTTGGCACTGTAAAGATGTAATCTGGTACTATTTTTTAATGGACAGCTTTATGTATTTAAGTTTGAGAAGTTAGGTTTATTTTTAGTTAAAATACTTCTATCACTTTTGCCCCTCTCCTGTCACTCCTATTTCTAACAGATTTATCTCATTTTTTTCCTCCTTAGGATGAATTCTTATTTTTCAAGTAGATATTCCTAGCTATTTTCCATGTTTCTTTCTTCCAGCATCAGGAGATGTCTTTATTACTCCACTATCACTGCTCTTGTGTGAAGGAGCTCCCATGAGGTTCAACCAGCAATGAACAATCAAGTCTGAAAAATAAACATCGGATAAGCACACCTTCTGTTAAATGACACCAAGTCCTCTGGCATTGTTTGAGGTGTCAAACGTGATCTGGATATAAGTGACCTGAGAATTAAAGATTTTCCATGGGTAGTCATTTGCTTCTCTCCATCCCAGTCACAGCCCAGTGCTGACACAAGAACAATGCCAGCAGCTCCTGCCTCTGCAGAAGGACACGGGGCATAAAAAGTGGCAGCAATGGGGAAGGGGGTGGACAGTGACAAAAGTAGACAGCGTTGCTCCATGAGGAGCATGGCAAGGTCAGGTTTGCTGGGAGCTGAAACCTCTCACACTCCCAGTGTGGTCTTCTGCACCTTCTCAGAGCTGGCTGGACCACACTCCCAGCCCTTCATTCCAAGGGCAGTCCTGCCCAACTTATCAAATCCCTCTGCCAGACACTGCACTCATTCTTTAGGGTGATTATAGAAGACATATTTGCACCCTAGCTGATTCTCATAATGACACCCAAACCTTGTGATAACTAATGCTTCTCTTAATGCCTCAACTTCTGAAGTTATTAGGCTGCAGGAAAATTCCAGCAGTCAGTTAAGGTGGAAAATTAATTTGCTAGTTACAGAAGCTGGAAGAGGGACATAGGCGAGTTCTGAAGGCTCATAAAAAACAAAAGGCAATTTAAAAGAATCCCATATGGATTTTGTCATTTACTTCATGAAAGGTTTGTCATTGACTTTAATGCAGTCAGAATTTTCTTGATTCCTTTTAAAAAAAGTCTATTTCTTAGGGATGCATCACAATCATTGAGGCTCAATTCATCATTCTTAAATATTTATGGGCTGGCAATGATAAATTTTATGGAACTGTGTAGCTCACTGGTATGATTTTGGTAAACTTTATGTATTACGCATCTCTGGAACAATAACCTACTATTTAGAAACTAAACAATGAAAAGTGAATAACACAAATAACATACAAAGTGTGTTCTGTATTAATTATATCCTAACTTTCATCAGTTCTGTTCTGTATGGTTGTCAATTAGTCCCATCAGCTACTGAAGTCAATAGCAATGATTAATGATGAAGAATCGACTACAAATACTTTTCACTGAGACGTGGAAACTTGTCTACAAGCTTTACTTGCTTTACATTATCTGATACAGTATCCTTAAACAAATAAATGTTTTGGCAGATAAGAACACTGGTTTGGGCTCGTGTAATGCAGGATGTGGAATTTGATCCTTTTCCTCTGCAGTGATCCGTACGCTTTGGATGTAGGGCTTGAGAAGGCATCCTGCAACCAGCACGTTCCCTGCTACCACTGGCTCCATAGGCATAATCCTTTGCACAAATTTATGGAACTCCAGCCTAACAAAACTTAGGCTATTTGAATTAAAAACTGATGGGTTTATCCTTCGGGAATTTAGCCAATCCACCTTTCAGTTCATTCATCCCTTTGGCCTCTGAAACATTCTCCAAGAGCAGAATCCTGGTGCTGCATGCCTATAAAATTCTCCATGGGTGAAAAAAGTGCTGCCTTCTGTTTGCTTTACTTTTTTCACATGAGTCTATATTGGTTGTTCCACAACATTCAGGCCTTTCTCATTTTCCTGACTATTCTTATTAGAAGCTATTGCAGAATCTGGCTGATACAGAGACTTTTTCTAGTTTCCAGCCTAACTTCACTCATGACCAGTTTATATCCATTTGTTCTCACACCAGCACTGGCCTCTGTCTTATCTGGTGGACTGTTTAAACACAAACAAAATCTTCTTTCTGCCCAGTCCAGTTTCACTCGTCTGAGAAAGCCTTGCCCTGCTGAGTTAGGTGAGGTTTCCAGAACCCAGCTGTGTCAACTCAGCTGCCTGTGCCATTGAAAGGGATGAGCCCTGATTTTTCTCTCCTCCTCTCTCTCCTGGCTATGTGTTTGTTTTGTGCAACCAGTTCTGGCTCTTGTCTGACCTTTTGATTCAGCTTATTAAACTAGTAGAAAAATAACTCAGCATAAAACATTTTATGCCGATTTAGCTAGCTGCATCAGCTCTGTAGGCAGCGAGACAGAGCAAGGCTGGCTGTGGCCATCTCCAGGACCCTATCTCCTTGTACTTACTTATTTGAATACATAGTTTGCATTTACTTTTCTCATATATACCATGCTAACTGAGTGATGGAAAGGATCATCCTGCTCTGCTGTGTGCTGGGCACAACAGCATAATAAGTACGTATAATGATTACAGTGTCCAAAGGAGGGCTGCAAAGATGGTGAATGGTCTGGAGGGCAAGGGGTGTGAGGAGCAGCTGGGCTGCCTGGGTTTGTTGGGCACAGGGCAGAGCAGGCTGACGGAAGGCCTCATGGCCCTGCAGCTCCTCAAGGGGAGCGGAGGGACATTGACAGGGCCTGAGGGAACGGCACAGAGCTGTTAGGGAGGGACAACTGGGGGTGAGGGAAAGGCTGTGACCCAAAGGGTGGTGGACATGAAATGAGCTGCCCAGGGCAGAAGGCACGGCCCCAGACTGACAAAGTTCAAAGAGTGTTTTGGATCCCATAATTTCAGTTATTGGGTACCTTCTGAAGGATGCTCAGGTTTACTTCAGTGTTGACAGTGCCTTTCAATTTATTACTGTTGGCAAATTCTCACATATCTCAAAGTTATTAACAGAACTATGACAGATGTCATAAAAGTAATAAAGCAAAAGTAATGCCTCCTTTTTTATGATGTTGTCCCACAACACCAGAAGTGAACTTTGGTGGTACAGCAGTAGAGGCTGAACTTTCCCACCAGTATTGTTCCATTTTGTTGCGGTAAGACGGATGGCAGCAGAGGGGCAGCTTGATGTGATGGCATCTGACATGGAAGTGTGTATGAAACAGAGGGGTAGAACTGAATTCCTCCATGTGGAAAAGCGGCATCCACTGACATTCATCAACTCTTGCTGGATTTTTTTTTGCTTCATTTATGGGGACCAAATGGTGGATGTGAGCACAGTGAGGTGACGGGTGGTGTTTCAGCAGCGGTGACAGCAGCAATGGGTCACCTCCACTGGTGCAGATGTTTACGAGTGTGGCATGTGATGTTTATTGCTGATGAAAATGCAGAGCAAGTAGTGGTGACTATGCTGAAAAATTGTTTTGTAGCTGAGAATTTGCTCCATCACATAGTGATATTATGCTCTTTGTATCTGTTGTCCTTTCCATGAGAATAAATAGGAGGCATTACTTTTGGAGTGACCTAGACATTATACAGGATAGGTCCAAGGCTGGACCAGCTTTAGAGAACATCTCTGGTGACCCTACTGCTTTGACAGTTTCTGCTTGGTGGAAGTATCTCTTCATTAACTAAACTGGGATTACAGTCATTTTAAGGAAAATGTGATGCAAAGCAGCCAGATTATGGCACAAAACTTGACCTGAACTGTTTTCTTCACTGTCCACAGTAACCTAAATCGAAAAAGGAAAAAGTGATAAAAAGGACAGTGTAAAAGATATACAGGCTATATCACATTACCATGACCCTCTTTTTGTTTGCTCGTATTAAGCTTTGTAAATGGGACTTGTTTCTAATCTAGACTATCTTTGGAAGTCTTCCTAGAAACAGCATGCTTTAAAGCTAACTGTAAGTGAAGAGAAGATCATGACTTCCTTTCAGAGGCTGACTCATGCATCTGATCCTCTTAGCACTTATAGAATGGAATAATGTTTTTCAGGTGACTGTAGCAGAGCATTTTAGGAAGTTTCTTATTATCCCCCTGTCTCCACTTCACTTATTTTTAAATTACAATATTGTGGCATGTTTAGTATGGGTTTGAGGCACTAGATACCATGCCACAGATTATCTCTAGATATTTATTTATGTGATTTTAGAGACAGAACAATGAGATCTTGAATATTTAATTTTAGTTGTGGTGCAGTTCGTCTTTAGAAACTATGGTGATAAAGTTCAGTTTTTCTTCCTGATTCTGCACCGAGCTGATATTTCTTAGATAAAGCTTCTGTCCCCAGGAGCCACAAAAGCAAACAAAGCACCACATGATGCAAGAAATATGTTTGTTGGCCCTGCCCGCTATCTAGTACACGAGTCTGAAAGGAGAACTGAATTTTACAGATATGTTTAACTTTTGAACTCAAGAAAAACTGTTTTCTTAGTTTCAGTCTGTTGTTGCTAGAATGACAGTTTTACAGAGCAGTTCCATATTATATTTGATATGGTTGCAGTATGTCACTGATGATCATTCATTCACTACATACAGTATCTCTGCTAAAAATTTCCCAAGATGTGAAATCTTTCATAGATTATAGGTTTTAAGAATCCTAACACTGAGAAGCCCAATAGCAAAGCCTAGTGGAAAGTAACATTTCCCATAACATAACTACGGTATGCAGAAAAAATAGAGCTGAGTGAATATGGTAAAAGTATAATTATATTCAAAGAGCATTTACCACTGTACTTGCATTAACCTTGCAAGTCTCAAGCCTAAAATGTCTCTATAATGTATTTAACCTTCTGCTTGATAATGAAATACAATGAGCAGATCACAGTAGCAAAGTGCAGAAGGCAGTCACAGAGCCCTCACTGTCCAGTCCTCCTAGAGCAGCCGTCACCAAATGCTGCAGTATGAAATGAGAAATATGGCTGCAAAAACACGCAGTGTAACAGGTAAGGAAAAACAAAACAAGAGAGACAGAGAAGTGTCAAGAAATCCAGTTTTCTATCATGGTAGCTTATCCAGTGCCTTCTTGAAGTTGGAGCTACATTGTTTTTGAAAAAGTAGTAGAAAACAACCAATGCTTTTCCTATTTTCATAGAATCAAAGAATCATTAAGGTTGGGAAAGACCTCTGAGGTCATCTTGTCCAATCATTCACCTGCTGCCAGTGCTGCTCACTAAGCCATGTCTCTGAGTACAGTGCATCTCCACGCTTCTTGAACACCTCCAGGGAGGGTGACTCCATCATTTCTCTGAGCAGACTGTTCCGATGCCCAGCCACTCTTCTGGACAAGTTTATCCTAACATCTAACCTGGCCCTACTCTGGTGCAACCTGAGGCCATTCCCTCTCATCCTATCAAATTGTGGGACTAATAGACAAAAAAGATTTTGAAGAATGGAAGCATTTATAACCTTGGAGAAATGATATGAAGAGTCTTCATGGGTTGCCCAGGGTCATGTAAAGACAGAAAGTACATTCCCATTCTATGAATCTGCTAATGATGCATTTCTTATTCCTTGGATTTGTTACTTTTAATTTATGTTTGTAGCAACTGCAATGCACTATTTTTAAAACTTGGCAGTTTAAAACTCTTAAATTTGGGGAAAAATTGGAAGTCGATTCGGTAATATCTTTTTTTGCCTTGCCTCTGCAATCTTCAAATCATCATGTGAATGTTATCACTTAATGTTCCAATGATTATTACCTTAAAAGAAATATAGTCTGATGTGACAAATGGATCCAATCACAAATGGACTTGAAATTCGGATGACTAACGGATCTGATGACAAATACTTAAAAGGCAGCCCGGTGCTGACATTTGCATCTAAAATAGGAATGAAATTATTTTATAATATATGAATAATAAGATGTCTCTGTCCCAAACTCTTAGTCATAGGAAACTGTATCCATTAGCTGAAATTGTTAGATAAAGTCGTTACATTATGTTCAAACCATTTTTAAAGCAGTTCCTTTGGAAAATTTTATTGGCAAATAAAAATCGTCTTTGGATCTGTCTAACAATAGAGTTTCTAAAGTCTGTAGGTTGAAAAATGACCCATTTGTAGATTATTCTGAAATTTAGAACACGGGCTATTTTAAGGTTTCATAATGTGTAGATGTTGGCTTTAGTAGAGCCGCCACAATTTCATAATGCAGGTCTTGCTATGTATTATAGAACTCTTCCCAAAATGTATCTGATGTAAATTACTTTTCAAATTAGTTTGCCATGAAGTATTTTTCATGGCAAATATTGCATCACGTAATTGATTTTGTATTAATTCCTTCAGATGCAACGTAAGCGATGTGCTGTATTTCCCCAGAACAAGTCACCCAGAGAACAGCAGAGATAACATATTTTATCTGTGGAGTAACTTCAGTTTTTCCAGTCAAGTGATGCAGCACTGCAGAGACTTAGTTATAAACTTATCTCCTGCTGGGTGAGAGCCTCTTGGCAGAAGCCCCTTGCTGAGGCCCTGTCGCCAGAATCTGAGCCCCATACTTGCCCTTTGTTCTCTCTCTTTGCCTTTCTGCCAGCTCGTAGAGCAAGTGGCTCTATGGGAAGCTCAGCTTTCGGTTACAGCTTCCACAACTCTGGAGAAAAGCTTGAAATGTAAATCAACGTAAGCTAGAAATCAAAAGCTTTCAGTACTCATGGATTCTGTTACCATTTTTAAGGCCATACAAGGTCTTTCAAGAGATCTTACAGAGTCACCCATTTTGATGTCTTCCTCCATTCCTGTGTGCAGGGTTTTCTTCCCTCAGAGCTAAAACTCCATCATTTCTGCTTCAGTGCAGTTCTGGGGCTGTGGCGAAGATGCTTGGCCACAGGACTGAAGGCCAAAGCAGCATGAGAAATGAATGTGACCCCACATAATGAAAGCCAAGAAAATCCATCAGCAATCCCATATCTTCCTGTGAAAAATCACATATTCCACAGTACTGGAGGATTTGTGCCAAAAGTTCACAAAGTCCACCCATGGCTGCTCCCGGTTAAGTCGTTTTAGAGGTATATGATCTCTACCTATTGTACAAATCTTCCTATGGATGCAAGCATTGTAATAAGATATATCAGCTTGGACACATATACATTAAAAATGAGAAAATGGTATGAGACATCTGGATGTGTTCCAGGAATTACCCCTATACAGGACAAAGATTACTAGAATTTTCTTTTAAACTGAGCTCGTACCATTTTTTGTCTTTTTGACTTTCACAGAAGACCTGAAGTCTGTTGTAGTTGTGCATTTTGGGCTTCGTAAGACATTTTTTTTAAGTCTGCTTTTATTTATTTTGTTTAGATGCAGTCATTTCCTGCCTGCACCAGAAATCCAGAGTGCCTTGAAGCTGATGAATCAAGACATCACAAGGGACAGGAGACTGACAGCTGTGAACTGGGGTTATTGGTTGGGTTGCTCCCACAGGACTCCAGGGTGGTGTTGGTTTTAATAGCCATATCATTTCAGGCACGGATATTTGGGCTGCTAGATACCAGCTCTCTCTTTTGGAGTCGGAGCACTCCCACTTGTACAGGTGCGCTCAGCGTACACATGCCAAGGAATTCAGGTCCACCTAGAGAAAAAAAGAACAAGATACAAGATTTCTGCTAATTTTTAGGTAGTAACAAAGTAGTGTAAGCTCTTTATTTAAGAAACAAGACAAATCCTTCATGTGTTCTTTATAAAGGCCAGTAGCAAAAGACAGAAGAGTCGTTTTCAGGTGACTTTTAGAGCACAAGATGGAGCAATTGGGTGTTCTGAAAGCAGAGGAAACCCTAAAGAAATTATAGAGGTCAATTTAAAAGCCAGATCAATTATGATTAGTGCTCTATACTGTTATACTTTCTAACCCTCATAGAGGAAACTTCAAGTGATGAACGTCTGATGAAAGATGGCCATCAGATGGAGTTTCCTCCTCCCCACCATAGGTTTTACATGGAGAAGATTAAATTGGCTGGCTTCACAGCCCTATTTCCTCTTCAGCTCATTGCTCTGTTCACTCAGTCACTGCCCACCACTTGCTAACATTATATCTTTGTCTTCAAGAGGCATTTCTGTCCCATCTCACACTGCTACTCTTGCTTCACAAGATGGCAACGCGTATATTTGAAAACACGTATGGCTAAATCTCCACCCACAGGCATTTTGCTTTGTATTTGCTGAGAGAAGCCTGAGCTAAGAGCTGTGCCTTTCTATTCCTTCTTTTCTTCTGCCTTGCCAGTGCCTCCCTCCAAAATCCTGCAGCACTCAGAGTGCTGTCCATGGGGCCACGAGAACATGTAGGGAGGCAAAGGAATGATGTTGCTCATGTTGTTTTCGGATCCTTCTAATGGCTTTGTAGATGTGTTGAATACCTTCAGTCAATTTTCTGCTACAACACAAGTATTCAGCTTTGTAAACTCTTACTTTCAGGCATTAGAACCACTTAGAGCGTAATACTGTCAAATGCAATTTTGCTTGCAGGATAAAGTTTACGATATCTAAAATTGTGGTTTCAGTGACATGGTGGTCTGGATTTATTTTTTTCTCAGTTTCTTCCAGATCACATCTGGTACAGTTTCAACATTTTTTCATCTGCAAACTACATGTGGAATGAGAACGATAATAAAGTTGCAGCTACAAGACTTGGGTTGATAATGAAGAAAACAGAACAGAATCCAAGGATCTGGAATGGAAAGCATTGTGACTTTGTTAGTTGAGTTTTTATACTGACTTAGTTCCCAAAAGTTTAGAAGTTGGGCCTCAGCTTAATCCAGCAGGATTTAGGTCTTTTATTATTTTTACTTCATTTTTGTAGGTTTTTACAACATGAAGCTGCCACTCAAATCTCTCAGCAGTTGGGATAACTCACACAGGAAGGGTGAGCGGTGTTTTGTCTGCCAGAAAACATCCCCTATTCCCCTAACTTCAAAGAAAGCAGGGCTGGCTCCTGATGGTCTGCTTTGCTTCGCTGTCAGAAAACTGTTTTTCACAAGGTTAAAATACTACTCTACAAATTCTATCTGCACATGATGATAGTACAAGAGGGTTGGGTTTTCCAGTCAGGCTGAGCTATGTTAGGCCTACAGAAGACATGAAAGGAAGTGTGGACACTGCCATCCTAATCCTGCGACCACTAGGCTGTTTCTCATTAGTCCCATCTGCCTGTGGCCCCCAGGATTTATGGTTCACCAGAAGAGTGGGATTTGTTTTGGTCTATAGCCCTTTCCTTATGAATAGATACAAGAGTCAGGGTAAAGCTGTCTTCCAAGGTACATGTGCAGCTGAATTGCTAGAAAATGTCATAATGGATAAGATAATATTAAATGTTCCCCTCCTTAAAACACCCGTTTGTTTTGATGTCTGATGAAAACTTGACAATAGTTCAAGAAATTGATGTCATGGAACTGGTGTCTTGTACCGTTTGCTTTGGGGCATTTTTTCTTTCCTACCTACACTTACTCTTCACCTCTCAGCCTTAGAACTGTTTTATCTCGGGTTTGTATAACACCTAGCACATTGGGACTCAACACAGGAAATAAAAAGTATTGCAACAATAACTAAAATTAGAGGCCAGTGTCCAGTACTGCCATGGAAAAACAGCAGGTTTTCCCATTCAAGGCATTCCTGAGAGAAAGCGAAAACAGGATCCCTTTGCTTTCTTGGTACTGAGTCACTGATGTGACTGTCATTTGGAGATTCTGGGAGCAACAAAGATGATGATATGAAAGCAGTTTAATTAGTCATTCTACAACAGCAACAGTGACAATTAGAAGTGTTTTAGTACTTTTAGGTCAAGATTAAAAATGATAGAATATATTGCTCCTGATTTAGAGATTAACATTGTGCCAGTTAATCAACTGCTCAGTATGAAGAATTGACAGTTCATTCACATTCTTCTTCCAGGTTGGCAAACTACTGTTTAATAGTTGTGGATTGAAATATATGCATCCGTATACACAGATGTATATATGTATGTATGTATGTATGAAGCTAGAGCAACAGTTCTACATAGGGAAAACAAAAGTAACATTGAGGATCATGCCAGTTTTCATTGATCCCTATAGCTACAGGGTTATTGCAGAATGAGAGATCAGATACAGCATTTGTCTGCTACGTAAAAAGTACTCTGAAGCAAACATCCTGACCTGCTGTATAAAAGCAGCCTAGAAACCACATCATCTCCGCCCTACTTCCACTATTGTATTTGTTAATGAGTTATCTGTAGATGTTTGGGGAGCACTGAATAAATGAATAACACAAAATTGACCTTTAACTTTGCCTGTGGGCTTGGCCACACCTGATTTCATATCTCAAAATAATCCAACTTGCAGGTTAAACCTAGGTTCCAAAAATAGCCATTCCCACCTGCTTTGAATGATGCCTCCAGACCATTCACACACTTTACTCATGTTACTCCTAGAGCCAGCACCAAAGGAGTAACTCAACCTTAAAACATTTGTGAGACAGGAATCTGCCCTGAACCTCCAATGCGATTCCCATCAAACCCAAAAGGGAGAGAGATTATTGCTTCCAAGGTGCTAAGAAGGCTTTGTGTCATGGACTGGTGGACTCTGGTTTCTTTGCTCAGAAACTAGATATTGCTTCAGGTGATAAATAATCTAAATCAAAGTGATGTGGATAATATGGCTTCATAGTACTGTGCTACTCAACCAGAAGAGTATACAGCAGTATCCATAAGGTACACTTGAGTGTCTGCAGGAAGGAGAAAGAAAGAGAAGCCAAAGGTCCAAATTCCTTTTGTATTGGTATTCACACACACACTGAAGTTGTATAAGTGAAATGTATTTTTTTTTTTTTTTTTTGCATCAAATCTATCAGTAGGAAATTGAAGAGCAGAAGAGGACTTTTGCATTTAAATAGCTTGTTAATGTCTGGTAATCAAAACAGTCACAGAACAGCAATAAAGTACCTTTTCAAATGTTGCAGAAGGATGTCTATAAAGAGGATATAATGAAAAAGGACTGTCCAAATGTGCACAGATAATATAGTTAATGTATTACTTCTTTTATTATTTTATCATCTTTCATTAATTGCTGGCATCTTTCCTGCAGGAGCTGGTTTCATGAGAAGAGCTTTTAGTCAAATGTCCTAAATGAAACAATCACTTAGAACCCTAGAACAAGGTTGAAACAAGGTTCACCTGGCTTCTTTAAATCATACTGGAAGAGGGAGGGCAAAATACTACACTGGTTTCATTGTGAGGCATCCTAATTCTAGGATTGGACCAGGCTCCACTGAACAATGCCCCTTGGAGTACAGCTGTGTCTGTGACTTGAAGTGAAGATTAAGCCTGAGATCATTTCTACTCAACTTGCTGACTTGTTTACCTGGACTTGGGATTTAACCATCTTTACTTAACTCAGAAAGAATGAACCAGGGATACACATTGGCCAAGAAATATTTTTTGCTCTTGCAAGCCAAATGGCCTGGCCAATGCTTCAGCGCTGAGCAAGTTTGGACGGACCTCCAGAGAGCTCTGGGCTCAGTTCTGAGCAAGCAACAATGAGGCTTGGCCAGTGCAAATATTTCCCCTCTGCATTGGCTACTAGAGGTCAAATGGCTTTTCCAGACAACTTATGATCCCTTTCCCAGGACTGGAGAAGCAGTACAGAGGTAATGTTTGAGTGCAGAGACTGCTGTAACCATGGGCCAGATGGACCCCCAGGTGCAGCCATAGGCAGCAAAGACTGGGGGCTACAGCAGGAGGTTCATCAGAGTCGCTTCTCATTCTCCACTCGCTTACCTAAACCTGCAGAAGTCTGCTGTGCAGGAATGCCCATAGTGAGCACATGAGATGGCTCCAAGGGGTGAGAGGGATGGATAACATTTGTAAAGTATGCACTGCTGGGTGAAACACTCCGTGGACAGCTGGGCCCAAAGAGTTGTGTTCAGTGGAGTTAAATCCAAGTGGCTGCCGGTCATAAGTGGTGCCCCCCAGAGCTCGATACTGGGACGGTTTCTATTTAACATCTTTATTAATGATCTTGATGAGGGGATTGTGTGCACCCTCAGTAAGTTTGCAGACAACACCAAGTTGGGAGGGAGTGTTGATCTGCCTGAGAGGAGAAAGGCACTACAGAGGGACCTGGGCAGACTGGATCGATGGGCCAAGGCAAACTGTATGAGTTTCAATAGGGCCAAATGTCAGGTCCTGCATTTTGAACACAACAACCCCAGGCAACCCTACAGGCTTGGGGAGGAGTGGCTGGAAAGCTGCCTGATGGAAAGGGACCTTGGTGTATTGACGGACAGTTGGCTGCATGTGAGCCAGCAGTGTGCTCAGGTGGCCAAGAAGGCCAATGGCATCCTGGCTTGGATCAGGAATGTTGTGGTGAGCAGGACTAGGAAAGTAATCCCACCCCTTTACTTGGCATTGGTGAGGCCTCATCTCGAGTGTGAACACAAAACTGTGTTCAGTTTTGGGCACCTAAGTGCAGAAAGGACACTGAGATGCTGAAGCAGGTCCAAAGAAGGGCAACAAGGCTTGTGAAGGGCTTGGAGAATGTGCCCTATGAGGAGAGACTGAAGGAACTGGGGCTGTTTAGTCTGGGGAAAAGGAGGCTGAGGGGAGACCTTACTGCTCTCTTCCAATACCTGAAAGCAAGAGGGGAGTTGGTCTCGTCTCACTGGTGACAGGTGACAGGATGAGGGGAAATGGCCTTAATTTGCACCAGGGTAAGTTTAGATTGGATATTAGGAAACATTTCTTTACGCAAAGGGTTGCTAAGCACTAGAATTTAGTGCCTGGATGTGTTTAAAAACCGTTTGGATGTGGCGCTCAGGGACATGATTTAGCAGAGGTTGTTAGTTAGGGTAGTATGGTTAGGTCATGATTGGACTTGATGATCTTTCAGGTCTTTTCCAATCTGAGCAATTCTGTGATTCTATGATTTCAGTTGTGGGCTGCTAAGTTTCCTGTTTCATTTATGGGCACTTTGGAAATGTGGTCCAAAGAAGGCAACATATCCCTGCCCTGAGCTATGGCCTGAGTCCAGTGATGTCAACAGAAATGTTCCTGCTCCACCTCACAGGGGTTTGAATCAGATCCTTCATGTAACAGGGTTTGGATGTCTGGCTGTGCTCTCCATACCAAACCTCCTAAATGCTTCCCAGCTGACCCAAAGATTCCCTAACTGCCCCATCAATTTATGTCACACTATCTGGAAGAGTAGGACAACCTACACCTTTTCCTTCCAAAGCTGCAGTGACCACAATTAAACACCATTCTACCCCTGACTTGAGAATATTTGTCTCCTCTCCTGTAACTTTTGGGACCCACAAATGTGCTCCTAACTCCAATAGCCCCCCTGTCCCTTTTATAAGAGAAACATAATGAACTTGACTGTATCATGGATGTGGAAGTCAGCAATCAGATGTAGATATCTTCACTTTAGATTGGCTGATTTTTATTAAAACTCAGAATCAGATTTGATACTTCCCAGAATCCAATACAGCTACTTCCTTAATCATGAGGTATCAATTTTACGTTCCCATTGCAATAGTTTGCCATTCTTTTGGAACAAAGACTTGCACTTGTCTCTTTTCCAGGTACCAAACACCCAGATCACATAATAAATACAAAACAGAAAGAATATTCTGAACTTTATGGAGGAAATGTCTAGAGAGAAACCCGTTTGTGGATACTGGACTAGGCACCATAGAGACAAATCAATAACTGAGAAGAAGCCAGAAACGAAAGCAGATATTCTTGTGCAAAAGCAAATTTTCCAAAAATCTGGTACCTCTGACCTTCAGACCACTAAGACTGATTTTAATGAAATTGCTCCCAGGTTGCTTAACTGCAGTTGAGAGGAGAATGAATCCATATGTCTTCACTTTATATTAATTTCTAATACTGTATGTAAGCCTAAAGGGCTGCCTCACTCCAGGCAGCATGCACTGAATGAGAGTGCAATTCCTGTCCTGACACAGTGTATGTTGCCACTTCTGCTTAATCACTCTAATCAAACTATATTTAGTTAACAGAATTTAAGAATACCTAGTTTGAAGGATAAAAGATATAGGAAAAGCATATGGTAACTTGATTTTAGTGGCTGAGTCTTCACCAGTTTGAAACTTTCTGGTTTGGGTCTGTTTGCATCCCACTGTGCTTGGTCAGTTTGGTATCAGGATGCATTAAAGCTGACCATCAGATAATGACTCGAAACAGGAAGAGAAAACACCACAGACACAAACCATACACTGACCTGCCTATGAAATATAAATTAAAAGGGACAGAGACACATCTGAATCAAACAGATTCTGGGAATCCCCTTGATGGTTCCCGTATATTGGGGTATCCAAGCAGCATCAGGGCTTCTGCGCTGCTTTTTTTGTTTTGTTTTGTTTCAGTTTTTAAGTGCTGTAGAAGCAGTCTCCATTTCACTTAAGACTCATAAATCTGTGTGAGCTCCTGCCCAGACTGAAGGGCTGGGTATTTCTACACTGCCCATTGAAGACTACCTAGAATACAATTCTGGCCAGATTCTCTCCACATGAAGAGAAGGTTTTCAAGCATGGGTTGTATTTGAGCACATTCAGGGCATGAGAAATCCTTTGTACCCAAGGGATGCTTGGTCATTCATTCAGCATCTCACAGCAGGAATTCTCAGCCAGGCTCAGTCAAACTATGCATGGATGTCTTGCAGGCATTTTACATAGGAGCCATGTGGGGGGAAGATGCAGGGAAGTTGAGTGGGAGATGATAAATAAACGTACAAGCCACAGTGTTAGGGTTAGTCCACCTGTAAGCTGAAAAAACATCCTAAAACCAAAAATGGTTAATCTGCAAGCAAATCAGGTGTTAGTGGCATTCAAACAGCATCCAGCAATGTTCAAGGACCTGAACTGTAAGACTTCAAATTCTGTCATCCCTTCCATCAGGTTCTTGAACTCTGGACTGTACACTGTTTTAGGTACTATCTTCTACTAGGTGCTCGTTGGGCACTTTATGATGTGTTACTTGTTTTATCCATAGCCTGGGACAGACTGAACACACCTAAGCAATCTGTCTGCTGTATTTCTTAATTCTGACTGTTTTCTGACTTCCATAGCATTGGTTTTGCCTACTTCTATTCTCCAAAATCACTTTCTTGTAATAAAAACAGAATGCATGTATATATATATATAATTTTTTTTACCTGTCATTTGTTTGTTGGGATCAGTTAGGGAGGTAACTATGAAAAGGTCTGAATTCAGGAAGGATTTTCTAAATGCATCAACAATGAAATTTTTCCTAACAGGAAATAAGATTCCTTAGATTGATGAGGTCAGGGACAAATTCCAGTTCCCCTTCTTCATCTGTAACAGGACCTTCCACTATTCAGACAGAACTGGAGATTTCCCACTTCATCTTTTCCTTTTGATGAGCAGAGGTGTGCAAACATCCTTCTCTGGGGATCTGATTTCAAAGCTCTTCCAAATTTTAATTTTGTGCATACTTTCACTCATTGCCAACTATTTTCTCCTTGTTATAGCTATTCCCAGTTCAAAGTTCCCACTGTCAGCTTCTGCCTTTTTACAGGGATGGCAATGACTCTGTGGTCCCAAAGTAGGTTCAGGATCCTCCTTCAACCTCCTTGTTAATGGAGGCTCCTTCCCACTGCAACTTTTTGCTGACTTTGTTGCTTTCTTTCTGAGCAGTTTAATAGTTTCAGGGTTTGATGGTTTTTCGCTCTTCTTGCCAAAATCAAAACCATTTAAATGCTGCCTTGCCTCTCTCAATGGAAAGAACCTAGCATGCTAAAAAGTGGGTTTGGGAGTTCAAAACCCAGGCAAGAGGAGATTGCCAATGCTTTAAAGTCATTCATTTCCAAAACAGAGGGAAAAGCAATTCTGTCATGGCCTGTATTTTATTATCCATCTTACATTTGCATGCCAGGAGGACAGAAGGGACATGTTCTCTCCCCTGGATTGGCCAGAATAACTCATAGTACTTTTTAAAATCAATTATTACAGAGCAGGTTTTCAGCAGTTCAGCCTGGAGCTGCTGTCAGGTCTTAGAAATAGAGTTGTCACAGACCTTGAGAAGCCCTTGATCCAACCCCAAAAACACCTACGTAATCTCTGATTGATCTTTTGCTGCCTAATCTGCTAAAAATGATTTTGCTGTATTAGACCTCACGTCTCTCCTGCTTCTGTAGTTATCCCTTCGTGCTTTACCAGACCTCTGATGGTGTAATCCTAACTGTGATCCTGTTTTGATTCTACCCACCACTTTCCTAAATTCTGGTTTGATTGTAAAGCTGGAATAAAGAGGTCCTTTTAAAAACTTTATTTTTAACTGGAGCAAACAGATATCTGGCCTCTGTAAGACTGCACTAGAAATGAATTGCAGAAGTTTGAAAGACAAGTTTGCTGTCTGTTGGATTATCTTCCACATTGCTGTGGATAAACATGGGCTTTGCTTCGCTCCTACACTGCATGCCTGCAAGATCCCCTTCATGGTGGGGCAACTGAAAAGCTGGTTGTGAGCTTAGGTCTTAGAAATAGAGTTGAAAAAAGGCGGATTGTAGTGATCCCTGCCTTTCCTAACCCGTTTTTTCTTACAGGTGTGTTGGAAGGAGATAGCTTATGCAGCGAAGACTGCAGGTGCCTTTCAGTGTCCAAAGGGGGACTATAAGATAAAAGGGGACAGATTCTTTAGCAGAGTCTACTGTGGTAGGGCAAGGGGAAATGATGTCAAACTAAAAGAGGGGAGATTTGGACTGGATATAAGGAAGAATTTTTTTACCTTAAAGGCAGTGAGAAACTGGCACAGGTTGCCTGGAGAGGTGGACGTGCCTCCCTGGAGACACTCAGGTCAGGCTGGATGGGACTCCGAGCACTGATGGAGCTGTAGGTGTCCCTGTTCATTTGGATTAGGTGATCTTTAGATATCCCTTCCAACTCAAATGATTCTATGAAAAAAAACTCAAATGATTCTATGAATAAAAACACCTAGAAGGGCTGTCAGTCTCAGCATGTGAGGAGCTGGCTCAGAGTGAACAAAGCTGCCCCACAAAATGAACCCTAAACTATGCATTTAGAAAGGAGGTGGCATTTCTGCTGGAGCAACACTGGTGAACTGTGGTGGCCACTGGCAGCTCCCCTAAAAAGAAATGCACCAGAGGTTTTGGGTGGCCATTCATTCCTTCTGCTCCTTATGCAAGGTTTCAAAGTCCCATGTTTAGTGAAGTAAGTTGATAAATGATAAATGGCAGCAAAGATGAGAATCCCAACTGTGCCTCTAAGGACAAGTGTTCGGCTCTAGCAAAGCTGTCCACCAGTGCAACCACATCTCTCCATGCTACAGAGGCTGCTGCTTCTGCAGTGATGGGACATTTAGCAGGAGGGCGCAGTTCACTTTATCCACTATGAGGTCTTGGGCAGCCTGATCTGATGCCTGACACAGTGGCTGGCAGCTCTGCCTATAGCAGGGGATTGGAACTAAGTGATATTTGAGGTCCCTTCCCATTTTAGCCAATTTATGATTCTGTGTTCCACTTGCAGAACAGAGAACTTGCTCAAGAGCTGACTTAGTTAGCAAGGCCAAAATGCCTCCAGATAGTCACCAGCACTTGTTTGCGTATGAAATCGTCATTGCATTACAGCAGTGGTTCTAAAAAAGGTTAATTACTTAGATGAATTGAAAAATCTATGTTCATTTACAAATGGACATAAAATGAAGACTCAATTATGGTAATTTATTTACATTGTCAACTTAGATGAAAGCATATCCAAAAATATTGCTGAAAGTGGGGCCCTGGGGTCTGATCCTTCAAAGCCTCAGCTACACCGGTGGCTCTTGGCACCAAGACCAGTGTGTGAGGACAGGACAAGGCTTTTGTTTCACCGAGAAAAAATATTGATCATATTTAAGAATAAGATGAGCAGGTAATTCCTTCCTTGCCCCAAAGTCAGGCATATTTGGTTGGGATAGTCAGGAGTGTTTTTGTTCTACAGTAAATTCATAGCAAATATACATAGACACTTCCCTATATTTATTACTCCCAAGAGCCTTGTAGATGGATTTCACCTCACTTAGCATACCACAAGCAAATTATGTTGAAATCCTTCCAAGATCTGAGATGATATGTTTATAAATTCTCCTTATTGAACTCTTGGCCTCAAGTAACTTTATTATAATAAAACATTTTGGTGTTTATTTTATTTTTTTAATGCATTCTGTTTACTGTGAGAGATGTGGCAGCAGTTTGTAATTTCCCATTCATCAGCTGGTTTTTATGCTGTGAAACAGGCATAAAGCATAAATGCATCAAATAATAAAATAACACCCCAGTGTATCAGATATATAATGAATTTCTGCATGTGTTGTTGCTTTTGTTATGCTGATTTACAGCCCTTTTAATGTACACGGTCTTCTTAAACAACTTAGAGTAGATTGTTCTGGAACTAGGCCGTGATTCAAGACAACATACTGGGTGCTTGCCAGGTTTAGAGAAGTTATTGAAATCCCTCTGGAGGTAAACAATCATGGACTAAAGAGTTTAGGTTGTTCAACATCCCAAAGACGTTTTCTGTCTACTGAACTTGATTGCTCAGGTGCGGCGAAAGCAAAATCAACACCGATGGAGGTGGGGATGAGTGAGCACCGAGAAACCATGATGTACGTGTGTACATCAGTGCTTTGCAGGTCACAAAGCAGCCCTGAAATGGTTTGGTGGTCAATGGCTCAATATGCAAATGGACACCAGTGACGAGTGGTATCCCTCAGCACTCAGTACTGGGACCTGGCTCAGTACTGGTGCTGTTTAATATCTTCATCAGTGACATTGACAGTGGAATCGAATGTATCCTCAGCAGTTTGTGAATGACACTAAGCTGTGTGGTGCAGTTGACACCCCTGAGGAAATGGGATGCCATCCAGAGAGATCTGGGCAGGCTGAGAGTGGGCCCAGGAGAACCTCACAAGGTTCAACAAAGCCAAGTGTAATGTTTTACACCTTGGTCACAGCATCCTCTGCTATGAGTACAAGCTGGGGGATGTAAGGATGGAGCACAGCTCTACTGTGGTCTGCACCAGAAGAGAGCTCTGCCTTTCCTTCCCTGAACAGCCACCTGCACTGCCTGAAGCCAAGCAGCAGTACCTTTGGTTGATGCCCACATCTGCCTGTTGCTCCTCAGCACCCTCAGATTCTCTGTACTGTGAGGTGCTCAGCATCCCCTGCCCCCACTGGGGCTGCAGAATGGTGAATGCCTGTAGTCACACTACCAGTACTGCTGCACCCAGGATTTGCTGCCAGCAATGTAGCTGGAATTACTATGGCTGTTATCTCCTTTAATCTTATCTCTTCTACAGGCTTCCCAGCGAGTGGTAAGGATCGCAGTAACATCAATTACACGTCCATTAGCATTACTGATATCACTTTTCTTGCAGCATTATCAAGATACAGATGTATAAAATGTCAATATTTCCTTCCCCTGCACTATGTTAATCGCACTGGACGTCGCCGCATGGCTGCTCATCACAGGGGCTGGGATATTTATGCTCATTTAACATTTACAAGCCGCCAGTCTGCCTGGGCACTGCTCTCCACACAAACACGTGTGAAAGGCTAATGGGCTGGGCTGAAAAATGGGTCTGACTCCAGTAATTTTCTAAACACTTGAAACACATTAGGACTCTCACGACACAAGGCCTGATTCTACTCATTTTCAACTGGTGGCAAAATTCCCACGGTGTTCCCTGAAAAGCAGGTCACATGCTGTGCCCAGTTCCTTTAGAACCCTGGGATGCATGCTATCTTGCCCCATAAAGTTGTACATATTCAGCATCATCAGATGGTCCTGGAATTGCTCTGCTCTTACCCTTACAGAGATTTTGCTCACCTGGCCCCCACGTAGAATTTCAGGGACACCACAGACATGAGAAGTCTGACTGGTCATGAAGACCAACACAAAGAACTTGTTAAGTACTTCAGCCTTCCCTATATCTGAGGAGGCCAGCTCTCCCTTTTCATTTATCAGAGGGGGTATGCTCTCCTTTGCCCATCTCTTTTGCCCAGTGTATCTAAAGAATCCCTTCCTGTTGTTCACATCCCTCACCAAGTTGAATTTCATGTGCACCATGCTTTTGTGACTTCATCCCTGCACATTTGGACAGCATTCTGATATTCTTACTAGGCTACCCATTCCTTTATTTCCATTGCTTATAATTTACCTTTTTTTTCCCCCCAGCCTGACCAGCAGCTCCTTGCTCAGTCATTCTGGTTTCTTGCCTCATTTATCCAATTTCTTATTCTGGTGGACAGAAACCTCTTGAGCTCTTGGAAAGGCATCCCTAATGTGCTGCCAGCTCTGGTCTGTTCCCTTGTCACTGAGGACAGTTTCCCAGGGGATCTCATGCAGCAATTCCTTAAACAGCTTGATGTTTGTTCTCTTGAAGTTCAGGGACCTGACTCCACTCTTTGCCAGGCTCACATTCCTTCAGATCGCAAGTTCAACCGCAGCTGCAGCACAGGCTGCCTCCAATCTTAACTTCTTCTGTAATCTCTTCTGAGTTGGTGGCACCAAGGTGAGTTCCGTGTTGGTGATGTCCTTGTTCATTGCAGAGGAGTTGGGCTAGGTGACGTATGAAGGTCCCTTCCAACTCAAATTATTAAATGATTCAATGATCTCTCTGTACATTATTGTCCCCTTTTCAGGCCTCTGTTGCAGCCCATGTCTGGCAGATTTGGGGCCAGGGACTGTGGGGTGGATGTGTTTGCCCACTACCAAACACACAATGGTGCTGAGCCATCACCCTGATCCATCAGTTATCCCAATAGCTGCTACTGCTGCTGTCAGAGCTTGTAACAGAGCTGGCCATTAGTCTGTTCTTTTCTCCTTATGGGAAAGTAATTTCAGTTGACATTGCCTAGTCTAAGTGTTGTTATCGTGGTATCATCCTCATTTTGCACTTATTTCACATAGTTCTGACATGATAACAATGTCCGTGTAATCTTGCATGGAAATTCCTTTTCAGTGTCCGTTGGTCTCTACTGATTTATGTGGACACTGCTTTCTTGTGTCACCATGAACTGCTCTCCATAGATTTTCCGTGTCATTGATTTGCCATCATCTCCACAATTCAATACAATTTTCCTCCGCTTGCATTTGAGATTCTCATGTTGACACCAAAGACCTACCTCACTAATATTGTATTAACATCGCTCTGACACAGGGACAAATCCTCACACTAATAACATTTACTGATAATAGCATCACCGTAATGCAGTTACCAGTAATTTGCTTCCATAGGATTCAGTCTCTGGACTTCACATCCAGACACCCTCTCAGAAGCAGTCGCATTGAGCGCTGCCAGCAATGCAGTGCTCTGTCTAAATGAGGAGCAGATTAGATCTTCAAAGACCTTTGAGAGAAAATGTTTAAATCTGAAAAAAAAAAAAACGGAAAAGAAATAAACTTCTCATTCCATTGCAGAATAAGCCCAGGGAGTTTTCAAGTTTGCTTTATGAAAAACAAGCAGAGGATCCTTGGAGCAAGCAGCCACAGCCCAAGGGTTGTGTCAGTTATGGGAGATCTCCAAAGTCCATCCTATCCTCCACCTGACCCAGACGGAGCACTGCCCTGACCTGCTGCCCGCTCCCCATGCAGGGACCTCACTCCGCTTACAGCCAGAAGTTCTGGCTCAGACCTCAGCAATCTCTCTCAGCAAAATTTAATCAGTACTGATACGTTCCCATGGAAAGCTTCAGTTTCAATAAATCAGCATTTTCCAAGAAAAAACAACAACAACAAAAAACCATCTAGTTGGAAAACTCCCAGCATGCTCAGATCTCTGCTATCAGCTACAGAAAGTCAATATTGTTCTCCATCACCAGAACTGCCTCTACACTCCAATTTTGAAAGAAAGAGAAGCTAAGATCCCAATAGAGGGTATGATTTCTTGTCAGTACTGCCTACATGGATAAAGACCCGGGTTATCTCATAGGACATGTGCTCCAAAGTCACTTACAAGCTTTCAAAAGCTGTTTTTTCAACCCTGTGTCAGGGGGATTGGAACTGGATGATCTTTAAGGTTCCCTCCGAGCCAGGCCATTCCATGACTCTATTATTCTTTCTGCATCCACACAGGCCATTATGCTAACTGCAGCGAACCAGCTATTCACTGAAGAGCTTTAGGAAAGCTCAGTATTAAACTGTCATTTTGTCAATAAAACATCATTTCACCAATGGAACGTCCAGGTGTCCCAAATCTTTCTGCATAATTAATTCTCCTGATGCATTAAGGAATGTTATACACAATATTAATCAAAAAGTACTGTCAATATAAGGACCATATATAAACCCAGCTTAGAAAACCGCAGAACAGTTTGAAAGCTAAGCTCTTTTTTTTCTTTCCATGATCCTTTCCATGATGATCCTTCAATCCAGGGAGATGTGCTATCAAAAATGCAATTAAGAAAATGGCACGGGGATCCATGAAACCAGCAGTGCAACTGAAAGGCTGTGAGTATTTTGTTTATTTCCCCAGAACCGTTTTCTTATTGGCGGGGCTTTGCTGGGACCTGAATTTAAACTGCAGCTTCTGATACATCAGAATCACTCAGACCAGGGACTTGGAGGGAGCAGTATTTGTAGTTTGAGGGAAATTGTATGATTTTGGCATTTGGGTTTGTTCTGAATAAAAATAAATTGCCAAATGGTGTAAAACTTACTGAGAACACCTTGTCAAAGCAAATAAAAGCATTTTCTCTCTGCTATAATTGAAACTCTTGGATTTTTCCAAAGTCACTTCTGCAATGAGAAGAGAGCATTGCAATCCCGAGCTCCTCTCCAAGCCCTGGAGAGCACAGCTGCAGTATCTCCTGCAAGGCACTGCTGCTGCTTCTTCCCAGTATCATATCTGTCCCCCTGCTGCCTTCTCCAGCCTTTTCCATCCCCATTCCTGTCTTTATTCTTATTCCCATCCCCATCTCCATTCCTATCCCTATCCCTATCCCTACCCCTATCCCTATTCCCATCTCCATTCCCACCCTTGTTCCTATTCTCATCCTCATCCCATCCTCATCCTATCCCATCTCTGTCCACATCCCATCCCCATCCCATCTCCACGCCATCTCCATGCCATTCTCATCCCATCCCCATCCCATTCTCATCCAATCTCCATCCTATCTTCATTCTATCCCCTTTCCCAAGTCATCCCATCCCATCCACATCCCTCCTCACCCACCCATCACTGTGCAACGTCTTGCTGCTCTCTGCAGACAGCAGCCAAAGGGAGGGAAGCATCCTCACATCCCAAGCAAAGATGAACCTTAGGATCTGGGCTATAGAGCTCACAAAGTTTCTGCTTTGGACAGTTTTATGATGTGGCCCAGGGCTGGGTTTGTGGGGTCGGTGACAGGAGGTGTGCCCCTGTGCCAGGGGAGCTGATCTGCTCTGTGTGCAGCCGTAAATCATGGTTCAGCAGGCGTGCAGACACCACACCGATAGGGCAGGGACTGCGGTGCCATTGGTTCTTAACCTCATGCCTGGAAAGACCTGAGTCCTCCTTGCTGAATTTAAAAATGATAGAAAAGAATCAGGCAGACATTTCAGCTCAGGAACTTCAGCCCCTGCTGATCAAATCTGGTGGGCTCAGAAAGAGGGAGAAGCAGAAGGGGAGTTTGGGGGATATTTATTGACAGAGCATGTTGGCAGCTCTGCCCACAGGAGCAGTAACTCAGACAGGGGAGTGCTGCCTCTCTCACTCCTTACAGACACACACAACGCTCTGGGGAGTGCTGTGACGGGATCTACTGGAAATACTTTGAATTTAATCCAAATGTATCAGAATATTTTGAGAAAACCTCCCGTCATTGTATTTACTTGGATCCCTCTGGCTGTAGTCAAGAAATGCATAAGCAAAGCAAATCAGTTCTGCCCCTAAAATAAAGCAATTAGTTCCAAAATTAATAATATGAACTTTAAATGACTTTCTAGCCTGCTGTAAACAAGTTCATGTTCTACAACATCTTCATCAGAGATGGTATTAAACTCCATTACCTCCTTGTAATTATTTCCCATCCTCAGCATAGGAAAATTGATGCTGTGGTGCTATCTGCCCCCAGGAGCTTGGAGGTGCCACAAGTTGCCATGCTCTGCACAAAGCAGCTAGCAAAGCAGGGACACTGCTCCGATTTATCTCTGTTATTTGTGCTGGATATTTTCAGCATGTCTGCATTCTAAATGTATTTTAATGTAAAGGTTAATGGAGTTTTAATAAAGGGCAGATGGCCACTCTAATTGCAGAACACCCTGCGCACTCTTTTAAAAACCTCTTTAGCTGGCTAGACAGGTATTAATAAGTGTGAGCGCCATTAGAAAATAGCAGAGGTTTGAATCAAATGCTTCTTCAAAGTTGAATTTATTATTAAACCAAAACTGCAATCGTTGCATACATTTTGCAAAGAAAAATTGTATCGCCAATATATTTCCCATCAAGCGATCCTGTGGATTCTCTATTATCTATTATCTGTACCCAAATTACATACAGTAAAGCAACAAATGTCGAATTCCCAATCATGTCCCACTCCTTATCGAGATGTCACCTTTCAGCCTTTCTCCTCTTTATTTTTCCAGCCCTTGCAGCCCTGCACAGCCTCCTCCCCGCTTCCCCAGTTTGATCTTTTTTGCAAGAGCGCGATCCTGGCTCGCACAGCATTATGCATGCACATCACCATCCCTGGTATGCGGCTTAAAAAAGAAGAAAAAGGAAATAAAAGAGCACGAGCTATTTCGAAGCAGGCCTGGTGCCAAGCAGAGCCTTCAGCCTGCAGAAACCCAATGAGAGCAAAGTGTCTGGCCGAGTGCGCTCTGAGCAGCGAGCCAAAAGCAGAAGGGAATGGAGGAGCTACAGGTATCTATCCTGTAGGCTCCATCACCAAACCGTTGGATTTTTCAAGTGCTAAGAGCCGAGGTCCTTGAGTCAGATCAAATCCCGTGTGTATGTGAGCGAATTGTGATGGGGATCATAGAATTAGTAAGGATGCAGAGCCCCAAGAATTGCATCAGGCAGAAGCAGCACTTGGGGACTTGCTGCCTCCTGCCCATAGGGGCAACTCTATCTCATATTATCGGGTTTCTGACCAGTGCAAATCTCTGCATCTCCCCTTGCCCATGTGGAATGGAAGGATGGAGGCTTTTTCTGACCCCACAGCACCTGGAATAATTTAGAGCAGGCAGCAATTTTCTGCTTTGGAAATAATTTCTCTAACCTCTTCCTGCCCCCGCTCCAGACCCCTCTGCACAGCCCATGCAGCCCCATCACCATCGCCCTCTGCAACGAGCAGTTACATTAACACGGGTGTGAAATATGGGCTGGGACGTGGTTTGGGGCCGCATGATAGAATAGAAGTAAGTTTTATATCATTTTATGAAGGGTATTAATCACTGCTACATCACAACGAGAGCCCCGTGGAATCACATCCCACTGTCTCCTAAACTCACTGTGATTGATGTCACTCGGGTGACAGTGGGTACAATTGATGTTGGGAGCGGCCAGCACTGGGGATTTGCTGCATTTGGTGCTTTCTGAGCCACCACGAATGGGAGGGATCCTCAGAACCCAGGCCAGGAGACAACAGCTTCTGTCATGTTATCAATCTGCCCTTATGATTCACCTTTTATCCGGGGTGACATTTATGCTGCCCCTGTGACACGCACACGGGGGCCCAACAATCCCAGGGCTGGACGATGTAGAGCCCCAAAAGTGACACTGGGGCAGAGCTCTGCGATGGGACGAGACAGCCCAGGCGGGGGAGGGGCTCAGCTGGGACATCCTCCATCTTTCAGAGCAGCCCTCAGATCATCTCCCGTCACAGCCCGATTTTCCCAAAATCGCGCAGTTTCTTCCCACCTTCAGCACCGCCCCCGCCACGGTTGGTCGCAAAGAGCGGCGCAGAGCCATTTCCAGAACCCCCCACCGCTCCCTTAAGGCTCTGCTGAGCGCAGCGCCCGCGGGCGGGATTTGCGCGGGGCGCGCAAAATCCGCGCAGGGCGAAACATCCGCGCCGCGCTCAAAACCCGCGCAGTTTGCGACATCCGCGCGTTGTGCGACATCTGCACCGCGTTTCCCGACGCTGCGCTCGGGCAGATGTTGAAGACGTATGAGCGCGGAGTAGTTAAAAGCCGCATTATATAGTTCTGCCGAGTCTAAAATCGCATGTGCTGACCCATATATTTTAAACTGTAAACGGACTCCAGTCATTTAAAATATTGCAACGTCGATAGGACTAATTAATTGGAAATAAGAAACGAAAGAATACAATTAAACGAGGAGAGAATCATTTTCTAATTTAATAGCGGGACATTTATAAAGATCACGAGCTAAAAGGCGGCCGATGATCCCATCGACGCGGCGCTAAATCAGCGCAGCCCGGGGGGGGGGATTGAACGGAGGGAAGCGGCCCCGGCCCCTCCCGCGGGACCCCGCGCCCATTGCGCGCCCGCGGAGCAGGAGCGGCTCCCCGCGTCCACGCCGCCCTCCGATAAGGGGATATTTTATCGGTCCCCATTTCCTAACCGTAATTTATGGCGATAAAACAGACACCCGGGGTCCTCTGAAATTGTCTTTTCATAATGAATAAATTTAAGGCGGCTAATTAATATATAAACTAACCCAATTTGTCAGGTTGATTTGTATTTTAGTTAATTGTGAAAGTAATTACCACACGGGCAAATTAACAGCTTTCTGGAAATGACCAAGGCAGGGGTTTTATTTCCTTCCTGGGTGAAGAAAATTCATTTTTCCCAGCTCTTGATGTGATGAATAAAAGCCATAAATCTGCGTGATTGGTGCAGGCAGAGTCTAAATGGCTTCATATTTCATTTTAGGTTTAATAGAAATATTCATGCTCTGTTTTAATGAAATTAAATTGAAGGGGGGGTGGACGGCGGGGCCGGCGCTGGGCGCTTAAAGGGGCCGCGCACGGGCGGGGGCTGCGGGTGGGGCCGGGGGAGAGCAAGGGCCGTCGGGCTTCGGTTAGTCCGGGAAAATAAAATAATAATACAATAAAACAAGGAAATTAAGTAAAGGAATGGCATTCGGTGCGGGGATTGCGGCGGGAGTAGAAATAGAGGTGCGATTTTGGCAACGGGGACGCGATTTTGATAACAACGAAATGATTGGGGTTTTTTTGCCCGAGGTTGTGTGAACGGTGAGGAGCGAAACTGTGGAAGTTGGTTTGAAGGAAAAAGAAAAAGAAAAAAAAAAAAAAAAAAAAAAAGGACACGCAAATAGAAAAATAAAATACTTTTTAAGGGAAATACGCCAATACCACGGCCTACCCTACACGGCCGCTTTTTCCCCCAGTGGACGGGTGCGGTGGGAAGAGGACGGGAGGCTTTCGAGCGGCCCATTCGCAAACCGGCCCCTCTTTGCAGGACTGACACCTCCTACGTGTCGTTTTCCTCGGAGTGGACCCGGGAGGGAGACTCATAGGAGGGAGAGCTGAGGAGGAGGACTCAGAGATGGGACCTAATAGGACCTGGGGTGGGGACACCGGGAGGGGTCACCATGCGGGGGGGACCCAGGGAGTGAACCCAGGAGGGAAACCTAAGGAAGGCACCGAAGGAAAGGACCGTAGGGCTTAAGGTGGACCCAGGGAGAGCGCCCGAAGGGGGACATAAAGAGGGGACCCGGGGCTCACCCAGCCCTACCCCGCCTGTCCCACGCTTCCCAGTTCCAGGCAGACCCCGCCGGCCGTGCCGTGCCGGGGAGCTGAGCCCCGCACCCCCCGCAACTCCCCCGTAGAGACTTGTTGATTTCCCTTGAGCAAATCCGGCTTTGATGCAGTCGTAGCGAGGGCGGCGAGCTGATGAATTGACAAAAACCAATCAGCTTTATTGGGAAACAGGTTAAGGGCAGCGGAGTGTCAATAGCTCTCCGCCCGCCCCGTCCATTAGCCGAGCAGCCTGATTACACCGAGCAGACCCTGCGCTGCTCGCACCTAAATTGCTTTCATAAACGCGCCATTACCAGCAGTCGACGCGGGCGGCTCATTTAGAGCCATCCCGGGGCTGTCACATCTATCAGGGGGGGTTATGCTTCATTATCCCACGTACGGAACGTCGCGGTATTTAGGCACTGAAGGTGCGGAGCGGCTCGGGGATCCGCGGGGCTCCGCCAGTCCCAAGCGGGGCTGCGGCCGTTCCCACGGGGAGCCCTCCGAAGGGAACGGAGGGGTCGGTGTGCCCCGGGCACGGGGGGTCAAAGGGAGAACCGGGGCGGGCCGCTATCGCCGCTGAGATAACGGAGCATTGTTGGGCCCCGGGAGGGCGTTGGATCAACACAGGTGGGAGCTGCGGGAGAGGGGGATGTCCAGAGAGGGGGGAGAGGTGGGGAATGTTAGAGAAGGAAAGGAAAAGAAACGAGAGGAAAGGGAAAAGGGGGAAAAGGAAAAAGAGGAAATGGAGGATAAGAAAAAATAAAAGAGGAAAAAGAGAAAGGAAAAATTAGAGAAAAAGAGAGGGGAAGGGAAAGGGTAAAGGAAGGGAAGGGAAAGGGGAAAAAAAAGGGAAGGGAAGGAAGAGAAAATAGGAAAATAAAAAGAAAAAAAAAGAAGAAGAAATGGAAATGAAGTAGAAAAGAGGGAAAGAAAAAAAAAGGAAAAGGGGAAAACAAGGAAAAGAACTGAGAAAAGAAAAAAAGAAGAAAAAAGGAGAAAAAGGAAAGGGGAGGAAAAAAGAAAAAGGGAAAAAAAGAAAAAGGAAAAATGTGAAAAGAGAAAAAAGGAAGATGAAAAAGAAAAAGGAAAAAAAATGGTGGGGAGGAAAAGCGAAGAGAAAGATAAGAAAACGGCAAAGGGGGAAAAGAAAAAGAAAAGAGACAAAAAGGAAAAGA